>NC_059327.1:198445039-198747383 GCF_018350155.1 Leopardus geoffroyi
CACCCTCATGTCTAGCAGTTGTAGAGCCCTTAATGGTTCACCAAAGCCTTTAAAATTTTTAATAATGAAAGCTAACAACTATTTAAATATCTTTGAAAAGCTAACAATTATTAAGCTTTTATTGGTGCCATCTTCTGTTCTGGGCACATTGCATGGCGTGTCTCACATAATCGTCCCATCCTCGTCAGGTATCAGTACTTTTGTTACCTCAATTTCACAGATGAGGAAACTGAGGCTCAGGAGGTCAAGTGACTTGCCACGTCCTCACAGCCAGCATATGATGAAGGTGAAATCCCAGTACGGACATCCACACAAAGCCACGCTCGCATCTGCTTGCTTGATCCCTTGCATAATATGGCTAATGCCTTTCCACAGCTTCACGGCAACAAGAGGCAGGATTGGATCTCAAACCCAAGTATTTTTAGGCCAGATACCACCTGAGGCCACTACACTGGTCACGGGCACAGCGGCACACATATTTACACGTATTTACATGTATTACCCTATACATATGGTGATCTCTAAGAATGGTGAATCCAGGAACTTATGCCTTGACCCTATGGGAATCTACACATCTGGCAATATCTTAGCCACAACTGAAGAGATAATGGTGCCATGTTGCCTTCTACAGGTGAACAAACAAATTTCCAAGGATTCCAGAAGCCAACACGTTAAAGGTAAGGTCAAGTCACGAAGTTTGAAACACAAGCATATTTCTTCGCTCCCAAGTTCCTCTTGCGTTTTGCTGGTGGTCACAGGTTAGCTTCAACCACGTGATCTATCGGACCATCCTTCATGAAATAACTAATTTCAGAAAGACCCTCACCCACCTGACGCCTTTTTACCGCCATACCTGATTGATGAAGAAATTGATTGTGAAAATTCATATTCCGTGGTTGTGCGGTCTCAGGAAGGAATTGCCTTGAAACATATGGGTTGCATTAAATATATAACTAAGTTATTTCTCCAAGCATATCCCCAGTAAAATCACAAGCTAGAAATCTAATTTTAAAACGTTGATTAATTCATATGAAAACAGATTTTAAAGCTTGAGGCAAAGCAACTCAATTTGGAGATGAAGATACAGGTAGGAAGCTGAAAGGAAATAATCAATTTCAGCAGTGCCGGAAGCACACGTGGAGGACGGCCAAAGAAATTTAATTGGATCATACACATTATAGCTTCTCTCATCATTTTCCCTATGCCTCTACCTTCTCTCACAATGTCCAACTGGGAACGAAGACAATTCCATGATTTACACTTCCCAGTACTTGAGAGGTACCAAACTCATCTTTTGTGTGTCTAATGCTCTATTCTCTAACATATTATTAACATCACAGTTTCTTTCATGGGAAGGTGTAACAGTTAGGGTCCCAACAGGAAACAGATGGCACACCCAAATGAGGATAATTGAAGTAAGTTTATTTACAAAGGAACTATTTACTGAGCTGCGTGGGGTATAGGGATGATGTGGGAACTGGGGCTAATCGCAGGGGCATTGTCACCATCCCTGGGCCCAGAGGGATGAGAGGACAGTTACAGAAAAACAGAAGAAGAATGCCACCTTGAGAGGAGCAGTGACCATCAGCTGAGGGACACCACCGGCCCAACCGAGCCTCGTGGGAGGGAATTTAAAGGAACACATGCTCAACCTCCCTCTCCCTGAATTCCTGTGGGGACTTCCCAATGGCTGAACCCAACCAGAAAGAGAGGGCAGGGCAGCCGACATGTGATCAATGCTGGTTGGTCCCCAAGGATGGAGGTGAAGTGGGCAGGATAGAGAAGGGAGAGGGTGGATGGGCACAGAGAAAATACCCACAACAGGAAGCGTGGGGAAAGGAGCAACTGAAGTAGCAAAAACACAGGCTCTGCCACTCCCTTGCTGTGTGGCCTTAAGTAAGTCATCTAACCTTTCTGGATCTTACTACCCTCCTCTTTAAAATGTGAAGTGGGCAGAAGTTTCATGACCATCCAATTCAGTAGCATTAACGGAGGCGGGAAACAATAGCTGTTCCCTAGTCCTTCTCTCCTCTCCATCCTGCACAGCCTGACAGACCCCTTTCAGTCCTACACTCCCACAACATAGGAGATTCCACATCAGTGCCTCTTTAGTCCTTAAAAACGTCAGGACCTTCAACGTGCACAGCACTTGATTCAGAGCTCTTCTCCTTGAACTGATGTATTTCTGTCCCTAGAGACAGCAGGCGAATTGTGTGGACCAAGTATTTTCACACCTCTTGACAGAGAAAGGGACCAGAGCACACAGGGCTCCCGGATCAGACCATAATCATTTGCTATACAAACATTCCACATCGCACTAGACCCTTCATAGTCGTTACTGAGAAATGAGTCCTGGGGAGAGAGCAAAGAAATGGACCTCAAAATTCCTTTCTTGGTTACAGTTCACTAGAGACATCCAACTTCACTTCTGTGATGGCAGAACCTTCTTTGGCCATTATTCCAAACATCAACAGGTCTGTTTGCCTATGAACACGCTTTGAATCTCCATTGCGTCAAGTGGGTTGCGGGGAGCATTTGTCCCCATGCCACCAAGCAGTTCTCAGGCACCAGCGGGGTCTCTGACTCAACCCAAGAGGCACCACCACCCAGAGGCAGCATCAGATTCCACAAGTTAGGGGCTCGGGCCTGCGAGACCACCCCGACTTCAGATGCCAGTCACAAGCCCAGGTTGTCACCTATGCTCCTCACGGACCAGCAACAGACTGGAGGTTCCGATGACCGCCCCCCCTTCTTAAGTTGCATTAATTTGCTAGAGAGGCTCATGGAACTCAGAGCAACATTTTACTCAGTAGATTACAGTCTGTAATAAAGGGACATGAGTCAGTGACAGCCAGATAAAAGACTTGCACAGGATACGACATGTGGGGGGGCATGTGGTGCTGCCATGGGTTTATCTCCAACCCAAAAGTTCTCCGAACCCCATCCTTTTCGGTGTTTTATGGGGGCTTCATGACATTCGCATGACTGACCAATCACTAGGCATTGGTGAGTGAACTCAGACTCAATCTCCTCCCCGCTTCCTGCGGTGGGCGTGGGAGGTGCTGAAAGTTCCAGCCCTCAAGTCACATGGTGGGCTACCTTCTGGAACCATCTTCGGGGGCAGTCCAAGAGTCACCTCCTTAACATAAGGAAAGAAACCTAACTGGAGTTCTCAGAACTTAGGAAATTCCAAGGGATTTATGCGCTCTGTGCCAGAATCCTGGGGACAAGGACCAAATACATATTTCTAATGATAATATCATAATACTTCAGGGTGCATGGTGGCTCAGTTGGTTAAGGGTCTGACTCTTGATTTTGGTTCAGGTTGATTTTGGCTCAGGTTGATTTTGGCTCAGGTCGTGATCTCATAGTTTGTGACATGGAGTCCCGCATTGGACTCCACCCGACGGTTTTGAGCCTGCTTGGGATTCTCTCTCTCTCCCTCTCTCTCTGCCCCTCCCCAGAGCTTGTGCATGCACTCTCTTTCTCTCTCTTAAACAAACGTTTTTATTTTTTTCTTTTTTAACATTTATTTATTTTTGAGAGACCGACAGAGACAGAGCGTGAGCAGGGGAGGGGCAGAGAGAGAGGGAGACACAGAATCGGAAGCAGGCTCCAGGCTCTGAGCTGTCAGCACAGAGCCCGATGCGGGGCTCGAACCCACGAACCATGAGATCTTGACCTGAGCTGAAGTCGGACGCTTAACCGACTGAGCCACCCAGGCGCCCCTCAAACAAACGTTTTTTTTTTTTTTTTTTAAATCACACTATTGCAACCACCCATGCATATATTTATCTATACTTGGCCTGAGCTCACAAAGATATTGGGGGGTAGTTAACAAAAACTTACATAGTAAAAAAGAATTTAATAAAAATAAAATCCTAGGGAAAAATCTAGGTAGTCTGTAACGCGAAGATAAAGATAAAATCCAGGAGGCACCTGGGTGGCCCAACTGGTTGAGCGTCCATCTTTGGCTCAGGTCATGATCTCCCGGTTCGTGGGTTCAAGCCCCACATCAGGCTCTCTGTCGTCAGCACACAGCTGGCTTCAGATCCTCTGTCCCCTTCTCTCTCTCTCTGCGCCTCCCCCCTCGAGCACTCTCTCTCTCTCTCTTTCTCTCTCAAAAATTGAAAAAAAAAGATAAAATTCAGTATCCTCAGGTACACATCACAGCATTCTATTAAAATTAAACCACCGGCTTGCCTCTCAGCTTTCTGGGAGTCTAAGCAAAAAAGGGGATCATGCTTCTTTATGTGATATTAATTGCCCACAATAGAAAAAGCAAACTAATTTCTAAGAAAACACAATAAGGACATCACTTTCAGAGTTATGTCAGTGCTGTCAATTTTATAGGGAAAGTAGGCTGACTTATGGGGATCGTGGCTGCAAAAATAGGACAAATTTTGGAAAGGAGACCCCCGCGTAGACTGCATACAGGATGTCAGGGAAAGCAGAGCTCCCAGACTTGAGGCGTATAGGGACAAGGGGGGAGATTCCGTGGAAAACTTCTCCAGGTAGAGTTATTCCCTTCACATCCTCTTTTCCTTCACATCCCTAATGGATGGCTCTCCACTACCACACCGAGCTCTACGGAACCATACCCAAAAATGCCCAGAGGGATGAAATTAATGTGAATGCCCCCCAGTTTTAGGATCAGACACCTTGCTGGAGAATGCTTGAATGATTTATGTGTTTGTTACAAAATTCTGTATCTTTGATGCAAACACACTCTCAGATAATTTATTCATTCTCACAAAATGTCACAGAAAAAACATATCGGGTGGTTCAGCAATGACAGAATTTTATGGTGATATTTTTCATCAAGTTGAGCAGTTATAGATTTATGTTAATGTACATCTCATGTCATTTTTCTTGCAATCGTATTCTGACATTATCTGGAAACTGTCAGATTTCAAGACCTTATCTTCCCTGAAGCTTGGATTTTTTTTTCATTCCTAAAAATGGGTAAAAGTTTATTTGGGGGCAAGTTTTTTATAGTATATAGTAGGATAGCTTGTTTCTGGAGAACCATTAGCACTTGCCACGAATCCAGGAGAAAACATCTTCTTTTCTGAGTAGGATGGCTATAATGTTCGAATACAGTGTGGTTTAGCTTCTTAATGCCGAGAATAAAGGACATTAAAGTGAATTTCTCTTTGCCGCAAATGTGAGCCAAGCACAGACTGTAAACCAATTTTCTTTGAGGTGACAAGCATACCATATGCAAGAATGAATTTGAAACGAAATACAATAAGCTATCCAAGAAAAGAAAGAGAATTATTCACAGGTGACTTCACTTGTATATCCATAAACACGAGCTTGGTCGCAAAGAAGCAAAATGGAATTCCACATAATGCCATCAGAAGACCTTTCTTCTCGTTTGCTCTTAGAGGAATTTAGAGGCCAACGAAATTAGAATCAGAGATGAGTTTAGAGTTAATCTGGTTCAACTCCCTCTTTTTTTTTTTATTTTTCAAAAAAAAAAATTTTAATGTTTATTTATTTTTGAGAGAGAGACAGAGTGTGAGCAGGGGAGGGGCAGAGAGAGAGGGAGACACGGAATCCGAAGCAGGCTCCAGGCTCCCAGCTGTCAGCACAGAGCCCGACGCGGGGTTCAAACTCACAGGTCACGAGTCGGACGCTCAACCGACTGAGCCACTCAAGCAATCCTCAACACCCTAATTTTAGACAAGGAAGTCTAGCAAGAGAGGTGGCTTGGTCAAGGTCAGAGAGGTCAGAGTCCAGACCAGAACCCAGGGTTTTGTCAACTATGGCAATGTTTTCAGGACTTTGCTGTATTTGCTAGTATCCAAACCCCATTCTGCAAACACCCCCTCCTGTTCGGTTTTATCCCACTCATCCAAACTAGGCAAGGTTTAGTGCTGGACACGAATTGATGGGCGATACTGCCCCCTAGTGGCAGAACACGGCAACACAAACCATGGCCAAAATGATGGAATTTGGCATCCTGTAGATCGTATTTTTCACAAAAATAACAAGCCGTAGGCCAGAGAGAGGATCAGAAATAAATTTAAGATTATTCTCCTATCGTTTTAGATTTAAATTTATTTCAGACACAACCCATGGATCAAAAGCAACAGAAGCATTGATTGATTCGATGCTCAGTTCACGGTTGATATTATAAATTTGTTACAAATGTTATAAATCTTATAAAAATCCCTCAGTAATGGGACTACAGGAAAGCGTTTTATCTCCCCATCACACACAGAAAATAATAAGGTTCGGAGGAAAGGAAGGGCAGCTGATAAGTGTTTGTTTTAACAAATACAGTTTTCTGAGAGAGAAATATAAGGTAGCCACAAATAAAGGAATTGAAAACAAGGGAGTCACAACACTGTGTGTAAACTGCCACAGTAGAAAGTCACTTGGTTTAAAATTACTTGTTCCAGGGCACTGAAAAGCATAAGACCTCAGACCATGAGGAGCCCAACAGTGTGGCGCAGCCAACACTAAGTCTTCTGGGAACTCAACAGAGTGCATACTTAATTCTGCCCCGGGGGGAAGAATCGTGTCTCCAGGGAGCAAGGGACACTGGACTGAGGAGGGAGACAGAGACCTCAGGGCAAATTAAACATGATTTTTGATGCTCAGAAGTAGCTGAAACGTGGTTGCCTAAATGTGGGTCCTGGGGACACAGAGCCCTGGATTCACATCCTAATCGTTTTCCAAATAAGAAAACTCCAAGGAACTTAACCTCTCCACGTTCTTCCCCATTTCTATAAAACGGAGGAAATGCCAGCTACATCATAAGACATCTGTCTGTTTGAAAGGTGAGAACCAGGGAAAAACCTAGAGCACAGGCATTGACCCGCGGTGGACCCTCCACAAAGGGCTACTGCACCGAACAGATTCGCAGGGTTCTGGGCTCCCTCTGACTCCGCCTTTCTCCCTGGGTGTCTTCCTGACCCTAAGCTAAAACCATTTCATGTTGCATCCAGGCTCGTGTTTAGCCTACAAAATAAATATCGTAGATGAATACAAAAACAGGCTAGTCTCCTCAATCACAGAGATCCAAGTTTATTAAATCACACACATAGCACCGTGCTGGGCACACAGTGGATGGATAGTCAGTATTTATTAAGTTAAGTCTAAAATTTAGCCCATTTTTATAGGGCATTAAATCAGCATTGCCAGGTGTCACTGGACCACAGAGCTGTCAGCACAGAAAGCAGCCTGTGACCCTCAGTTGCACGCTCCCACCAGGTGGGGGCTTATGGAGAGGTGAGTCGAGAGTCCTGGCTTGCTTGCTTCTGGCCCCATCTCTCTCTCTGCTTCTAAATTTTTTTTAATGTTTATTTATTTTTGAGAGAGAGAGAGAGACAAAGCATGAGTGTGGGGGTAGGGACAGAGAGAGAGGGAGACACAGAATCGGAAGCAGGCTCCAGGCTCTGAGCTGTCAGCACAGACCCAACGCGGGGCTCGAACTCACGGACCGCGAGACCGTGACCTGGCTGAAGTCAGACGCCCAACCGACTGAGCCACCCAGGTGCCCCTCTCTCTGTTTCTAAATCTCAGCAAATGACAGTCCCTCCCTGGGCCTCAATATCCCATTGGTAGAGTTAGCAGAACACAATGGTCTCTAGCATTTTGTGAATCTATGGGTGTTGTTAATACATATAAACCCACCCACCCCCGCTGCCCGCCTCATCCCCTGAAGACTTAATCCCCCACATGCCCTGTCTGACATCCCTCCCTCCATTCCCTGAGACCCCCAGGTCAACAGAGAAGACCTCTCTCCAGGCCTGTTTTGGCAAGATGCTTCTATCCCACATCCACCACCAACCCCAACATGCAATTGTCAAAACCCACGTTCAAGGGCCTGTAGATGTACATGCTCTTAAAAATTGTCCTTTCTGGTCTCATTTGAGCAGTTGTTAAAGAAGTTACATCCCTCTTGTATCGGCGGTTTTGCCGACCTTAACGTCTCCCTGCCCAGCCCAGAGAATGGTGTCAGCAATTTGCTATTAGAACTAATTTCTGAACGTTTTCAACGAACTTGGAGAGGTGTCTCAAACAGGCCTTGTCAAATATGCATTAGCCACTTGGATCACAAGGTGCTTCCTCAGGCTCTTCCATAATTAATCACCAGGACTTGCAATCCTAATGGTTCACGCTCATGTATCATAAGACTCCTAGACATAATAACTACTGTGACTGAGGCCAGTTTCATCCAGTTTTGCCCAGAGCCTATTTCTCTAATGACAGAACGTTACACTCCTGGTCTATTTCTGAAGCGTTGATCTTCATGATCATATTTCATAGAGAAAGGGGATAAATGGTATCTATTTGACACAAGTCGAATGGCAGCTAAGTGAAAAACAATAAAAGAATGGTTAATTTTATTATTAACGGGTAATTCTGACCACATCCAAGGAACTCTGCTTCATGAGCTGCGTTCTACAGACATGGAACCCGAGGCCCACAGCATTTGAATAATTTGCCCAAGGTCACTCAGTAAGTGGCAAAGGAGGGATTAGATCCCAACCCGAATGATTTCAAAGATACCGTTTGTTGCCACGCTGTTGTGTCATTGTCCCTTCCATCAAGAAACACATTCTTGGGGGGGCGCCTGGGTGGCTCAGTAGGTTAAGCATACGACTTCGGCTCAGGTCATGATCTCGGGATCCGGGAGTTCGAGCCCCACATCAGGCTCTGTGCTGACAGCTCAGAGCCTGGAGCCTGTTTCAGATTCTGTGTCTCCCTCTCTCTCTGACCCTCCCCCGTTCATGTTCTGTCTCTCCCTGTCTCAAAAATAAATAAACATTAAAAAAAAATTTTTTTTTTAAAAAAAGAAACACATTCTTGGGGGACACCTGGGTGGCTCAGTCGGTTGGGAGTCCGACTTCAGCTCGGGTCATGATCTCACAGTTCGTGGGTTTGATCCCCGCATCAGGCTCTGTGCTGACAGCTCAGAGCCTGGAGCCTGCTTTGGATTCTGTGTCTCCTTCTCTCTGCCCCTCTCCTGCTTACGCTCTGTCTCTCTCTCTCAAAAATAAAAAATAAACATTAAAAAGAAAATTTAAAGAAACACATTCTTGGATCTTACATATCTTTGTCTCCCCCCCCCCCCCACGTTTAAGTCACAGATGAGGATACCAAAGCCCAGAGAGGCCAAACAATTTGTATTAAGTCACTCAGCTAATTAATAGCAGTGCCACGAGCAGTGGTAAATGTCTAACAACCAGATCTCTGATAAAAAAAAAAAAAATGTGGGGCGGCTGGGTGGCCCAGTCGGTTAAGCGTCCGACTTCAGCCAGGTCACGATCTCACGGTCCGTGAGTTCGAGCCCCGCGTCAGGCTCTGGGCTGATGGCTCGGAGCCTGGAGCCTGTTTCCGATTCTGTGTCTCCCTCTCTCTCTGCCCCTCCCCCGTTCATGCTCTGTCTCTCTCTGTCCCAAAAATAAATAAACGTTGAAAAAAAAATTTAAAAAAAAAAACGTATGGGAAAAATTCTTGGAGGGCTGACACTATCCTACTTCCGGACGTACTATAAGGCTCCAGGAATCAGGACAGTGCAGCATTAGTGAAAGAATAGACAAACGGATCAGTGGAACAGAATGGGGAGCCCAGAAACTGGCCCACATATCGTCAGCTCATCTCTGACAATCCGATGAAGCAAAGATTGTCTTTCCAACAAACACCTGGACATCCTCGGGCAAAATCACCATCATCTAGACACAGACCTTAAACCCTTTACAAAAATTAACTCAAAAAAGGATCAGAGACCTAAATTAAAAATCAAAACTATAGGGGTGCCTGGGTGGCTCAGTCGGTTGAGCGTCCAACTTCAGCTCAGGCCAGGATCTCACGGTCCATGAGTTCGAGCCCCGTTTCAGGCTCCCTGCTGTCAGCACGGAGCCTGTTTTGGATCGTCCGTCTCCCTCTCGCTCTCTGCACTTCCCCCACTCCTGTGCTCACTCTCTCTCTCTCCCTCTCAAAAATAAGTAAACATGGGGCGCCTGGGTGGCGCAGTCGGTTAAGCGTCCGACTTCAGCCAGGTCACGATCTCGCGGTCTGTGAGTTCGAGCCCCGCGTCGGGCTCTGGGCTGATGGCTCAGAGCCTGGAGCCTGTTTCCGATTCTGTGTCTCCCTCTCTCTCTGCCCCTCCCCCGTTCATGCTCTGTCTCTCTCTGTCCCAAAAATAAATAAACGTTGAAAAAAAAAAGTAAACAGAAAAATCAAAACCATAAACCTCTCCTAGAAGGTAACACAGGAGAAAACCTGTATAGTGATGCCTTTCTAGGTACAACACCAAAGGCGTGACGCATGAAAGAAATCACTGACGAGCCAGACATCTTGAAAATTACAAACTTCTGCTCTAGAAAAGACAGTACCCAGAGAAGAAGGAGAGGAGTCACAGACTGAGAGAAGATATCTGCAAAAGACCCACCTGGTAAGGGGCTGTTGTCCAAAATACACAAAGAGCTCGGACAACTCAACAAGAAGAAAACCAACAGTCCGATTAAAAAAAAAAGGGGGGGGGGGGCCACAGACCTCAACATCACGTCACCAAAGAAGATACACAGACGGCCAAAAAGCGTATGGAAAGATGTTGCACATCAGACCTCGTCGGGGGAATACAAATGAAAACAGCAAGGATGCCCACTATGCACTCTACGGTAAGCGTGGCCCAAACCCAGAACACGGACAACACCAAATGCTGACGGGGACGTGGAACCAAACGAGCTCTCAAATATTGCTGGTGAACAGGCAAAATGGCACGGCCACTTGGAAGACAGTTTGGCAGCCTCTGATACAACTGAAGCGTACCTTAAATAATTCATTTTGTAATAATGGCGGTGTGTAACAACTGCATTGCAAAATTCCCGAAAACGTAGCAACGAGCCCTGTGAGCTGGTACAACTGCTCTAGGCACCCCAGGCAGGTCTTGTGATTCTTCCCCAGGATGCCTCGCTCTGATTTCACAGAACCCTGCAACGTTGACCGTTTCTCCACGATTGCACCCTAATAGATGACGGAGGTAGCAAAGCCGGTCCATCAGATTCCGCAGCCGTGCCGTGCTCCCCTCACCACGTCACCTCCGAAGCAACAGTAAGTTTTGCAGCGGAAGTGAAATCTATCTCGTTGCAGACCTAAGAGCAAATGAGGACACTCTCCGGGCAGATGCTGCTAGTTACCCATATGGCCACCAGATGGCGAGCACGGCAACCTCCTCCCAGCGAAACCCACTGTATTGAATTTCAAGAAGGGAAGGACCTTGGAGAGAACAACCGAGTCTTCTTGGGAGACAGGGAGCTTTTCCTGGCATTGGAGAATATTTCCTAGCATTGGAGAAGATCTGTGTACTTCATAAGGAGAACGAACTGCTCTTTCCCCTCTAATTTTCCATCGCACAATAATGCTTGTAACTGGGTTTGCATTAAAAGCCACGGGCTTGAAGCGCATTACCCCATTCATTCCACACACGAATCCCAGGGAAGTGGGAGGAGCCATCTCTCGCTTTTCCAGATGAGGAGGCGCAGCCGCTCCTCGGTCCATTGGCTCGTTGCATAAATATTTATCGAGCACCTGCCGCGATGCTGCCCAGAGTAAGCAGCAGGATCAAGATTCAAACTCCAGAAACCCAGCTCCCACATCTCACCTTCTTCCCTTGTCCCAAATGCTTGAGTTGTTATCACTTTATTAAATAACCCTCCCCCCCCCCCAAACAAAGCTGGTTGGATTTTGTGAATTATCAGGAAAGCCGCATGACCATGTGACGTAGCACTTTGCTGATTTGATGCAGGTTTCTTGCTTGTAGAATCCCTGAAATTCACTCTCACCCGCTGGTTTGCAGGGATCCAGTTATCTAAGCAACAAACAAGTGAAGCTTGACTGTGTAGACGATTACTAACCAATAGGCGTATTTGATATGGTCGAGATCTCCACTGCTGTTACCGTTGATACCATATACAAAAGTTTTGAAGTGAGGGGGGGAAACTAAGGGATGCCGGAGAAAATGTGATATGATAAGAAGACACAGGACACATGAACAGTGCATACAAAAGGGGTGCTGTGTTTAAGACAAAGCTCTTACCACAGCCTACATGATGGCAGGTGATCTGGGCACTCGCCTACCTCTGCAGTCACCACTCACACTCTACCTCCCTCTTGTGTTCATCTCACCACAGGGCCTTTGCACTTGCTGTTTCCTATGTCGGGAAACTCTTGCCTGCATAGTCATGTGATGTGCTTCCTTACTTTCCTCGGGCCTCTGTTTCCTCATCACCTAACCAGAGAGGCTTTCTGGGATCTGTTTTTAAAAAGCTCACCCCATACCCTATCTCTTTTGCGTGACACATGGGGAGTCCTTCATGCTCCTGCTGTCTCCATGCCCTTGCTTTTCCCCCTCACTCTGTCACGTTTCTTTGAAGCACTTTGTCATCACCTGTCATTGTCACCACGTACTTTTGCTTATTTGTTTTCTATCTTCTGCCACCGAAGTGTAAGTTACATGGGAGTAACAACTTTTATTCTGGCATTCTATTCCCCAACACCTGCATCAATAAATATATCAAAAATGAATCCATGCTGGACAAATACTATGTGCTCAATAACAAGCAAAGAGTAAGAGGAGGATAGATGTCCTTTACAAAGCCCATGGACACTGAAGCAAATGGGACAGATACCTCTGAAACGATAAATGGACAGTTTCTACTGAATCCCAGATACTCTGTCTCTTTAGTGAATTTTTTTTCCAGTAAATTGAATTGATCCCCCCAAAGATATAGTGATAGCTGTGAAGAAAGGCATCTTAGGAAGCCAACATCCAGCTTATAGGCAAAGGCAATAAGAACAGCGAGATGGTCCACCAGTGAGCTCCAAAAGCAAAGCCAATGCGCCATAAAGCGAGGGGAAGTTAATCTTACATTTTTTGACTTGGCGCCTTAAGAGGGCATCATGTGGTCCAAGCTTTTGGGGAACATCGTTGAAATAGCCAAAGATCGAACATTAACCAGATTGCTGCTGTTGTTGAAATCCGTCCTGGATCCTATTTTGTTTTTATGATGCCAAGAACATCGATGACTCCTGTTTGCCATCCGTGTTTGAATTTGTGCAGAGAAATTGAGTCTATCTCTTTAAAAAGTTTATTCCCAACACAAAAATAAGATACAAAGACTAATAATTAGGCCCAATGGAGTAATTCTTTTAGACCTGGAGGAGCCCTATGAAATCATCCAGACAAGCATGTGTTGTGTTGTGTTGTGTTGTGTTGTGTTCTTCTGGGCCAGCTGGACCTTTCCCCAAAAGAAATCTGGAAGGAGATCAAAATGGAGCCCCCTGTGACGTGGGACATGGGAGGAGGAGCCAGAAACCAGTCCCCCAGCCCTCCTAACTCCCCAGGAGGAGCTGAGGGTGCCCTTCCGAGCCTGGTTAAAAACCACTCATCCAGTCCGGCTTCACTGTCTCACGCACAAGGAAACAAAGCTCAGTGAGAACAGTAATCCACCGAGGTTGAAGTCACCTATGACAGGAGCCACACTTTCTCGTCAGTTCCTCCCACTGCCATATAAACAACATCTCTGACGTCACCCCCATTTTTACAGATCAGTAAACGTTGCTTTCTCAAGGAGGCTTTTTCTGACATGCCAGACTTAAGTCTCCCATGTTTCCCTTTAATACCATGACCTCTCTGAGATTCTCATCCCATTTTCAATACTGTTTTCTTTTTAAGTTTATGTATTTATTTTGAGAGACGGAGAAAGAGCGCGAGTAGGGGGAGGGAAAGAGAGAGAAAATCCCAAGCAGGCTCCATGCTGTCAGCCTGGAACCCGACACGGGGCTCGATCTCAAGAACCATGAGATCACGACCTCAGCCAAAATCGAGAGTTGGTCGCTTGGGGCACCTGGGTGGCTCTGTAGGCTAAGCATCAAACTCTCGATCGTGGCTCAGGTCATGATCTCACAGTTTGTGAGATCGAGCCCAGCATCACCCTCCTGCTGACAATGTGGAGCCTGCTTGGGATTCTCTCTCTCCCTTTTTCTTTCCCCCTCCCCCACCAAAAATAAATAAACTTCAAAAAAAAAAAAGAGTCCTTTAACCAACTGGGCCACCAGGTGTCCCCAATAGTGTTTTCAATCCACATCTACCCTCTTAAGTATAAACTCTATGGTGACAGGGACAGGGTCTCACCCTCCTCGTTATATCCCCAGAGCCTAGAACTTGGTCTGTGAGCCAGACAAGCATAAGCACCTTCAAGGGAAGGGCTGTGCTGTCTTCTTAGCCCCAGTGCCTGGTTCTACGCTGAGAAGATCTGAGAAGAGCTGAGAAGATCGAGGTAGCAGCATCTCAGTGATTCTCTTGGACTTGAACTGCATTGTGGAACTAAAACTACCTGGAAGTCTGGAAAAGCGTTCCCAGGCTTCATTCCGACTTTCCTAGGTTGGGGGTGGTCTTGAGCAACTGTCCTTACTTTTGTCTACAATAAAAGCTGGATTTTGGAGCCTGAGGAAACCCTGCCATCTGGAAGATTCTATGATGCTATTTTCCTCTGCTCAGAAATGTCCAGTGAAGGTGTTAGGCAGGCATTTGAAATAATAAAATAACTATATAGTTATATAAGAATGTTAATTCTTTTTTTTTTTAATGTTTATTGTTGAGAGAGAGTGCTCTAGCAGGGGAAGGGCAGAGAGAGAGGGGGAGACACAGAATCCGAAGCAGGTTCCAGGTTCTGAGCTATCCACACAGAGCCTCATGTGGGGCTTGAACCCACGAACGGTGAGATCACGACCTGAGCCAAAGTCGGACGCTTAACCGACTGAACCACCCAAGTGCCCCTATGAATGTTAATTCTAATCAAGAATTAGTGGTTAAGGGGCACCGGGGTGGCTCAGTCAGTTAAGCATCCAACTCTTGATTTCTGCTCAGGTCATGATCTCAAGGTTTGTGAGTTCCAGCCCTGCCTCACGCTCTGCTCTGGTAGCCTGCTTGGGATTCTCTCCCCCTCTCTCTCTCTGCCTCTCTCTCTCTCTCTTTCTCTCAAAAAAGAAAAAAAGAATTCGTGGTTAAGAGGGGATCTTGTGAGTCATGCCACATACAATGAACTCTTTACCATTTACAGGATGACTGAAGGGTAACTTCCCAGGCCCTGTCTTTTCAATTCTAGAACAAAGGCAGGGATTGAATGAGATCACAAAGATATTTAGCCTGGTGCTGGTACCTAATAAGACCTCAACAGACCTGAATTGACATTATCATCGACATTATTCGTTTATTTATTTTTTTTACGATGCTTATATATTTTTTTATTTTTAATTTAGGGAAGTTTTTTTTTAATTTTTTATATTAAATATAATTTATTGTCAAATTGATTTCCATACGACACCCAGTGCTCATCCCAACAGGTGCCCTCCTCCCTGCCCATCACCCCCCTTACCCCTCTCCCCCACCCTCCAACCCTCAGTTTGTTCTCAGTCCTTAAGAGTCTCTTATGGTTTGGCTCCCGCCCTCTCTGTTTGTAACTGTTTTTCCCCCTCCCCCTCCCCCTCCCGCATGGTCTTCTATTAAGTTTCTCAAGACCCACATATGAGTGGAAACATATGGTATCTGTCTTTCTCTGTATGGCTTATTTCACTTAACATAATACCCTCCAGTTCCATCCACGTTGCTGCAAATGGCCAGATTTCATTCTTTTTCGTTCCACAATTTCTTTATCCATTCATCACCTGATGGACATTTAGGCTCTTTCCATAATTTGGCTATTGTTGAAAGTGCTGCTATAAACACTGGGGTACAAGTGCCCCTATGCATCAGCACTCCTGTATCCCTTGGGTAAATTCCTAGCGGTGCTATTGCTGGGTCATAGGGTAGATCTACTTTTAATTTTTTGAGGAACCTCCACACTGTTTTCCACAGCAGTTGCACCAGTTTGCATTCCCACCAACAGTGCATGAGGGTTCCCATTTCTCCACATCCTCTCCAGCATCTATAGTCTCCTGATTTGTTCATTTGGGTCACTCTGACCGGGCGTGAGGTGGTATCTCAGTGCGGCTTTGATTTGTATTTCCCTGATGAGGAGTGACGATTCCAATGGGAATGATTTCCACTTAAACATTCGTAAAACAAGCTTGACGGCATTTCCATAAACTCACTGCTCTTCCTTTTCTGTTTTAGGAGACAGACCCGCAAAGGAAAGCAAGGTAAGAGACATCGTTAAAGCATGTTTGTCACCCACTCTGTATTTTAGAAGCACAGGAAGGTGGACAACGTAAAGGCTTAGCTATCACTTGAAAAATATAACCCAGAAGTTTGGTTGGGATTTTTAACTTCTGTTTGTAAACCCCCCGAATCGTTAACCATTAGTTCTGCTCAACGAACAATAAATTTAATTTCTGATTCTCTTTCCTTTGCAGACTCCTTTCCCACCTCCTCGGTAAGACACTTGACATAGAAATTTTATTTTGCTAGACACTTAAGTGATTAGTTCCAGAATTTGAAAAGCTCTAGACTTTTAAAAACAAAAAGAAAAGAAAGAAAGAAAAGAAAAGAAAAGAAAAGCACTACAAACAAGTTGGCTTGGAAAAATGAATATGAGCTGGTCTGAATGAGCCTTCACACATCCGTTTAACCGTCCGCTCACTCCCAGCCCTCTGTTCCGTATCCGGGCACACATCAGTTCTTGGTGAACCCACTGCTCTACGCTCTCCCGCTTCTCCCCTCCTTTCAGCACAGAAATCCCCCAGATGGTACTTACACTAGGAAGTGCATTCCCGGAACTTACAAGGTGTGGTACATATTTGGGCACGTACGTGCAGTTTTCTATATCGTATATACAGAAATACAGCTATCATTTTATTACACATACCCATGAAGGCGAGAACAACAGCCTCGACTTCTCAGACTCCGGGTGAGTCGGCCGCTCTGCTGTCCCCCGTGGGCCCCAGGAGGACACAGAGCGTACCACCCCTTGCTGGTCACCTCTCGTGGCTTCTCTCTCTGCCACACTAGCGGGACGTGACTTGAGCCAAGGATTGGGTCTCTGCTGTCTGTATTTCCAGCCTCTGCCAAGAGCGCCCGGTACGCTTTATAAGTGAGTGAGTGAGCCGTTCACTGACCTTCAGACATGTTCCTGTTTCTTTGGGGAGTTTCCAGAGCTCACGTCTTCCAGCCTCCCTAGAACTCGGCGTATTGAGACACCTATGACACCCTGCAGAAGGTTCCATCCCACCCTTTGGGAAACAGAACCAGACGGACGAGCACACAGCAGGGAGGGGGCTCTAGGCTCATTAGGAGAATGACTACAGTTTTCTGACAACCGGGGCTCCCCGAAATGGATCGGGGCACCCCACAACTGACCTCTGGGCCAAAGCTGGGGACACAGAGGGCAGGGCTGTCTGGAGAGCCACCTATGCAACAAACCTGATCACATTCTCACCGTGACTCTTCCCTCAGGCCACCTGGCATTCTTCCGAAGAAGTACCAGCCCCTGCCGCCCCAGCCGGAGAGCAGCTGGTCACCCCTCCCTCAGAGGCTCGCCTTTCCCGACGTCCAGAGAGAACCCAGGTGACAGGTTTGAGGTTTTTGCTGGTGAAATGCCCAGGGAGGCTGGGGGGCAGGGGAGGGCGACAAGGACAACCAGCCACCCCTGCCAACAGGCTCCCTGCTCCTGTGCCTCGAGTTGCCAAAGATGCCTTGAGGGAAAAGAGTCTTAGAAGGCTGCAGTCCGATTCTATAACAGAAAACACATCTTCTTTGTAAGAAAATGAGTTATTGCCCCAAAGGCTCACTTGAGACCCGAACTAGTCGTTAAAGAAAGTGTTAAGTGCCAGAACAGAATCAGGACTTTTTATGTAAAATCCAAAAAGGGGTTCAGACTCTCTGCAGACCAATACCGGCCCCCAGCTTCTCACCACCGAGGCGGAAGGAATATAACCCACTTGTCAAAAACATTATTGCCGTTAGGACAAATAATTAAAAAGCCAACTCTCTGGTACTATCAGCTGACGACAGAGCCCCCCTCCCAAATGTGCGGGACCTTTGACAGCCAGCGACAATCACGAAATGCTAGCAACTGTGAATGGACTTCTTTCGCCCCCCCCACCCAAGAGACTTGGAATTTCCAAAACTGCCTTGTTTTAGAAGACAGAACAGAGATTAGCATTTTTCTCTTGTTCCTACATGGAATGAACGATGCTTCCTTACTGCAAGCTTAAATCAGCAGGTTGGGGCCTGCGGCTTCAGTCAGTTGAATCTTCGTAGATACAGAAATTCAAAATACCAGGCACATTTTGAGCTTCTCTGGAAAACCCAGTCGTCACTGGTTCTGATGGGGAACATTCAAGAATCTAAAATGCCCATTTCCGCCTCAGTTTTCTGGTGAACGTCTCTTCATCTGTTCATCCTTTACAGCCTCCAGAGACCATCCGTTCTCCATTCCCTTCCTCCTCCCCCGTGCAAGTTCCCCCCTCTGTGGGCTTCTCTACCTGCCGAGCAGCATGGGCAGGGCCACAAGCTCTCAGGAGTCCATTCCAACTGCCTCGGTAGAAATTCAGGCTCTCCTTCTTCTGCTCTGGCAGATTTGGGGCAATGGTTCTCAACCGGAGGTGACTTTGCCCCCAGGGGAACCAACAATGTCCAGAGACGTTATTTTGTTGTGACGAGTTGGGCAGTGGGGATGCTCCTGGAATCTGGTAGGTAGAGGCCAGGGAGGCCACTAAACACCCCACGGTGTACAGGACAGCCCCCACCCCCAACAAAGAATAATAACCCCTGAAAAGTCAAGAGTGCAAAGGTCGGGAAACTGCTTTAAGGCACACACTAACCTTCGCCCAGCCCCAGCGGATCTCGGCGGTCAAGTGAGAGTAACAGTAGCCCCGACCACCCACATTGTGGGCCAACATGAGAATTACACATGATTCATGCCAAGCGCTCAACTGTGCCCGCCCAGGACATATTTGTGACCAACATCTACTGCGCTCTTATTACCTTGAGCCATGTCCTATGGTGCCCTCGCCACACCATATAATTATTTGGATACAAGTCTGTTCCACCCCCAAAAGGTTGGGGGGGGGGTAACGCACCCCCGAAAGGTTGGGGTGTGTAGTTTCTAGCACAGGGCTGGGCACATAGTACGTGTCTGGTAAACATGTATTTCCTTCTGCAGTTTCCAGAGGGTCCTATCCAGGCTGGGAGTCCCCCATTTGCTCTGTTTTGATATCTATTTTCAAAGCACGAGAGACAGGAAGGCAACATGCTATCAACCCCAGGAAGTGGCATCATCAGACTGGGGAACGTAAAATGTACCATCCCTGAAACTCCTGAGCAAATAGGCTAATGGGTCTAGGAACTGGTCAAAACGCAGAGAAGTAAAGAGATAGAAAATAGGATGAATGAAATAGCAGAGGCGATGAGGTTGTTCGGTGTGGAGAAAAAGAGGATTTGATCTTTCTTCTGTGTCTTCACGCAGAAAGAACGAGGTTTGGGTCCCAGCTGAGCCACTTCTGGCTGTATAGCCGCCGAAAGCTCTTAAATAGTTCTGAGTTCCCCTCTTTGTGCAAGCAACATGAGCGTCCCCATGTGACAGAGTGGAGGGGAGGAGGTATGAGATTTCTCTCGAGCGCCTAGGATAATATGTGTCACAGCACAGGAAGGAAAGAAAAACGCCTAAACATCGTGTCCCATCTGTACCCAACAGAATTAGGCACCCACAACCCTATTTTTCTCTTGAAATACAGGCTATACATTCTAGCGCAATGTTTCTCATCCTGGCTTTACATGAAAATAATTAGGAAAGCTTTTTAAAAAGTATTCTTCCCCAGCATCAGCTTTAATTGCTCTGAGAGGTGAGACACAGGCACAGCCTGTGGCTAAGGACCCAGGGGGAACCCGGTTCTAGGAATATATCTGCCACTAAAGCTTTGCAGGCCCTTAGGCCTTACCTACACACGCCCAGGCTCCTAGTGCCTAAAATGGCGCCTCCCTTGATCCACAGAGGAGTCCCTCATCACTCCAGCCACCTCAGTGCCTCTGAAATCTTTACAAGTTTGCTTTTTGTGTCTCTGGGGTTTCCGCAGTTACGGTTAAATTTGTTTAATCATTTTTGCAAGTGACGGGAACCTGGCTGGGTGTCTTCACCGTAAACCCCTCCAGAGAATCGTTACATTCCGTATGACATCTCACCGGATCCTTCCAGCAGCCCTATAAAGTATGGATTTTCTAAGGCTCGGTGGCTGGTTCATGGCAGGTGACGGGTAAAACCCACTTCCCTACCCACTGGGCACGTAAGGTCACTAAGATACACAGAAGTTAGGTCACTCGGTCAACGTGATAGGGTTGGTGTAGGACAGTTGAGGGGTCAACACCATGCAGGGCCTGTGCCACACATTGAGAATGCCACCAGGAATAAGAAAGAGTTGTGCCATAGAAGCAGAGCTTCCAAATTCATTTTGAGTCGGGCCCCCTTTTGGGAGTCAGACGACCATTACTAAGGACCCAGACGTTGCCTGTAAACAACCACATGAGGCTGTTGCTAGCTTCCCCTTCTCTGAAAACAGAAGGGACATTAGAGAGCTGAGCTGCTTCAGCCAAGGAAAAATAGTGTCTGCTCCCTTCCCATCAGCTGCCCTGTAGGCTTGGGAGGTAGACGGCCCTCTGTGAAGGGAGGCTGTGACGTACGTGTGACAGTCCACTGCAGCCCCTTAATGCAGCTGACACCTGCAGCCTGTCGCCATCGGCCCCTCTCTCCCAATGGTGAACGTGGGTCCAGCTGTTGCTACAACAGCCAGTTGTCTCTACCGGCTCAGCCATTCTCTGTCTTAAAGCTAAGTCTTGGGTTCACAAAAACGATCATTGAATCAAAGCACTCCAGTTCAGGAGAATGCCATTTAAATCCTTCATTGATGGGGGCGCCCAGGTGGCTCAGTCGGTTAAGCGTCCGGACTTTGGCTCAGGTCATGATCTCCTGGTCCGTGGGTTTGAGCCCCGCGTCGGGCTCTGTGCTGACAGCTCGGAGCCTGGAACCTGCTTCAGATTCCCTGTCTCCCTCTGCCCCTCCCCCACTCATGCTCTGTCTCTCCCTCTCTCTGTCAAAAATAAACATTAAAAAATTTTTTTCAAAAGGGAAACATCATTACCATAAGTAACTGCACCGCAGTTTCAGACCCGCGGAATTTTCTCTCTCCTAAAAGGGAAGAGAACTAAAATGCAAAGCAATATTTGGATAAAAATAACCGCTGCTACGTTGAGACTCCCTCTCTGACACAATAAGAAAGAGATTAGTAAGGGAATAACTTTCCAATGATGTATCCATTGTAATGTTAATACCATGACGCGGGCACCAAGTAAAAGCCTCCTGAGTCATCGGAACAGGAAGACATTTGCTGAGCTCCTGTTACACTCTGGAGTCTTTCAGATGCTTTACCTCATTTAGTCCCACAGCCACACTGAGCAGAAAGCAATATCCCAACCCCCGGTTTACTGATGAGGACACAGAAGGGCAGAGAGGTCACGAACCGCAACGTCTCCCTGCATCTAGCAAACTCCAACCCCACGGTGCAGGGTTCAGCCAAAATGTACTTTAAATAAGGTACCTGCTATTTAACCAACCGAACACCTGTCTGCCTAACTACCGTTTTCCCTTTGCAGCCGGCAAAGCTGGTGCCACATCAGTTCAAGCAGTCTCGGGGGCGCAGATATACCTGCTGATGAGTTGGGAAGTGAAAGGGAAAAAAAAAAATCTGTAGCGATACAGAGAAAACATAGTCCTGTAAGAGAGAGGAAGCACGGATTGCAAGGATACACAAATTTGCATGGGAGCAGGGACTTCTGGGTGGGAACTATTGATTTCAGAGTGCGGATGTAAATTATTATCATATTCCGCAAGATGTTGCCATTGGGGGAAATGGGGTGAAGTGCATACGGGATCTCTCTGTAGCATTTCCTACACGTGCATGAGACCTACCATTATCTCCGAGGGAGAGTTCAATTTCAAAGAAAGTGGCTGTTAAAGGTGTCCCGCAGATCGAGGGTGTTATTTTCTTCCAAATAGCTTTCACAGGTATTATTTCATGAGAACCTTAATCAACCCACCCGATTTCTGTCGGGGGTTACCCATTTTACAGGTGGGAAAACCAAGCTTCAGAGAAGGGGCTTCACTTGCTGAGGGTAACAGAGCTCATAGATGGCAGAATGAGGATTCAAATCCGGTTTATTTAAAACTAAGCGAAATCTAAGGGAGGCTCATGAAGGGCTATTTTTATAAATTTTTTATGTTTTACTTATTTTTGAGAGACAGAGCGCAGATGGGGGAGAGACAGAGAGAGGGGGGACAGAGAATCTGAAGCGGGCTCCACACTGACAGCAGAGAGCCCGATGCAGAGCTCGAACTCATGAACTGTGAGATCATGACCTGAGCTGAAGTGGGATGCTTCACTGACTGAGCGACCCAGGTGCCCCAGAGCTATTTTTTTTTTTTTTAATTTTTTTTTTTTCAACGTTTATTTATTTTTGGGACAGAGAGAGACAGAGCATGAACGGGGGACGGGCAGAGAGAGAGGGAGACACAGAATCGGAAACAGGCTCCAGGCTCTGAGCCATCAGCCCAGAGCCTGACGCGGGGCTCGAACTCACGGACCGCGAGATCGTGACCTGGCTGAAGTCGGACGCTCAACCGACTGCGCCACCCAGGCGCCCCCCCAGAGCTATTTTTAAAGTAAAATTCATTATCTTCAAATGCACACTGAGCACCTGTTGTGCACAGGAAAGGATGTGGGGATGCTTATTCATGCCATGCAGTTGGTGGCCACGTTTTGTTGGCTGTCTCCAAAACAGAACATAGCAGAACTTACAGGAGCCGAAAGATGCCTCGGAGAGGCAGGGTGGTGCGTGGGGAGGGGACCAAGTCCACACCCTGCTCTTCCATTTTGTGACTGTGTAGATCTCTGTCTTCGTAAGTCTCATTTAGGAGACCCCCACTGCCATCACCCAAAGCCCAATGCTTTCATTTTACGGGTAAAGGGGACAAATAACTTGGGGAATCTTCTCAACGTAGACATTTCTATGCCCAAAGACTTTGCTGTACACTGAAAAGACGCCTAAAATTACCTGGGTTCTTCACTTAAAAACCATTTTGGGGCGGGGGGCACCTTGGTGGCTCAGGCAGTTAAGCGCCCAAGTTCAGCTCAGATCATGAACTCACAGTTCTTGAGTTCGGGCCCCGCCTCGGGCTCTGTGCTGACAGCTCGGAGCCTGGAGCCTGCTTCGGATTCTGTGTCTCCCTCTCTCTCTGCCCCTCTCCTGCTCACACTCTGTCTCTCTCTCTCTCTCTCTCTCTCTCAAAAATCCATTTTTTAGTATTACCAATTCCAAAACCTAGCTTTCCTAAAGCCTCAAATTTCCATCTATAGAGTATATTGTTATATTTATAAACTGAGCAATTTTATCTAAACTGAAGGACACACTCAATAGGTTAAGGAATCTTAGACAATAAGACTTATCTACAAACTCAGTTAAATTTCCTTAAATATTTGAAATACCTTTATCCATCTAACTTTAAACCCTAACGAGCGACACTTTCTTTAACAGCTTTTATAAATCTAATAAGGTAAATCTATAAATCTAGAAAAATTCAAGGGCTCTTCAACAGTTAAAACTCTTTATAAATGGAGTCAAACACAGCTTGGCTCTTGTAACTTAAAATCACAAGTCTAAAATAAATTGCACATTTCAAAGCCACATGGCCAGTAGGTCAGTATTGCTAAAATGACAGTCTCTTAAACATCAAAGTCAGAAATTAGTCTCAATTTAACCCAAATAATTAATACTATGGGTGTCTGTTCTACTTTATTACTTCTGATCGTATCTCTTTAGCTTCCCACTTGCCCCATTAAAAGAGGTAGGTAGGGGGCACCTGGGAGGCTCAGGGAGTTAAGCACCAGACTCTTGATCTCAGCTCAGGTCATGATTTCATAGTTCATGAGATTAAGGCTCATGTTGGGCTCTGCTAACAGCACGGAGCCTGCTTGTCTGTCTCCCTCTCTGCCCCTCCCCTGCTCATGCTCGTTCGCTCTCTCTCTGAAAATAAATAAATAATTTAAAAAAGGGGGGGGGGCGAGGTAGCATGTAGATGTATCACCCCCAAGGGGCTGATGAAACAGGTTACAAAATGTGGCCCTCGGTCCACTTGCTTGCTGCTTGGCGGTCTGAGAGCAGGATGCAGATCTGAGTGCTATGTGCTCCTGGGCTCATCGCTATCACTCTAGATCAACAGGGTCCATCTGGGGCTGGTGTTGCCGCCCCAACCTCCTGGCATTACTTCAGGACCAGTCTCTTGCCTGCAGATGTGGCAGACAGAATATGCCTGTCAACCCATGTCCTTCATCGCCCCCCTCCATGTGACTTTGACCACATCCGAACAGCTCAGTGCCCAGTGAGCACCTCACATTGTCATCCTTGTCACTAGCAATCCTTACAATAACCCTCTAAGATGAATGCTTTTGTGGCCATTTCACAGATGAGAAAAACGAGGCTCAGGGGGGCGAACTGACGTAGTCGTCAGCATCCATGAAAGGCTTGCTGGTTCTTCTGAAGGAAGAATGGCCCACGTTAGCACACTGCGTGTGGAGTTCTTGCCCCATCATTCATTCCATGGTTTTCCTTTCTCGGTCTCCTCTCCCAGAAGCATCCGTTCTCTGACACGTGGCTTCCTGGGATCCCTCTGTACCCTAACTTCATACGTAAGACTCTTGATGCTTCCTCAAAGCAAAACGCTAAGAGCTTTGCAATCAAGGTAATAATAGCAGGTCTGACTGTGCTAATGAAACTCGACACGAAAAACCAAATGTCAGGAGAAATGGGGACGTTATTTAAATTCTTCGAAAATAAGAAGCTTGTTTGTTGGTGTCCTTTCTGTCACCACCTTTCATATTGCCTCGTAACTTCTTTTGTTGCTTAGAAAATTATGAGAAAAATAACCTGGCGGTTGCTTTACAGAACAGTGATGAATATCGCATTGGACCATGGGCTGTTAATTTGGCAATGAAAGTGCAGTCAAAGGTTTTTAAGGGCTCAGAATGATTTTATCTGGACCATTACGAACTGTATTTTATGTAACACCGTATTTCTCTTCCTTGCAGACAGATAAGCTTAAAGGACTTACATGAGGTAAGTCCTGAGACTCAAAACAGGGGATTTCTGTGCTTTAACGTCTGTGACGGACAAGATACTATTTGATTCGGAGACTTTATCACTTCATTTTCATAATAGCTATGCTCAAGATGTATTATGATCCCTACGTTGAAGGTGAGAAAACTAAAACAAAACAAGTTAAGATCCAGATCTGAGACCAAGGTCCTATTATGCTACCTGAATAGACCAGTGTTCACTGCACTGGTACCATGAAGACAAGAGCATCCCAGTTTCCATGGAAGACATAAAGCCTCCATCAAAGGCTTCCAGTCTCCAGCTTTATAGAAATAAATGTTGGAAATTGTACTATACGTCACCATTTGCTCTTCACAGGAAAGACAGGATGGCCTGGTACAAAACAAAAGAAAACAAAACAAAAAAAAACAAAACAAACAAACAAACAAACAAACAAAAAAATATATATATATATATATATATATATATATATATATATATATGTATATATGAGATACAGACCCACACAGACCTGGGTTTGAATACGGCTGTGCCACATACCACTTTTGTGGCCTTGGGCAAGTCCCCCTACACACACAACCCCACCCCTCTTTCTGTTTTCTTAGCCACAAAATAGAGATGGTTACCCTTCTTGGCAAAGTTGTTGCCAAAAAGCTAAAGCAGGTCAAAGCAAGGGCATAAATGACCAGGTGAACAGTAGAGGCTCCATAAATGTCATGAAAGTCAGGTAACATGGAGCTGCCTTTGAGCCCCTCCACACTCACTTCCCTAACCCCCAACAAGGAAGTTCCCTAACAAGGGATGGGCCCGCCATGACTGATGGGAAGTCTCTGTCCAGCAATCACAGTGGTCTCACCTCATTCTCACTGGCTTCCTGAGGAACATGGTCCTTGTCTTAGTGTTTGACCTATGCTCTTATATCTAGACCGCAGAGGTTAATTTATTTTCTTTCTTTGGTTCTGTCTGTCCGTCTGTCTTTTCTTATTTAGCTTTATGAGAATGCTAGAATCAAAAGTCACACTTCTCACTTGTCACTCACCAAGACACTTACCGCCTCTCATCCGTAAGATAATCCTGGCAAGGAAGACAGCACATAACTGCTGAAAGAAAAGGACAGCCCTAGTTCCAATCAGGACTCCATCCGGCTCCCCCTGTTCTGGGAGTTGTTGGATTTTCCCAGGTGGTATGGCACTCTGCCCCTGGGCACTCTCCGACTCCACCCCTTTCTTCCTGTGGGTCCACTTCATGCATCACAAGTAGCAGATGGCTGCCACCCAAAATGACCTAGAGTCCATAACTCATTGGTCAGCCTGCGAGGACAATAAGCCTTCCAATCACTAACAAGCCAGGAGGAAGTGGAGAGGTCAGCTTTAGACAGCAGGGGTCATGGAGGATAGTTTGATTTTCTTTGCAACTTTGGTTGGCATTCTGCTAGAAGTGAATATCATCTAAAGAACAACAAGGCCTAATGGAAAAACACATTCTTCCCCTTATCTTTTGCCAAGACACTTCCCCATTGTCTGGGCTGAGGGTCAAGACCATTTCTCCACCACAAAAGCCACCCCACAGCAGGCAGAAGACGGGACCAGCCCCTGAAAGTCCAGATCTAATCCCCACACTATGACTCTCTGCCTTAGGAAATGCAGACATACCTCCTAGCTAAAGTAGTTAAAAAAAAAAAAAAAAAAAAGGAGGAGGAGGAGGAAGGAAAGAAAGAAGGAAAGGCAGGTGAAGGGAGGGAAATAAGGAGGTATCACTTTTTAAGTTAATATGCTTATTTCCTAACAACAAAAGTTAAAGTACAGAAACTAGAGATTTTACCCCACTTTTCTAATTACATCCGATTGTAACTCCAGAGCCCTCAAGCAAAAAGTTGGCTGGATCTCAATTTTAAAAGTCACCTGCTGCCGCAGATGGATGGCTTCTGAGCCGTGTTTACAGCTCTGCTCCCTCAGCAACTTTGACAGGCCTGAGAACAGCCTCTGAGCACTTTGAGCTGCCAGGTCCAAAGTCCTGGGGAAGACTCAGTGGGAGACTTTCAAACCACTCGTTAGAATGGATTCACTACCCTTTTCACTTAGCCTAGAGATTTGCCTTGATTTGCTGCCCATGGTGAAAGTGTGTCCTCTTTCCAGAACCCAAGGGGACCCCGAGGTCTTCGAAGCAAAAGAGTGTGTCTGTTGCCTAGTCTCAGACAAGACATTCGGGGCCTCTCTAAGCTAGTTGCTGCTAAAGGCTTCTTGTCTATGAAGCCAATGTGAGTCAGAAGACCTGGAATCCAAGGTCAGCTCACACACACACACACACACACACACACACACACCTGTATGTAGATACATCATAAGCCCAGTTTCTAGCCTGAACTTTCCATGTAACGTGGAGATATACTTACAGTATAATCCTATTTCATAGTTTACATAAATACTTGCAATGCGTATATATATATATCGCAATATATATAAATATATAATATATATAAAATGCATATATGATAAGTGAGTATTCACCAAACTTTACTTAACGGTTCTCACTTTGGTGGGCGTGTAGATTGTTTCCAGGGTTTTGACACTGTAAGTAACGGTTCACTGGACATCTTTGTGCACGGAACTTGGCCCAGATTTCAGGTGTCTTCTTAGGAGCAAAGTGTCATCCGTGGAATTGTTGGGATGAGAGTGAGAGCATTCCTAAGGTTCTTGACAGCAATGGTTCAATTGCTTTCATTAGAGTCAAAGCAATTTACGTTCTCATCAGCAGATTGCATATTTATTTGCCTCTTGTATCACACAGAGAGCATAACATTTTGATTTTTGTTTAGTCTTTTGGAGAATTATTTAGAGGCTTTAAAAAAATCTATCCTTATAACAAAAATGTTGCCCAAATTCTACTAAGCAATTGCTGCAAAACACATAGTTTAATGTAAAATTCTCCATCACCAAGAGTCACTCAACACTATTATTTTCTTTTTATTCAATCCAGGTCCTCGGAACAGAGAGAGGTGAGCTGTTTACATTTGTTTTCATACCCTGATATCATTAGGTTAAGTTCCATTTCCAGATTTATAGCATTAGTCAGTTTTAAAAAGGCTTGTTTCCGAGCCTGGGATGGATGAACCCCAGCATGTGTGCGTGATGGTGTGATCCAATTGTGCTAAGGATCTCCTACCTACCCAAGAGCCCTCTGGTTGAAACAAGGTGATTTAAATTGGGGGAGGGGGCGAGCTAAAGGTCCTTCTTCTGCCACAGGCAACTGACAATAAGGAGGCACCCTGTCAGCCCCTGCCACTTTATTATTATTTTTTTAATGTTTATGTATTTATTTTTGAGAGAAAGAGATAGTGAGCAGTGGAGGGGCAGGGAGAGAGGGAGACAGAATCCCAAGCAGGCTCCACGCTGCCAGCTCAGAGACACAGGACTCGAACCCACGAACCACGAGATCATGACCTCAGCAGGAACCAAGAGTCAGACACTTAACCGACTGAGCCACCCAGGCGCCCCAGCCCCTGCCACTTTAGAAAGACGTGGCCGGCCCACTCACTGCTCCACAGAAGCTCTTAGTCTCCGCAGCTTTGATGTCACCCTTGCACACACACGCATGCCCTCATTGGAACGCACGTGCACATACACGTGTGCACATCGTTGGTGCCATTGTGCAACACAATCTAACACTCACTCGGTAGCTGGCAAGATACTAAGCAGTAGTAAGTTCATGCTCACCTTTTATTTTTTTTAAATTTTTAATGTTTATTTATTTTTGAGAGAGAGAGAGAGAGAGAGACAAAGTGTGAGCAGGGAAGGGGCACAGAGAGAGGGAGACACAGAACCTGAAGCAGGCTCCAGCAATGCGGGGCTCGAATCCATGAACCATGAGGTCATGACGTGAGCCAAAGTTGGATGCTTAACCGACTGAGCCATCCAGGTACCCCAAGGATAGTGTTATTTCTTTCTTTCTTTCTTTTTTTAATTTTTTTTAATGATTTTATTTATTTTTGAGACAGAGACAGAGCATGAACGGGGTTGGAGCAGAGAGAGGGGGAGACAGAATCTGAAGCAGGCTCCAGACTCTGAGCTGTCAGCACAGAGCCGGACGCGGGGCTTGAACTCACAGAGTGTGAGATCATGACCTGAGCTGAAGTCAGACGCTCAACCAGCTGAGCCACCCAGGTGCCCCTCATGCTCACCTTTTAAATACCATTCACCATTCACTTTGAATGATGAACTATGTCCAAAGTCGAAGGGCCTGAGCCATGGCCAAAGACTGAGGACAGGCAGCATAGTTCCACAAAGCAACACTGGGTTAGGATTTCAGAGGCTACCACCAACTCACTGTGTGGTTTGGGCCACGTTGTGTTGCCTCTGTGGGTCTCAAGGATGCTGTTCTTTATGCCAAAGGAGTTAGTTTCGAGCAAGGCCTAACTAGGGTCTGTAGATTCCCAAGGGTCCCTGACGGAGGAATGGGGGTTGGTGATTCTAAATAATGTTAAGAACTACAGGAAACTGTGCCACTTTCCACACTAAAGCTCAACACCCTCACATTAAAATGTTCGATATTGTTGCCTTGGACTTCCATGATTATCAGTGCAGTGAGGTCACGTCATTCAGCTCGTGGGGAGCAATGATGTCACGTTGTTCAGCTCATGAGGGGCATGTGCTCTGGAGGGCTGCTGATGACATTGCCATGAAAGGATTTTATGGGATGGGTGACTAGTAGACCAGTCATCGACCCCCATAACGTTGCAAGTAATCACAGACCTTCAACCAGAGGTGTCCAGTCTGTGACCGACCTTGGACTAAACACAGAGCAACGACCAGAATTAAGACACGTCAGTGTTGATATGCTTCCTTAACTTTATTGCTCAGGACAGCCCCTGGGAGAGTGTTTTATGGCCTTTCACCTCCTAGTATTATTACATGCCCTCAGTGATTCTGGATGGCTGGTTAAAATCTATTCATGATGAAAAGGAAATAAATAGTGGGAACACCCACGGCATATGTAATTCCTAAATAACTCCAGTTCCTTATGGCTGGCAGAACTTCTCAAAACGGAAAGATCAAAGGGGAAAAATTACAAAAACATATTCCTGCTGGTTGCCGGGTAGGTACTGGTCTACTTCAGAATTCTGGGAGCTCTCCTGCCTTTTCACACAAGAGGTGAGGGGATTCAGGAGCGCTCAGGCCAGCACTGGGCCACCCCATAGCCTACATTGCTCAGGACAGTTCTTAGGTTTAACTTCGTGATTTCCCATGTAAGTTTTCATTTGAATGCAGAATTCAACTTCAGTTCACTTCTACGTCAAGCCCTTCCAATACCAAATACCTCCCGATGTAATATTCTGTGTTTTGGGAAGCTCAGTGATGAATTCCAAATTCAGTAATCTTGATATTTGAATATTCACTAAGTTTTTATAGCTTCAGGGAGAAGCCACTCCCAGGAGCCAGGGGTGTTACAGAATATGTTAAGTTATAGTTTCCACTGACCACTGACAGCCCACTCCTACAAATCAGAGATCACTCAGATAAAATTATAGAAGTTCCAGTAGGTCCCCAATCATTTTCCTTTTACAACCTGACTACATCATGTGACTTCTTTATGTAGTCCCTCATTGCCAGATGAAGCCTGAATCGATTCACCTGTCACAAAATCAAAGCACTCAAGAGACTCCTCTTGCCATCACCAGGTAAGGAGCCAGGAATTCCTTGTTGGGCTTCAGCGTGGCGGTCAGGCCAGGTGTTGTCCTGGGTAATGACTCACCAAGGTGTCCTGAGACAATGGAGATTCTTTAGTCTTTGCTAATGAAGCCCAGCGATGGCCCCAAGGGAAACCTGCGAGTCACAGCCATTATGGAAGCAAATGGCACTATGCTTCCTGCAATTTGTAAGTGATTCATTGTTAGAGAAGTTTGGGAGATTTGAAGGCTTGGATATTAACTAGACAGGATTAACTGAACGGATGCAAAACAATCTGGGGAAAAAAGTTGGCCATTTCTAATTATACCCAGTTGATGACCACACATAAACTTACAGCTACTTTTGAACAAACCTTTATAGATGGTTGGGCGTTGAAAATGCCATTATCTGATTTAACACTTGCCTGATCAGGTTATTGTGACAATTGCTGTCCCAACTGAAGCAAAGGCTCAGGCCAGTGATTCACTGCCCAAGGTCACTGTAACGGTAAATTAGTGGTGGCTTCAGTAAAACAAACTCCAGAGCCTCCAAAATGACTGCTTCTAAGTTCCCCCATGATCCCAGACTGGCCGGGTGGCCCCAGCCTCAGTTCATGCCAGCCTCCCACCATCTCAATCCTTGTTGTCACTTAATGCAGGACATTTGCACGTGCTATTCCCCTACCACTTCTTCCCTCTTTCCACCCTCTCGCTACTTGGAAAACCCCTCTTCATCCAGCAGATCCCAGTTTGAAGCCACACTGAATTTAGGAGATAGTTCTGACCCACTCCCCAGAGGCAATAAATGAGACCCAGAGAGGTGGAGTTCCTTACCACTAAAGTCAAGTCCAGCTTCAAAACCCGAACACTTTCCAGTAGTCCATGCTTCCTATAATGGCTTGATTCTGAAAATGCGGTCCATGAATGCTGACTTTTCCCAGACCTGTTGCAAGTGCCCAACGAATGTCAGCTCTCATTGCCATTGCCAGGCCTGCATATCAGGGGCATGATCTCCATCCCCCATTACCCCCCTTCCTTCTCTTGCATATTGTTGTTTTAATCATCTTTTATTATATTTTTATAACCTTTTTCTCTTACAGATTTCCTTATAATAATCCACAGTTTTCTCACTTAGCTCACATTTCAAAAAGGAACAAAATAATTTCTATTCTCTTCTTGCTTGCTATGGCTCACTCTTCTTCAACTGGTAAACAATTTCTGTAGACTATTAGCTCCAACCTATCATTTTCTAGAGTGACCGTAGTTACAAGGAAAGTCTGAATTCACAGCTCCCAAAAGCAAAGAATCATGATATGTGCTCGTTGAAATACAATGGAAAGAACTTGTATGGATCAATTTGTTCCATATCTGTTGCCTGTCTTGAGAAAAGAGAGAAAGAACCAGCCTCCTATTACCTTACAAAACAGAAACTCTCGTAGCACAGCCGGTGAAATATAAAGTGCTTTGTAAACGTGACTTAGTCCATTGTGACTGGCCTTGCCTTTGCGTGGAATTTTACCCACCATGGGAAACACTAACATGCTGTCAATTCTAACATTTCCTTTAGCTCACCACTCGTGATGAAAAACCAAAGTGCACAAAACAGAGGTAAGAGCGCCTTATGCGAGAATTATGAAACAAACAGGTAAGCCATCACACTACGATGTTCCTGCGCTGTGACTTTGCTTTTGTGAGCCTCACCATCATTGAGCTGATGTCTGTAGGTGTAATTAGCTCATTTTCACCGATAGATAGTATTCCGTTAGGTCAATATAACGATTTTTGTCCATAATTAAATCCATAAAATTCTAGATGCATTTTCCAAAGTAGACATTGGCGTCACCAACAGCTTATGAGTCCTCCTCATTCCCCAACATCTCCAACAGTTGTTTTTGACAAACTTTTAGTTTTTGCCAATTCTTTGGGTGAAACACAATAGATCTATCTTAAGTCTGTCAAATTAAGGACATCAAACTGACTTCTCTTACTGGTTGTAAACATAAAACTCAACAGGATGCCTGTCTGCAGAGATGTCTACAGCAACATATGAATATAGTGTTGTATTCCTACTGGTGGTGGGTTTTGATATCGTTAGTATTATTTTGTTCAAACAAATCTAGTGTGTTTTTTTGCATTTCTTTCTTCACCCATATGCTATGGAGATTCTGTGTTCAGGTCTAATTTTGCACTCTCTTTCTGTTGAGCCACAAGAGGGCTTAGAGCTGGAGAAAGCAGATTCTCGTGGGATAGAGTAGAATGACAGAGGGTTCCAATGACCTCAGTCCCCATTCTGCCTCTCTCCCTGCAATAACGTCATCTTGAGTAAGTTCATTCTTAGATCCTCCCCCTCCCCCATCCATAACAATAATATTAACTCACAGGGTTATCCACACATACACAGTCATGTGACACATAGTAGGCAAGTGACGCACCTTAATATCCTTCCTTCTCCAGGGATGCCCTACCCAACTGACCCATTAGACCTAGGAGTTTCCTCCCTCACCTCTATCATGTCCTTACTCATCTTCTGCCTTATACTGTCTGGGCCTTAGATTGGAAAACCAGTCTGGAAAGCTTATTTCCCCTGATGTGCCCCTTGCTAACACAAGTCTCCCAAGGGAAGAGGCTTCCCTTTTCTTTTTCTCTTAACATAATTTATTGTCAAGCTAGGTAACATACAGTGTATACAGTGTGCTCTTAGTTTTGAGGGTAGATTCCCATGATTCACTGCTTACATGCCACACCCAGTGCTCATTCCAACAAGTGCCCTCCTTCCTTTTTTAAAGGAAGGCAGTCCAAAATAGCTGCGATTAATGGGACAGGCTCAATCCCCAAGAATGAGGGGACAAAATGACAAAAACAGTAGTCCTGGAGGCCAGAGCTAGATGTATGAAGATAGAAAGACTTAGAGTTTTCAGGTAGAAGGTCCAGGGGCTGAGTGGGCCCAGAAGGGCCATTATTTATCAGGATTGTGAAGATATGCTGCAGGGATGGGAAGCAGAATCAAGCTTAGAGAGAATTCCAGTCTTCATTTGAAAGACAAAATCATGCACAGATGGAAAATGAAGAGTAATATAAGAGTGGAGTAGCAGTGTTAGTGATGTGGATGTGGATGGCCTTCACATACATGGGTCCAGTCAAGCATCCCGGGACTGGGTGTATTTCATCTATACTGGGATCTTGCAAACTGTCCTCCACTCATGTTAGACAAACAGTTGCTTAAGGAAGCAGCCCAGAATGGACGGGGAGAATGTTGGGGCCTCCAAAGCCTTAAAACACCATCAATTCCTCCTTCAGTCATCAAACATCCATGAAGCACATGGTTTATACACAAAATTGGGCTGGTCCCTATGAGTACAGAACAGAGACAGCTCTGCCCTTCAGCTAACCACTACTTTTGCACCTGCGATGCTCCTGCATCAGTTTACTGGGCAGGTGTTCATTCTACTGAGTGAAAAGTCATTTCTGGATCACCAGGGCTCAGGAGAAATTAGCTGCATGCAGAACCACACAATCCTGGCACTCATGTTTTCAGTCTAGAGGGTTCTATGAAGCTTACTGGTCTTAACTTGAATGCCTCAGCCAAGGGACGTAGCACTCTTCATGTAGAATAAGCAAAATCTAGACCTCCATCACTGTAGACATTATCTTCCTTATTTTATGAGAAAGGAATTTGGGAAATACTTATTCTTAATAGTTCAGCTACTCCTTGATAAACAGACTTGGCTCAATTCTCTGATAAATGATTTCAAGCTAAGCTATTCGGAGTCTGATAATTCTGCACCCAACAATTCCAAAATGGGGGGGTTCCACACCACCAGACGATTCCTGACACCAGTTGGGTGACCTACCGTTCAACTCCCTTCTGACACTACATGGAGTCCATAGATTCCACATGTTAAGGGTTCAATCCCGCGAGATTGCACCCCTCCCCCCCACAAGCCTGTGTCAGCCAATCACATGGCCATTCTGACCAACCGGCTATAGAGCCAAGATTCCAACAAACCCTTCCCTAGGTTCAATTAATTTGCTAGAGTGGTTCACAGAACTCTCAGCAACATTGTACTTGCTGGATGACCAGTTTATTATAAAAGAATACAAATAGGCCACAGCCAGATAGAAGACTTTCATAGGGCATTGTCCTGAACAAAGGAGCTTCTGCCCTCATGGAGTTTGGGGCACTGTATGACGGCACATGGAACTGTTCTGGATCACCAACCCAGAAGCTCTCTGAACTGCATCCTTTGGGGCTTTGTAGAGGTTTCATTACATAGGCACAATTGATGAAATCATCAGCCACTGGTGACTGATTCAATAAGCAGTAGCTTGTGTTATTTATTTTGAGTGACCAGTACAGGTCAGACACTGTGCTAACAGTTTTATATACAGAAGAATTTTGAAATATTAGTATTATTGGTAACAGTGTGATTCTACAACCCATGCTTATTAGGCTACACTGCCTCAAATTTTATTGGCCACCTACATAGTGTCCTCCCCAAAGTTCTATTTACTCTGTGTCAATCTGTTCATTAATGTGACCCTCTGTTCTCCAAATAGGCGAGCCCTATTTTGTGGGGCTATAAAACTCAAATGCAGTTTTATGTGAAAATATATAATGTATGTATATGTATGTACATATGTATATGTATGTGTGTGTACATATATACATATATATTTGTGTATGTGTGTATATATAATATATTAATATGTTATTATTATTAATAGGTATATTATAATAATATAATATAATATGTATAATATATGTATATTATATATGTATTAATGTGTATATTATATATGTGTATATAATATGTAGTATATTATATATAATATATAATAATATATAATAATATATAATGGTATATAATAATACATGTATAATATATATAATATCCAAAGATTAGCTGCCATTATTTTAGAACAAAATCAGTGAAATCGTTGCCCTGGATTCTACACTCAGAATTTCATTCACTCATTAAACAAAGATCCAAAGGGCCTTCAGGGGAAAACGGCAAAGGCAAAGTTGTTGTGTTTGTTGTTTTGTTTTATTTAGCTCATTCTCTGCATAGACTACAAATGCATATAGCTATTTGCAAACACTCTTTTTCAAGTAGGACTCTTTAAATATTCAAGCAAGGCACTCAGAGTTGAAATATAATAAATCCGTTGCCACAGTATAATGAAAAATTTATAATCACTCAACACTATTATGTAAACTACACACACCAAGCGATAGAAAATGCTGAGAATGGTTATTTTCTTTTCTCAAGTATGTTCTTACTATTTTGATCCATGTTGGAAAGACAGTTACGGCCATTTCAGTAATAAGTCTCTATTGCTTCACTATAGTTTAAAATAAAGTTTTAAAAGCACTTTTTAAACATTACAATAGCACTTTTAGCTTTCTCTTGGTTAGGATTTGCCTGGCATACAGTTTCCATCTCATTTGTGACTGCTGTCATATATAACTGTACATTACCGGAATTTTTAAACAATTCTGCATCTAATTTATAAATGCTTTGTTTACACTTTTGATATTTATTGTGATTACTAATCTTTTAGATCGGTTTTTATATTATTTTGTGCCTTCTATTTGCCCTACTCTTTTTGACTGTTTCTTTTCTTGCCAGAGAGTGGGTTCATCTCTTAATTCCCCTCCCTTTTTCTCCTTTGGAAGTCACACATTCCAGTTCTACTCTTCCAAGGTGACCTTTAACATTTTAAATAAAAGAATGTTAGGATTTTCAAAATCTGAAGTTCATATCCTTTTCCCAAGCAATACAAGAAACTCAGAATGCCCTAATTCTAATGGTATGGATTCTGCACTATTTGGAAGTTCAAATTCGTTACTTACAAAATTTGAAAATCAGAGATGTTTGTAGCATGATTCCTATTTTTAAGGTCATAAATTGGTGGGTGAAATTAACTTACTATGATGAATATAATTTAAATATTAAGTGATCAAACATTTTTCAACAAACATTTTTGTACACCTAATTCCCTATAGCAAACATTCTTGGTCTTAACATTAAAAGCCACAATCCTTGGAACCATTAAAATAGGACATAAAATGCTCCAGAAGTACTCTGTTCTTCTTCATAAACTTAGAGAAAAATTCAGCTTTTTGATGACAAGAAGCAGAATAAATACACATATAACCTAAATGTTACAGTAACTGTCATGTAAATATTTGCTGACATTATATCTAGTATTTTGTTTCAAAAATGTACTGTCAAAAGTATCCCACTTTTTAAAAGTTCTTGTTCAGCTACTAACCAGAACTATAACTTTAGTTATATTTTGTAGACTGAATTAAGACTATACAGCTTATAATTCTGCTTCACACCAATCACCTTTCTTCCATGTTATATTATTGCTGTCCACTATTCCATTTCATATTGTTTGCATATTCTCAAGGCTTTATGATTTTTATACAGTTAATCCTTGCTTAAAGTTACTAACGTATTTACAAATACCTTTGCTTAGTGTTTCTCCTAATGCTTAACTCCTTCCTTGTGGCTCTGATTTCATCTTTTATTAGTGTTTATGGGAATGCCATGCAGTGAAAATATATTATTTTCATTGAAGCATAAGGAGGAAATACCACATCAAACCTTGACAAGTGGTAGTATCTTAAAACTTAGGTACCGCATGAAATCTAAACCCTTTCAGTGAACTTTTTGTATGGTTACTTTAAAATCCATTGGTCTACCTTGCTCTTTTAAAGAATCTTCTATCCAGGCATGATTTTGTAGCATTGTGCATTGGTCACTTGGAAAATGATTCCCAGACCTGAGCAGATCTTTCCAATGTTAACACATTTTATTACATAATAGTTTATTAAATCACATTTGCAAGTATCACCACCAGTCTCATCAGACAGGTCTAACTGTTGTGTATGGTGTTATACAACAGTGGTAGATACAAGTGTTTCCAAATTCCAGTTTTCACTAGGAAAGTCTAATTTTATAATTGGCAGCAAATACTGCCAGTTGTTTTCCACAAAGTGACAGCCTCCCTTGGTTCATTTTCTAATAAAATACCTACTAAATGCCTAAGTCTGAATAACATATTTTATCTGTTAGTCATTCTTTTAGGTTAAAAAAGTGATACTCCAATAAAAGAAAAAAGTTATTCCTTCAAGTTTTAAAAAAATACCGTTTTCCAAGTTGAGAACAAGCTTGGCTTGTTTCAGAAACTGAACAGAATTCGTTATGACCAGAACAGAGTAGACAATGTGGGATGGATGGGGGGGGGGGGGGGGGATGGATGGATGGGTAGATAAGATTATTCAGGCCTTATTGAAAGAAGTAAAACATTTGGAATTTATTTCAGGTGTAAAGGAAAGCATGTAAGCATTTTTGCCTGGAGTAGCAAAGTCAGAATTACATTTTTTTTTTAAGATTACTCCAAATGTGGAGCACCTGGGTGGCTCAGTCAGTTAAGCATCCAACTCTTGATTTCGGCTCAGGTCATGATCTCATGGTACATGGGTTGGAGCCCCTCATCGGGCTCTGTGCTGACAGTGTGGATCTTGCTTGGAATTCTCTCTCAGTCTCTTTCTCTGCCCTCCCCTGCTCACTTCCTCTCTCTCTCAAAATAATAATAATAATAAAGAAACTAATAAAATTTTTTTAAAAAAGATTGTTCCAGATGCCCTAGAGAGAAAGGGGCAAGAGAACTGAAGCAAGAGAACAGTCCAGAGGAGATCACCCTCCGGAGTGAGAGGACAGTGGCGTAGACCAACAAGGTGGCCCCAGGCACAGGAAGGAGTGATGAGTTCCAGCTCCTGGTTGGAAGGAGGCGGCGTGAGACGATAACAAAATCATATTTGTGTGTGAATTTCCTTTTCAGATCATAAACACAGCACCCAGATCCATCCTCCCCAGAGATGTCAGTCTCCAGCCCGCTATGGCCCTCAGGAAACTTTGCCGCACTGTAAAAACACAGGCTGGAGAAAACCTTTCCCCACAAGTTCTGATGAAAAGGTAAAACAGATACTTCTCTGCAGTGTCTTTCTAGATAAACCTAAGCATCTAAAGAGAGCTTTAGTGAACAATACCTAGAAGGAGATCATCATGACCAGCTTTAATTTGTTTCCCCTTCTGGCTACATATTACTGGCTTTTAATATTTTCTATGGGCTAATAATATTTCATATTGCTCTTTTACCAGTCTTTAATTTGCACACTCTCTGATTCTCAAAGTGGCTTCTTTTTTTATTACTCAAAAATAAGAGACATCTAGGACTGTGTTTTATACTTACTAGCTGTTCAATAATCTTTCAGGACCAGCAGGGATTTATACGCTACAACCCTTCTCTTTTTTTTTTTTTTTTAATGTTTATTTATTTTGAGAGAGAGAGTGTGTGTGTGACAGGGGAGAGACAGAAAGAAAGGGAGACAGAGAATCCCAAGCAGGCTCTGTATTTGTCAGCACAGATCCTGATGTGGGGCTTGAACTCACGAACTGTAAGATCATGACCTCAGCTGAAATCAAGAGTAGGATGCCTAACCGATGGAGCCACCCAGGCACCCCTGCAATTCTTTTTCCAATAAAAGACCCACATGTCATATACTCATTTCATTTGAACAGTCCAACAACTATTGTTTGAGCACTGATCATATGCCACACAATATGCTAGAGGATATGGTCCGTGCCCAGAGGAGACGCAGAGCAGGGAAATATGATGCTAAGAGATAATAGATGTACTCTCATTAGTCCTTCATCTATTTCCTGGTCTCTTTCTAAAATATTCCCCATCCCTATGATCTTCTTGGACCACGCTGCACTTAACATTTACTACATGGAAAGCGGGGCGTCAAAACGTTCTTTGTAGCTTCCATGCCCTTCCCTCAATTACCTGGTAACACTACTTACTAAAGGCTTTCACTTACGGGGCACAGAAGGATATGCTTCTTCTGGGTCTCCATCCCGCATCTCCATGTGCTTGGGATCCTGCTATGGAGCTTGCAAAAGGTTTGAAGCAGAAGCAGAGCATCCAAGATACCTCTGGTCCATTCCTATAATCCCCACGGTATCCTACCGGTCTTTTGTGGTCCTTGTATTAATTTCTACCTTAGTTTCTACAAAAGGTCCCCACACCCTTAAGTTAGACTTTGGGAAACTTTTGCACAGACTACCGTTACTTCCCCTTTTTATGTATCTGGCTTCCTTTCCCTCTTTCATCTGCTTCAGGAGCACAGGAATCCCTGAGTTCTCTCCAAAATCACGCCCCTCCTAGAGCCTGGGCTTCCACACGCATGGGGGAGGCTTGCAGTGCATCAGGACTTCCGTGATGGCCAACAATTTCAATCCACCTTTACAATTTGTGACCTACCCGTGTATGACCAATAATAATGTTCCCTTATTAGTATTCTTTATATAGTTGACTCTTTTTCCACTTTGTATCACTGCTCTAAATAGAAAACCAGTGTCACATACCATGGAGAGGAAGTGACCTTAAAACTAATTGCAACATTCCACTTCTGAGTATATATGCCCCAAAGAGCTGAAGGCGGGGAATCGGACAGATATTTGTACACCCATGTTCATAGAGGCATTTTTCATAAAAAAGCCAAGAGGTGAAAACAATCCAAATGACCACCATATATATATATATATATATATATATATATATATATAGTTATAGTTATATATATATATATAATAGTTATATATATATATATATGAGAGAGAGAGAGAGAGAACGGTTCTAAAAAGAATGAAATTCCCATACATGCTACAACATAGATGAACCTTCAAAACATCATGCTAAGTGAAAGAAGCCAGACACAAAAGAATAAATCCATGAAATCCACTGCTATGAGGGCAGAATAGGCCAATTCATAGAGATGAGGTAGAATGGCAGTGGCCAGGGGCTGGGAGGTGGGGGGGCGGGGGGGGAGACGGGGAGCTGTTTAATCTGTCTAGAACTTCAATTCGGGATGATGACAAAGTTTTGCAGGGAGACAATGGTGATGGTTGCAAAGCAATGAGAATGTACTCAGTGTCACTGCATTATATACTTAAAATGGTTTAAATAGTGAATCTGATGCTATGTATATTTTGCCACATTTTTAAAGTCCTTTTAACTCAAACAGAACAAAGCCATTAAATTATAGCAAGATCTCTTCACTCGCTAGTAGCTGTCAGCATAAGGATGGTTCTTCCGTTACTGGGGAGGTTAGAAATGCCAGAGAGATATTAAGGACATACTAGAACAAGAATGAAACATCCCTCTTGAATTATCCAAAGGTCTAAAAAGACAACTGAAGGGGCTGCTTCTCCCCCAGGCATTCCTGAGTTATTTAAGGCTGTGTTTGAGTCCCACCTAAACTCACCGGCCAGCACTCGTGACCACACCTGGACAAATAAGACCATAAAATCTCTAAGCGCTTCCAGTTTGAAAAAGTAAATAAAATCAGAATAGATGAAATGCACTGAGCCCTGCTAAGCCCCTGAACTGGCTAACAAGCCTTCCAGAAGCAGCAGACCACTCTGTACGCTGGGAGCTCACACTTCTGAGGCAGACGGGGCTCTCAGGCTCCTTTCTTTCTGGATGGAGCCTGTCACATGGCTTGGCAGGAGGGGAGCAGAGATGGTCCTGCCTCTGGGCCTTCCCAGTACCCACTCCCCACTGGGGGTAGGCACTCCATAAGGGAACTTATTCCAAAAGGGGTCTCAAATAAGAGGTGACTTTGATCCCCAACTTGATAGAAGAGAATGGCAGGGCTGGGTGAGAGGAAAGGGGAAGGAGGGGGAGGGGGAGGGACATACCCTGGAGGGTATGTCCAGGGAGCAGCAAACACATCTGGCTGGCCTGACCATGTCCTCATACTGGAGGGTGGTAACCAGTGAGGTTGCACAGTTGGGCTAGAGTTAGCTCACGCCTCTCCCACCACGCACGCTTGGTGTACCCATTGTTGTATGTGCTGGGAGGACCAGAGGCGCTGAGACAACAAAGACCTGGCCCTTGCCGACCACATGACAGGTGCCGACTTCCTGAGCCTGCTCCGTCCAGACATGCCTACGACACAGGATTGTGGCAGGGACAGGATTGGGATAATGAATGAAGAATGGCCTTGGAGATGCTAGACTCATGCAGGGGATTGTTTGATGTTATTATCCTTGGATCCCAGTACAGGAATTGCAGATCTATGGCACAGCTCTCTGACCTCCCTTCCTTCTGTTGTGGTGCATTTTATAATCAGAATAACTCAATTGGCACAATAATGTATCATGGTACAGGGAGAAAGCCGGACAGACTCAGGTCTACCACTTGTGACTTGAAGCGAGTGCTATAAAGATGCTCTCAGTCTGCACCTTTCCTTTCCTTCCCCTGCTTTTTTAAGCTTTTTTTTGTTTGTTGTTGAGAGAGAGAGAGATGGAGAGAGGGAGGGAGAGAATGAGTGGGGCAGGGGCCTAGAGAGAGGGGGAGAGGATTCCAAGGAGGCTCCGAGCGGCCAGCACGGGACCCAACGCAGGGCTCCATCCTACAGACCGTGAGACCATGACCTGAGCGGAGATCGAGAGGCAGATGCTTAACTGACTCAGCCAGCCAGACGCCCCTCCCCTGCTGTTTCTACAAGGACGAGGCCCACACTGGCTTCACCAATGATACGCATCCAACCTTAATCAGCTTCCGCAGGTGCAGACTCACAACACAGTGGTAGACAGAGATTTCTTATCCATGTTGAGCGTGGTGCCCAAGGGCCTTCCTCAACACCTGGGGTGAAATTTCTGGCTCCTTTTGATGGCAGACGGACTCTGTGTTGCCAGTTTCATAATTCCTAAGCCGTAATTCCTAAGGAATTGCCTTTCCTGTGTCCGTCTCCAGATCCAGGGATGGAATTTTTGTAGTGCGTGTTTACTATAAATCAAACTGTGATTTGGCACGGGTGGAATGAAAGTACACTTTAGGTAATTGATTGCTTAAAATCAATACTTCCTTTTGACCCTAAACTATTCGTCATTTCACCTGCACCGCAGGATGTCCCGCAAAACAACTGGTACGTTGGAGAGCACAGTCGCCAGGCAGCGGAAGAGGCATTAAGGAGGGAGAACAAGGTAACGCCTGCTGGAAAGCCCACCTCACTCTGTCTGCTGCCCTTGTACGGTCTTCTGACACTGCTCTGATGCACCGGCCTGTATCTCTCAGTGCTCAGGAGGTTGTCATTAAAAGGGGGACTCGGCTGTGTCACTGATTAGTCGTGACTGCCTCTCATTCCAAAATGTCTTTCGGTCCAGTTTTTATTATTATTATTGTTAAGTGAGAACAGTAAAAGCAGCCCTTGATTTGGGAGATCAAATGTGGAAGCTGGGGTGTAAATGGAGGTCACCATGGAAGGTGCCTTCCTTCTGCTTTCTTCCAAGTTCATCTCGTTACCAAAGGTCTGCCCAAGGTACGGGTGAATCTTTATGTCTCCTGTCTTCAGGAAAGGTGCAAGGATCATGAATGCTGTGATAGGATACAATAGGTGATGCTGTACTAACCACCCAAGATCTCAGTCACTTAGCACAGCAAAATAATTCTTGCTCACGTTCCTGGGCTAGAAAGGTTGGTGGGTTTGACCCAGGCTGGTGAAGACCACAACTCGGTGTGTGCTCCCACCAGTCACATGCTGGCTCTTACCACAGCCTCTCAAAAGGAACATTTATCTCTGCTCATGCTTCCTTGGCCAAAGCAATTCATACAGCCAGGTCTACCTTCCAAGAGGATGGGGAAGGACAACCCCTTTTGACCAAAAGGAGAGGGGCACTGAAACACTTATGAGCAGATCAAATGACCACCACAACCATCATCACAAATAGCAAATAGTTACTAAGCAACTATTCTACTATGGGCAGAGAGCCCTACTTGATTGTGAGACTATCTCAAAAGTGATAGACAGGGTCTCAAGAGTGATGCCACGTTGAAATCTCTCCTCTGCTAACCAGTACAATGCTTGGTGTTGAATGAGGAAATACAAAAATGAACACATTCATTCATTAGTAAATGGGTCAGTAAATGATAGGTCCCCAATAAATTTTAATAAAATGTAGCTCTCAGGATTGATACTGTAAAATTAAACAAGATAAATTATATATAAGTTTCTCAGGTAAATAGAATAATGCCCCCCGACAAGAGGCCCACATCCTAATCCCCAGAACCTGTGAATACATCACCTTACATAGAAAAAGGAATTCACAGAAGTGATTAAATTAGGAATCTTGAGATGGGGACACTATCTTGTATTATCTGAGTGGATTCAATGTAATCACAAGAATCCTATAAGACGAGGTAGGAATGTCAAAGTCAGACGTGGAGGCCGTGAGTCAAGGACCCCTGGCAGCCTCTGGAAGCCGGAAAAGGCAAGGAAATGGATTCTTCCTGAGAACCTCTAGAAGGAACTCAGCCCTGTGACCCCTAGATTTTAGCCTGGAAAAACCCATGTCAGAATTCAACCTCCAGAACTGGAGGAGAATCCATTGTTTTAGTCCGCAAAGGTCATGGTCATTTGTTACAGCAGCAGTAGGAAATTAAATGGTTGCTAACATAGTCTCCTGAACCTATTAGAAATAATTGGAACTATCTGATTGTCTAGGTGAGGAAACTGAGGCTAAACCAAGGTGTTGGTTGTAAAGGAAAAAGCGGCAGAACCTGTATTCAAGATCAGCGCTCTCTTCACAAAATCACAACTGCCTCTAGGAGCCATTTATAGTTCTTTACATTCAAATGGGGAGCCATAGGTGATGCCTTGGCTACAGGGTCCTCCCTTCCCTGTCCCTGGGGAATCCCACCATGGCTGACAGCTGCTGGGTACATGTGGGAACAGGCTGCCAACTCCGACCTTGCCTCTTCTTCTTGGCTATCAGTACCCAATGAGCCACAGTGCTCTCTGAGCCTGTCTCCCACCAGAAAAATTACTCTTAAAGACCTGCTTCCAGGAGCCGCTGCGTGGATGGTTCTAGAAGAGCAATGTATACATCACATAACGTCCTTCCAGAAATATCTGGGCACTCCAGCAAAGCTCCTTTTGCTTCCCTTCTGCCTCCTCCCACAAAAGCACTGAGAAAAGAGAATCTCAGTTGGATAACTGCATATTTTCCTGTTCTGTTGGTCTCCGTGTTGTCAAAACGTGTTTCCAATTAATGACAGATAATTTCATGTAAGTTGCAAGATTGCCCAGATTCACTGTGACAAACTCATTGCAGAAGTTAAGATGATAAATCCAAAAATCAGTGACGTGTCTTGGCCTCCCCTCCCTTTCTGATCTTGGGCAGTGTTCTGTGCTCGAATCTTAAGGCTTCAATTACGGCTGAATGTTTGAGGCCAAACAAGTTCCAGAAAATTCCTCAATCCCACTTCACGTACTCAGAGGCTGATTCATTTAAAGAGCAAAGATTTGGGCTTAGCTTTTAGGTACTCTACTAATTAGCCGCGATGCATTTGTGGATTCACTTAAGCAATTAGACTCTATTTCCCTTACCTGTAAAATAGGAAGTCAGTAACTTCTCACGCTTTATGCAAACACCGTGTGAAATAATGTGTGTAACATGCTTAGCATCTTGAGAGCGAGTCTCGATAAACCTTAGCTACCAGCATTATCACGTCACTAGTTTTTTTAGTATTATTTATAAATTTAATATACTAATAGTATTATTACATAATATTACAAGCATTGTTATCAAGATCTATAATACTATATTAGTTATCTGTAATATAGTTATAGATCTATAGATATAAAACATAGTCTGCATAGAGATAACTATATGTAACAGTCATAGGCATAAATTATTATATAGATCTATCTCTATAAAAAATAGTGCTGCACCCATCTAATCAGATGTAGCCTAATAGGTCATTTGTACTCATCTACGTAAGAATCTGTGCAGTTACAGCTAGAGACTTTTCAGTATTTGTCATCGTATAAAAAAGACAGCATGTAACCACAAAACCAAGTCTTGTCGGTGTGTTTCTGTTCGGGAGAATCGCTCCATTTCCTACCCATTTATGTCCAGACAGACGTTCATCCTGAGCATTTCCCCAGGATATACCTGGTCCCTGCAGTCTGCCTCTTCGCAGCCCTCAAGCCGTTTCACACTAATGGACCTTTTTTTGGAAATTCTCCGTCTCCTCCCTTGGCTTCTGTCATACAGAAGCTTCTGGGTTTCCTCCTATCTCCCAGATATCTTCTTAATCCTTTTTTGCGTCCCCTCTTTCTTCCCCTGCACCTGCCTTCCCTTCACCTGAGGCTATATTATCCCCTCCCTCACATATCTACCTGTGCTATCAATGACTGACGCCCCACCTCTCTTTTGGGGACTCTTGCCCTATATTGACATCTCCTGACCAGAGGCCCCACTTATTATGCTAAAAGCCCCTCCTGCTAAAGCCTGCAGTGGCTCCCACTGTCTCTAGAATAACACCTGAGCATCAGGCAGAAGAGGAAAGACGCAGACATGGGCAGGAGAAGGAAGCCCCTCTGGGAGGGGAGGTGGAGGGCTACTCCCTGCAGATGGGGTGGCCTGGGAGAATGCTGAGTTCCCAAAAGCAAGACAGTGCCCTTGAGAAACAGTGGCTTGGCTGAAGCCGAGATTCAGGAAACAAAATCCCTAAGACAGGTCGGTGCATCTATCCATTGAACATCATACTAAGGTTGTAGGCATGGCATAGAGGACAGTCGGGGACGGTGGGAGATTTGGAAGAAGGGGATGTCATAATCTGACGGGTATAGTTTTCAGAAAACAAGACCCCTTGAACATATTGACATTCGATAAATACTCATTGAATTAAACTGAACCAAAGAACTGGTTTGCCAGAAAGAAAGCCATTTGGGAACTTCATACGCACAAGTGTCACTCTTGCCACCACTGTTGGGGTGGGGTTCTGGCCTGCCTGACAAGAGGCCATTCTTCTTTCTGCTTCAGGATGGCACTTTCTTGGTCCGAGACTGTTCCACGAAATCCAGGGCAGAACCCTACGTTTTGGTGGTGTTTTATGGGAACAGAGTCTACAACGTGAAAATCCGTTTCCTGGAGAAGAATCAGCAGTTTGCCCTGGGGACAGGACTCAGGGGAGACGAGGTGGGTATAACCTGACAGCTTCCCTTTTCCAGACCAACGACAGCAAGGGGGTAAGTTGGGGGATGCTGGCCAAGTCATCAGTCGGTCGCATCCCCACGCCTGCTGGGATAGGAGAAAAGATCGCCGCCCTGGAGGTGGAGACTGTAATTCCCTTCCAGCCCCTTCTACAAGCGTCCCCCCCCCCCCCCCCCCACCTTACGCTTCAGCCCTCGGGGCCCCAGCCAATCCTGACCATTCCTGCACCCTCTCAAGGCTCTGGCCCATTAAAGAAAACTCACTTTGCAGGACACATCTCAGTTCTGCCTCCCGGGAGGCCTCCTCTGAAGCCTGTGTCGGTGTTAAGGCCACATTCCTTCCCCGCCCCAGGGCCAAATTCCCAGCGCAGACATCCTGACAACATCCGCCTGCATTAGGAACCCTTAGGTTTGTGTCTCCAAATTGAATGTGAGTTCCATCACTGTATTCAGGGCCATGTTGAGCATGCCCCACATCAGTACGGATCTGCTGGTAGGCGGCTGGGTGAGACAGTCAATGAGGGCATTCATGACAACTGTATAAATACAGAGAAGAAAGGAGATTGATTTGGGCTGAATGTGTTTATGGTAGTCCTGGTCTATCTGAATCACCTCGCATTAACCCATAACATCTCCTTGACATAACAGTTGCTCTGACCTTCGAGGTAGGGAAACTGAGGCTCAGACAATTCCGTAAATGGCTAGAGACAAACGAAGAGTAAGTGAGAGGGCAGCTCTTCTTGGAAGGAAGGCGGGCAGGGAAGGGGATGGCAGAAAAGGGTAAGGTTCAAGTTCTGAGTCGCCATTGACTAAGAATGTGAGCTCAGGCCAGTGACGTAACTTCTCTGAGATTTGGTTTCTTCAAATGTAATGTTCTTTTCTTGTCTGGACTTCTCTAATTCGGTGATTCTCATTTAGATCTCTAGACCTCAGTTGTATCTGTTGGTACATATTACAGGCTGAATTTTGTCCCCCAGCTCTTCCAAATTCATATGTTGAAGACCTAACAGGTAGTACCTCAGAATATAACTGTATTGGGGTATTTTTTTTTTTTTTAGTTTATTTATTTATTTTGAGAGAGAGAGAGAGAAAGCAGGGGAGGGACAGAGAGAGAGGGAGAGACAGAATCCCAAGCAGCGATATGGGGCTCAAACTCACAGACTGTGAGATCACGCCCCGAGCCGAAACCAAGCGTCAGACGCAACAGACTGGAACCACCCAGGCACCCCTGTAATTGGGTATTTAGAGCTAAGGTCTTTAAAGAGGAGATTATGGTAAAATGAGGTCATATGGGCGGGCCCAGATCCAATATGACTGGTGTCTCCACAAGAGGAGATAAGGACACAGACATGCACGGCTGTGAAGTCACAGCGAGGAGATGGCCATCTACACACCAAGCAGAGAGAAGGAACCGATGTGCCCACACCTCGATCTTGGACTCTCGGCGTCCAGATCTGTGAGACGGTACATCTCTGTTCAGGCGCCCCCACGCCTCTCTATCTGTGGTACTTTGTTACGGAGGACTGAGAAAACAAATACAGCGTGAAAACAAAACTTTCGCACAACTGCCCATTATTCTTCACTAGAAATCAAAACGAGGAACATTGCTGGGGCTGCCAAAACGCATCAGGCAGGCAGGTATGTGGGAATCCTGTCGGCAGCTGCGTGAGGACTCCGGCTTATGGGCGCCGGGGTGGCTCAGTCAGTTAAGTGTCCGACTTCGGCTCAGGTCACGATCTCATGGTTTGTGGGTTCGAGCCCCACGTGGGGCTGTCTATTAGTGCAGAGCCCGCTTGGGGTCCTGGCTCCCTCTCTCTCTGCCCCTCCTTCACTCGCACTCTGTCTCTCTCTCTCTCTCTCAAAAATAAGTAAACATTAAAAAAATAAATAAAAGACTCCAGCTTAAACCCAGCGTCTGACCCACAGCCCTTTTTTAGGAATCACATGTGGCTGGAGAGTTGCGGTCAACACGGGCCTTTGCTGGAACCTGGGAAAGTTTTGACAGAAAGGAGAGCATGAGTGGACAGATAGATTAATACATAAATCTTCTAAATACAGCCATAATAAGAGAGTATTATGGCAAAGCTAGAGAGAAGTAGCCAATCTTCCCTTTGGGATTAAGGATTAGTGACTTAACTGAACGTTAACACCCTCCGAGCCGGCCAGGGGTTTAGCAAGCCCACGGTAAGGGTTAGTTATTATATTTTTCACTATTAATCCCGAGTCACTGTAATAACTGGGGTACAGCCCCCCTTAACTAGATGCCTGTGGTTAGTGAATATCCCGCTCAGTTTCCCTCTGCCCTCTGTCTTCTTCCAGTTCATAGAACTGCTCACATTATTTTAAAAAGCTGTCTACGACTTTTATTTTATTTTATTATTTTTTTTTAAGTTTATTTATTTTTGGGACAGAGAGAGACAGAGCATGAACGGGGGAGGGGCAGAGAGAGAGGGAGACACAGAATCGGAACCAGGCTCCAGGCTCTGAGCCGTCAGCCCAGAGCCCGACGCGGGGCTCGAACTCACGGACCGCGAGATCGTGACCTGGCTGAAGTCGGACGCTTAACCGACTGCGCCACCCAGGCGCCACCCAGGGACTGCGCCCCATGTCTACGACTTTTAAATGCTCGGGACACCGCCCTGACGCGTGGGGAAATCACTCGCCCTGACGCGTGGGGCCCCTACCAGATGCTGTGTCCTTTGCTGTCTCACCTGGACCTCCAAAAACCTCTGGGAAGGACGCGTTCGTGAGCCCCTTTTACCAGACCTAAAGAGGTCACCGCTTCTTCCCCAGCATGCCACACTGGTCTGCCCGTAAAAGAGGAAACAGTGACCCGGGGATGGCATCCGAATAGCGTTTAATCAGATTGTCAGCCAGTTCACTGCCCCAGCAGGGAAGCAGTTACCATCTGTGACAGCCCAGATTAGACCGCCAGCTTCCAGGTGAGCTGTTCCAATTACGGTCACCAAGGACCCCTCAAGGATCCAAATGCCTATTTTAAGAAAACCCTTTTTGGGTTATTCTGGAATTTTCTCCTCCCATGCATTTCCCCCAAGCAAAAGCCTCCTTTTTCCTGTATTTATGTAACACTTACATATGTTTGCTGTGCACAGAAAGCAGCCAATGCCGTTAACAATTACAAGTGGATCGATTTCATCCTCATGGCGACCCTGGGACTTAGGTGCTGCCAATATTTCCATTTAACAGACGGTGACACGAAGACAGAAATGTTAAGTAACCACCCCCCTCCCCCGCCCCCGTCACAGCAGGTACACGGCAAGGCTGGGGTTCATTTCTCATCCTGCATAACTATTCATATGGTCTCAGATAACATCGTGACCAAACGCAAACAGTCCCCAGCCTCCTTGAAAACAGCTCAGAACGTGGGTGGAAGAATAGTTAACACTTTTCTGGAAGCTTCCTGTGTGCCAGGCACTGGGTGAGAAGTGAGACTTTACACTGGTTCTTCCTGCCCGTCCTCCCAGCGAACGGGCACTGGCACAAGGCTGGGACGGTCTAGCTTGCCCTCAGCTCCCTCCTGCACCCCTCCATGCGTGGGCACCCCCGCCTGGCTGGGGGAGACTCTCCCAGCTTTACAAAAGGAAGAAAGAATTTGGACACAGTAAGGCTGTGCTGAATGTAGGCTAGTCACTAGCTACTTCACCTGGGGCTCGAATGAAGAATGAGGGTCTTAGTCCGACTCTGGAGGAGAAAGGTAATGAGATACAGGGACTTCAGGGACAATTTTGGTTTTGCGTGGCTGTGGGGCTGTCTTGCAAACCTTAGAATTGAACCACACATCCAATGCAGCGACGCCTGTCTCCAGGGAGTTATTACATGTAAGATGAGATGATGTAAACAGAGTGCCGAACTCATAAAGGGCAGGTGCTTCGTCAGTATGGGTTTGCATCGTAAATGATTCCCCAAAGCCCCTGCATCAGGCCTGTGCGCCCAGGCAGAGGTGAGGTGCAGCTCTCCCCGGGGCGTGGGGGGCTGCAGGGGATGCCTGGACGAGGCCCCAGAAAGCGAGCACAGAAGGCGAGCAAACCCACACGCGTCTGCCAAGAATAAGCCTGGGAAGGTCCATTTTACTGCAGATTAGGTATGTGCATCGTCCTGTTAGCCACGTGGCTAGAAACTCATGTCTGAATTCAGATTTCGGAAAGACCCATCGCCCACTCTCTGGGGCCTGTAACCAAGTACTGCAAACTTGGTGGCTTAAAACAACAGAAATGTGGAGCACCTGGGTGGCTCGGGGGGTTGAGCATCCGACTTCAGCTCAGGTCATGATCTCACTGCTCGTGGGTTCGAGCCCCGCATCAGGCTCTGTGCTGCCAACTCGGAGCCTGGAGCCTGTTTCGGATTCTGTGTCTCCCTCTCTCTCTGCCCCCTCCCCTGCTGACGCTCTGTCTCTCAAAAGTAAATAAACCTCTTTAAAAAATGTACTCTCCTGCGATTCTGGTGGCCAGACACCTGAAATCAAAGTATCAGCGGGGCTTCTGGACACTGAGGGAGGGATCCTTCCTCACCCCTGTCAGCTTCCGGTGGCTCTGGGCGATCCTTGGCTCCTTGGCTTGTGGGCCACATGGCTCTGATCTCTGCCTCCGTGGTCACGCTGTCTCTTCCTCTTCTCTGAATGAATCCCCATTCTGGGGACACAGAGTCCCTGCCGGCCAGGGAGACCCTGCTAATCTGTGCCCATCTATGCATGTACCTGAGCAGGGGTGAGGCTGGAAATATTTAGCAACTGGTAGAACCCCAGCCCTGGCCAGAGAGGCACCTGCCATTAATTACCTGAGGAACTTCATCTGCTGCCAGACATGAACCCTGCATCTAAGTTTAGAAATCACGTTTGTCAACATCTCCGTGAAAGCTCATAGAAGGGAGCAATTTCCATCACCAGACCATTCCCTGAAGTTTGCTTATTTATTTAGAAGGGCGAGGGGCAGAGAGAGGGAAAGAGAATCCCAAGCAGGCTCTGCACTGTTAGCACTGAACCCGACGCAGGGCTCGAGCTCACAAACCATGAGATCATGAGTGGAAATTGAGAGTCAGCAGACGCTTAACTGACTAAGCCACCCAGGTTCCCCAACCTGATAAACGTCAAAAACTAGTAGAGACAAACAATGAGCCCATGAGCTGACGGCTTCTCGTTTCTTCTGTCTGCTGCTCTGCTCTCTTTTCTTCTCTCACTCCTATGCGTGCACCCAAACAGATTTGCTTACCTTTCTGGCAGTCAACCATTGCCTACAGCTGGTATATAGACCAAACACAAGAGGTGTAAACAAATTTTTTTTTATTTGATTTAATGTTTATTTATTTGAGAGGAGAGATAGAGACAGAGCATGAGCAGGGGAGGGTCAGAGATAGGGAGACACTGAATCCGAAGCAGGCTCCAGGCTCTGAGCTGTCAGCCCAGAGCCTGATGCGTAAACAAATTTTTTAGGACCTAATATTAGGATGACATTTGCTCCCCTCCTGGAAAAAAAAATCATTTAATATAAAATTAAGAGCTTAATTATAATATTTTTTAAAAGTCTCTTTAATGTGTCAGTTGTGGGCCTATCACAAGGAGGAAACAATAAGAAATGATGCCTTGCTTGCTTCCTATCACTTATTAAAATTATGATTTCATATACATTGGCATCCAGGCAGTAGGTTATTAAAATAATTAATATTGACTCATGATTTCAAGACCATCCTAAAGATAGCAGGAATGAGAATATTCTGGAAGCAAGCATTTTCCCTCTGAAGATGAGCATCAGGGAAGAGAAATTTCCTTTGTGCCACGTGGGGTTAACCCATGTCACAGAAGACTTCCACGTGACAAGCTTGTCTTCATTACTTTTGGTTCTGCCAAACGTGGAAAAAGAGAAAACTGTTCTTAGTTTATAACTGGAAGTGAAACACCATAAAAAAGCCTTCCTGATGGCGTAGAAAGCATACAGTGATGGTCTATAAACCTCTCCAGTGATTTCATTGGTCTTTGTTCGTGTTCTTGGCAAACCTAGAAAGGATGAGGTCATAGGAATGACTGACTTTATTGAGCACTCACTGTATACACTAAGTTCTCTTCTAAACGCTATGTACGTGTCAACTCAATTAATCCTCACAATGGCCCTCAGAGGTACGTCCTGCCGTTACCATCACTGTCCGTAGGTAAAGAAACTGAAACAGAGAGTGTAAGAAACTTGCCTGAGGTCACACAGCTAGTGAGTGGGAGAGCCCAGTTTGGAACTCAGGCACTCGGTCCCCACAGGCCCTTCACCTACGACCTCTGTAACACAACACTTGCTTTCCCCGTGTGACCCCCGGCAAAACCACCTTACCTCGGCATCAGGTAGGAACTGGTAGCTATTGAATACCTGTTAGGGGTGGACAGGTGGGTCATCTCACTGAAACCAGATACAGTAACAGGCACAGAGGGGCCAGTCACTTACAGATTTCATCAGGACTGTTTTCAGTGTGAAAAGACAGAACACAAAGTCGGATGAGCCTGGGTGGGAACACCGGAGAACCCTGGGAACTCCATCATCAGGACAGGCAGGAACGGAGTGGATCCAGGGACTGGCCCATGTCAGGAAATTCGTCATCGCCTGACTCTTTCCCCCATTGTGACACCTCTTTACTCTTCACACCCTCCACAAGTAGCGGGAAGGATGGGACCACCATGGCAGTTACAGGTCTCTTGTATTTCAACTCAGAACTCCCCTGAGGAAACAGCAGTTCCCTCCCAGCCACCACATGCAGCCCCAAGGGCAGGTCCCTCTTGAGTTCCAAGCTATTTTCAGAGCACATTATCCCTAAATGAAATTACCTACTTGCACAGGAAACTATTTTCCGTCTGCCCCCACTAGAATGTAATCCCCATGAGGACCAGCACCAAGGCCATCTCATTCCTGCTGGATGTCCCGAAGGTCCACAAACATTTCCGTGCTGGGGCGCACGGGGCAGAGGGAGGAGTGTGTATGGCTCTAGAGCAGCATCAGAATCATCCCCACCATGGCTCCCTCCCTTCGGGCTGTGTCGTCTCTATCCTGGTCTGTTGGCATCCGGGCTCACACGCCGCTGGCAAGGTGCAGAAGGGAAAGGGCAGACTCATGTCCAGAAAAACCAGGTTCCATTCCTGGTCCTGGCCCCCTGGCTGTGTGACCTCCAAGTAGGTCAGGCCATGTCTCTGAGCTGTAGTTTCCTTAGCTCTTGCATGAAGGCCGTTTCTCCTGCCCTGCTCATCTTACAGGGTTGTGGCCAAGGAGGATCGAGGGCACGCATCGTCTTAAGGTGTGCAAGGCAGACTGAGCAAGCTCTTCCCACTCGTCCTCCAGTATTCCCTTTGAGAACACACCCAAACTCAGTTCAGCATCATCACTGTCCGTGCGTCCTTGTCCTCAACATCTGTCTTCGTTCATGCTTCTTCCTCTGCTTTTAGAATCCTTAAACCTCTTGCCCCTTTATGTAGAATCACCCAGAAGGTATAGCCCGTTTCAAGTCTACATCTTCAGCAAAGCACATCCTGATTCCCTAAGCTTGAAATAATCTTGGGCCACCTAGATGGCTCAGTGGGTTCAGAGTCGGACTCTTGATCCTGGCTCAGGTCATGATCTCGTGGTTCGTGAGTTGGAGCCCCACATTGGGCTCTGTGCTGATAGCTCTGAGTCTGCCTCAGATCCTCTGTCCCCCTCTCTCTCTGCCCCTCCTCCACTCATGCTTGCTCTCTCCCTCTCTGAAATACATAAACTTTTAAAAAAAGAAAAAGGAAAAAGAAATAATCTCACTGTCCACAGCCCTTTACCCGTGTACCTCCAGAAACATCAACATGTGAAGGTCTGCTATCACCTCGGTGTTTCACAAGAAGCCCTGGGAAGGAAGGGACATTGGCTAACAGCTACCAGCACCCTGAGGCCAGCTCTATTCCTTCTGATTACCCCAGGACTCCTTGGAACGGAGGGGTTTCCAGGAGGGAAGCTCACTGAGGCCTTCTGACCAATTTACGAAGTGAAGGTCGAGCCCTGACCCGCTCACTTTTGGTCTCCCCAAGCACCCTGCTCTCCCTTGTTAGTTTATCATTTTTATCTCTCATCCTTCCAGAGCTGGCTTTACCCATTCTTTAAAAAAACAAACAAACAAACAAAAAAACACTTTATGACACATCTTCACAATTCAGAATATATATATATATAATATATCTTATATATTATATATATTAATATATTTTATATATCTCTATATTATATATAGATATATAATATAATATATATATATATAAATTGAATTAACTTCTTCTCTAACTAAAATGAAGCATCTAATTCTGTGCTTTAACCCACAGACACAAAAGATATTTACATTTTCATTAACTTTCTTTTCTGTGTTTCAGAAATTTAATTCGGTGGAAGACATGATCGAACACTACAAGTATTTTCCCATCGTATTAATTGACGGGAAAGATAAAACTGGAATCCGCAGGGTGCAATGCTACCTAACACAGCCGCTCTCCTTCAGCAGATGCTTCTCGCCGTGGTAGCCTGGGCTCTGTGTTCTCTCCGGTTCAGGGGATCCGTTGCCTCCACCCATTTTCCAATGATTTCAAAAGATGACGTTCTGTGGCTTCGAGGGATCACTTCCTTGACCTCGGAGAAAAAGAAAAACCTTTTACCATGGAAACTGGAAACTCAATCTCGGTTTCGAAAGTTCAAGCCACAGAAGAAATATCTATAAGAAGCAAAAAAATAAAAACTGGCTTTTAAAAGCGTATCATCTAAAGAGAAAACTGTAAATGTGGTCCTCGTGCCTATGTCACAGATGAGAAATAAAGGTGACAAGAAGGTTTGCTGAAATATTTGCAATTTTCACAGGACAGATCTATGTGAGACTCCCAAGTTTATGCTCTTTATAGGACCTGCCCGTGCCTTTATTTCTGGAGTGGTAGGACTTGTGACTTTAGATTTTTGAGATTCCTCAGGCTAAAGATATTGGTGAACGTAAGCTCTATTGTATTTGTGATCCTGGAAATTCAAGTGTCCGGACGACTGTAGTAGAAAAGGAGACTGCTTGTGAACATCACCTGGAGGAAATCAGAAATGCTCTTTCTGGAGGAAAGCAGAAATGCTCTGGTGTGAAATGGCCATGGCCCAGGCTCCAGGACTCTGTGTCGAGTGGCTTGGAGACAAATGGAATTCGCAGATTCGTAGTCAGGGAGTAAGCTGAAGTCTGAGTGAAAGTTCAAAAACATTTCTTTTTAATTCCCATGGTGGACTTCCCTTCAAAGGAAGAGAACCGTCCTCAGATAAGTGTGACCCTGAAGGAAGATTGCACGCCTCCTGATATTGTCACCTCCTAAGGCTAAGAGGATCTTATTTGATTCCCATTTTACAATACAGATGAGGAAAAGAGGCTCAGAAAGGTTACTGATCTCACTCCGTGTAGGAAGAGAGCCCACAGTTTTATCCATTTCGCCTGGCTCCTTCCAAGCACACCTTCCCAGGTACATTCCCTGTAGAATTGAACCATCAAGTTGAAAAGCTAAATTAAGGAGAGAGAAACAATCTGAAAATACAGATTTACCCACATGAAAATGTATAAATAACTAAACTCTTTAGTGAAGTAAGTTAAAAGAGAGAGCTCTGGGTGAAATGAATACACATAATGACTTCAAATGTTTTCAAAGCCTGTACGTGAAATTTATGGAATATTTATGCAGTGGTAGCTCTAACGCAGAAGTCAAGTCAAAAATAGAATTAGAAGGGGAGAGATAACAATGGAAACAACACAAAATCATGCTCCGGATCATCTCATCTGAAATAGCAGCCAAGGAGTACCCTTAAAGGGGCCCCGACCACCCACCTACCAACTGGACAAGAAAGCACAGGCTCTCTGCTCTCCCAAGGTCAATGGGAAGTAATGCCTCTGAGTCAGGGCAGGAGCATTTGATGAAGAAGCTCCTTGTCAGTTAGGGCTCTTGATACTCAACTGAGCCTACCTTCGAGTGCGCCCGCACAGGATAGCACGTGAACCAAGAAGCAAGACTGTCTAACCCAGGGCTTGGCTACTTCAGGAGCAGACTGCTCAGAACTGAAGGCAGTGTGGTTATTGTTCGCGCTCAGCTGGACCTCCAGGCTGGCGTGGAAACAGGATGTGCAGAGGCCACAGCTCTTGTGCAGGAAGAATCAGACCCTCCTTCTATAAAGCTATGGGGAGACGGTGGAGAACTCTGATTTATATCTCAGAGCCTGGAGCCTGCTTCGGATTCTGTGTCTCCCTCTCTCTCTGCCCCTCCCCTGCTCATGCTCTGTCTCTCTCTCTGTCCCTCTCAAAAATAGATAAACATTTTTAAAAAAGAAAAAGAAATTAGCCATCTTAAAATAAAAATCCCACAATGCTTATACATAGGGAAATCTCTGGAAAGAAAAACACAAAATATTGGCAGGGTTGCTTTTAAGATGATTAGGGTTTGATGTTAGTTGGGTCTTCTGGAACTCAGATGCCAAGACAGGAGTTAGACGTGCAAATATTTATCGGAGGTAATGCCTGAGAAAGATAAAGGGGAGAAAGAACAGGACGAGGCAGGGAGAGCCTTCGGGCTGTGATGTGGTCTGATCTCTATGAGAAGGGAGAGGGAAGGAGGGAGACATGAGTAGGAAAGCCATCCAGCTGAAACGCAGCCCTGGCAGAGTGCTGGCCAGTCCACTGGTACGATCCAGAGCAAGTAGTGCCCATAGTGGAGACAGTCCCATGTGGGGCAGAAATGGCTAGGTCCTAGTGCAACACCATGTAAGTCATTGCCAGAGGCTGCCCAGGAAAAACACAACCTTCAGCTACCATGGGAGATCCAGAAGGCGCTGCAGCAGGAGGCTCTTGGACAACTCACTGATCAGCAAGTTCTTGTTTCAAGAGCGAGCCAAGTGGCTCGCCACCATGCCTGCCACAGTGACTCTGGTTCTCGGCGTTAACGGTGATAAGGACGTATTGCTTGTCATAGATTACTGAATAGTAAGGATATATAAATTTTAATTGTATTTTGTTCTTACAGCAGTTTTGTAAAGAAGGCAGGACAGGTATTCTTAACCCATCGTATAATTGAGGACTCTGTATCTCCTTGGCCCAAATCTTACAGTGACATAGTTATGGCTGAAGCAACGTCTTCATACACAGTGCTATTCGGTGTCTAAGCTGCCTATTGGATCTGTATTCAAAGTTCAATGATTTGGGTATGGCTGGCCCAAATTCCCAAGGGGGTTCATCTCTCTTCAACTAGTATGTCATTTGCAATTGAAAAGTGTCACTTGATTCCTAGGCTCAATAGAGGAGGGAAATCTTAGCTTTATCTGATTATAGCATCTATGCATTCAAGACATTTCTTTGACTGAATAACTATCATTCTGGATGAATTTCTATCTCGCTCATCTTTAATAATACCTCGCTGTAAGCACTTGTTTCTATAGTGCATATGCATTCATTGCTAAGCACTCTTGAGACCGTTGCGATTCTAGTGGTGAATTAAAGGGCAGAAACAGACAAGTAAGAACCCAATAAATAAGATAATCTACTTTACTGTATTTCCATTTTAATACTTATCACTGAGTGTTTGTCAGTGAGGCCAACGTTAGATATGTTGATGAAGCTTACTTGAGATGGTTTTTAAAAGTTTTGAACCAGAAGATTTTAAATTTTTCCAATATTACTCAATGGAAAATTCCCCCACATGGGTATATGCCTGTGGGAGAGGATGTGGGGGTGTGGCTTGTGAGTGTGTTTGAGTAACTACATCAGAGCCGAAATCGGTTAAGTCTTCTGTGCTGATGACACAGAAGAATCACATTTTACCCCATGGTGAAGTTTAGCCCATCGTCATGTGTACACACATAAACACATTTTTATAAGATGGTCTGTATTGTATCTGATTAGCATTATATTTGCGCATCCATTTTTGTATCCTAATATTTGTCCTAGCTAAGCACATTTACTTTCTTTTGAACATTCATGATTTATAGCTGCTCTAAAATAAATGAAAGCAAACACGTAATTAAATGTCATAGTATATCTGTAACTGAGGGTTAGAGAAAAGATTCAAAATATAGTTTAATTTTGTTCATTGCATGCCATGCCCTAGCAGCCTTAAAGCCCTTTTGAAGTCATAGTTAGGATAAACCTATGCCAAAATTTCTAAAACAATTTTTGACATATGAGCATTAGCCCACACTAAATCTGGGGACTAAAGATGAAAAATACCTAATCCCTGTGGGCTAAGGGTCTGGCAAGCAAGACACACACGTCATTAAAATCATGCAACAGAGAATAATAGATTTGCTAATTCTCTCCCCTGTGCCACCACTGTATTGGTAGACACATTGCACTGGACGCATGGGGTGGGCGCAGGGAGACCTACCGAGGGGAGACGTTCAAGCAAAGAGTTGAAGGATAGCCCTAGAACCCAAGCTTTAGAGGTACAAATACTTTGTCTATTTCTGAACACTCCTCTCTTTAGGGCTCTATTCTAGGCCATGCTTTTTTTTTTTAATGTTTATTTATTTTTGAGAGAGAGAAACACACACACACACACACACACACACACACACACACACACAGTGTGAGTGGGGGAGGGGCAGAGAGAGAGCAAGACACAGAATCTGAAGCAGCCTCTGGGTCTGAGCTGTCAGCACAGAGCCCAACACGGGGCTCAAACTCACAAGCGATGAGATCATGACCTGAGCCAAAGTCAGACGCTTAACCGACTGAGCCACCCAGGCACCCCTATTCCAGGCCATTCTTGGCAACTGTTAAACAATGACTACCTAGCTAATGGGTACAAGAACACAACAGAATCAGCATCCCGGTGGGGAAAGGACAAATGATCTATTAAGTGGTTCTGGGGAAATGTGTTCACCATACAGGAAAAAAAAAAAAATACAACTATGTACCTACTTCAAGTAATATACAAAAATAAAATCTCCATGGATCAATGGCTAAAAGTGAAAAGAAAACTTTAAATCAAGTATTATATTTTCTTCCAGTAAAATTTTATGATTTGGGGATAGGAAAAGAGTTCCTAAACCACATGGGAACATGAGGCATAAAGGGAAAGATTGATAGATTCATTACACCAAAGCTTAAAAGGTTTGCAAAAAGTCAGACAGAGTCACAAGGCATTTAAACAACTCAACCGAAGTATGAGCAAAGAATATAAACAAACCATGCACACACAAAATGAAAACTCTTAGGCCTGGAAGACGCCCAGACCTGCCATCCTAACTGGACAGTGATGGAAGTGACACAGATCTCGAGAGACGCCGTCATGGAATGGAGCTATCTTTAAGGATAAATGATGTGAAACCTAATGGAGCAGAGCTGGTGATGGAAACCTGGCTCCCCTGGTCCCCAACTGCATAGCTGGATGGTGACCCACACGAGGGAGATCTTAGCCAGAATGCTTAAAGAGAGGCCAGAGGCTTAAAGAGTGGGCAACCTCCATGAGAATGGCCAGTGGGCTTCCTGTCTGCACACGGACAGAGCAAAATAGGCAAATGAAAGCTAGACCATTCCTCTGTGCTCACTGAGGGGCTTGTTGAAGCCAAGGGCAGTTACGCAGGAGCCTCCCCGGGCACGCCCAGGCTTCATGGCCATCCGACAGCTACTTCCAAAACAGGAGCTGGAGAAACATTAGTTAAGATCACAATTACAGGGACGCCTGGGTGGCTCAGTCAGTTGAGCATCAGGCTCTTGATTTTGGCTCAGGTCACGATCTCACCGTTCGTGGGACCGAGCCCTGCATCAGGCTCTGTGCTGACAGCGTGGGGCCTGCTGGGGATTCTCTGTCTCTCTGTCTCTGTCTCTGTCTCTCTCTCTCTCTGACTCTCCCCCGCTTGTACTCTCTCTCTCTCTCTCTCAAAATTAATAAACATTTTAATAAATAAATATAAATAATTATATAGCCCTCTCCACCCATCAGATTGGTCAAAATTAAAGACTTCACATAATATCAAAAGCTGGTGACACTCTAAAGTAAAATTTCTCAACTACCGGTTGGAACATGAATCAGTACAGTGCCATGGAAAGCAATTTAAAAATAGTAAAATATAAAAGGTATGACCCACTGCAGTAAGAATTCCAATTAAAAACGTGACTAAATGTGAACTTAACCTTTCTCTCTGGAAACCCCATTATAATGACAATAGAGAAAATGAAAAGTCGAGAACATGGGATAAAGGGAATGGAGGAAACTATGGCAGAAGAGGGACATCAACAAAATTGGGGGTGAGGGAAACTATAAGGACAAATAGTAACTGAGTTAACAAAATAGAAAAAGCTAAAATGTAAGCCTGCTAGGAGGAAATTCCACAGGAAAAAAAAAAAATCAAGCAGGTCCCCATTATAAAAATCTGGAAAGACTTAGAAATTGGAGTCACTAGTTACCCTTAAATGCTGGTAAAGGGTCTGGGGTGCAAAGGGGATTCACTGATGGCCATTAGGCGAATCCGTTATGACCAACACCCCTCCCCTGGGAAATCAGCAGCTTCCTCAGCCAGACCCTCTCACCCTGGTGGCCATCCAATCCAGAGCATACCTCCAGAAAATATTTAGAAGGAGGCACAGAGGATCCTGCTGAAAATGGGAGGCATGTGCTCTCCTGAAACACAGGGTCTAAGTTAAAGTTTAATTTCCAATGTTTATAACTACAACCCTTTTAAGCCCTTGGTTCCCAGGAGAAGCAGACAGAATGACAGCCCTAGACCAAGGGAGCAGAGTAATTCGCTATAAATACGAGCAGGTGCTGGTCCCCAGCAAAGAGGAGATCCCCACCCCACCATGCTACAGTGCACACCCAGGCGCAAACAAGTTCCAGCTAGCATTTTGTGCCTCGCTCTTAAATACAGTCAAGACCTTGGAGGACACCTTCTAATGTGAAAGACATTAAACAAAACCTACAAACCAGAAAAAGGGTCGGGGCGGGGGGAGAACCCAAGGGAAAAATACACTGTGGGATGCTGAAGAAAACTACAAAGAGAATAGTGAATATGACCGGAGAGATAAAACACTGAATCCATGAAATATGAACAGAACGCTGTTGAGATAAATATTCAGAAGCCAAAACCGAGAACACTAAAAGGAAAAAAAAAATCAGCAAAACCACAATGATAGTTGGAAATTTTAACACACATCTCTCAGAAACTGATTAAGTGAGCAAAAATTACTAAAGCTACATGGGGCGTCTGGGTGGCTCAGTCGGTTGAGCGTCCAGCTTCAGCTCAGACATTGTTTGAAAAAATCAAACATAATTGATTCAGGAGCTGAAGCTCCTATTTCTGGGTGACAATGTAATGTGGAAAACCAGAGACTCTTGCTTGGGAGGAGGTGGTCAGAAGCAGACTGCTAAGGCTGCTGTTGCAGGGTCTTCGCAGGAACTCAGAGGTGACTGGACCTACTGAAGTATCTTGAACAATTTTCCAATTACTATACATGTGGTTGTGCTACTAACACCCTTGTTCTTCAAGCTGCCATACATATCCTTAAAATAAAGTTTTATTAACAAAATAAAAAACACTCAACAAAGAAAAGCCCAGGACTAGATGTCTTCACTGGAGAATTTTACCAAACATTTCAAGAATAATTAACCCTAATCTTCCTCAAACTCCTCCAAAGAACTGAAGAGCTGGGCACATTTCCACACTTCTCTCTGAGGCCAGAATTACTCTTATATCAAAGCCAGACAAAGGCACAAAAATAAAAGAAAACTAAAGACCGATATGCATGATGAATATTGATGCAAAAATCCTAAACAAAATACTAACAAACTTCACAAAACAGCACATTAAGAGATTATATACCATAAGGAAGTGGGATTTCTACTTGGAACGCAAGCACTGTTCAACATACGGAAATCGGTAAATGTAACACACCACATTAACAGAACAAAAGGCAAAACCCACGTGATCTTCTCAACAGATGCAGAAAAAGCTCTTGATGAAATTCAACACTCTTTCATAATAAAAAGAATTTTTTAAAAAGCACAACACACTGGATATAGGAGGAAAACTGCCTTAACAGATGACAAGCCCACAGCAGACATCACACTCAATTGTAAGAGACTGAAAGCTTTTCCTCTAAGAGGAGAAACAAGGTAAGGATGCCAACTCTGGCCACTACTGTTCGACAGAGTACTGGAAGTCCTAGGCAGAGCATCACCCAAACTAGAAAGGAAGTATATTATCTCTGCTCTCTGATGACATGATCTAATATGAAAAAAAAAAAAAAAAAAACCCTAAAGATTTCACACGCAAGGAAAAAACCTATTAAAACTCATTTAGCAAAAGCTGAAAGGTACAAAATCAACATTCAAAGGTCAGTTATATATATTTCTATATACTAACAATGAAACATTTGAAAAGGAAACTTAAAAACAATCCCATTCATGATAGTAGCAAAAAGAATAAAATACTTACAAAAAAACCTAACCAGGGAGGTGACAGGCTTGTACGTCAAAAATGACAAAATATTGGGGCACCTGGGTGGCTCAGTTGTTTGAGGGTTTAATTCTTGATTTCAGCTCAGGTCATGATCTCACAGTTTGTGAGTCCGAGCCCCTCACTGGGCTCTGTGCTAACAGTGCGGAGCCTCCTTGGAATTCTCTCTCTCTCACTCTCTCTCTGCCCCTCCCCAGTTCATGCACACACACACATTCTCTCTCTCTCTCTTTCTCCCTCTCTCTCTCTCTCTCAAAATAAATAAACATTTAAAAAAAACAAGATATTGCAAAAAGAAATCAAAGGAGATACAAATAAATGGAAAGATAACCCTGTGTTCGTGGATTCGAAGACTTGATATTGTTCAAATGTCCATACGACCCAAAGCCATCTACAGATTCAATGTAATCCCTATCCAATGCCATTTTTTGCAGAAATAAAAGAAAACCCATCCTAAAATTCATATGGAATCTCAAGGGATCCAGAACAGTCGAAGAAATCTTGAAAAAGAAAAAGTTGGAAGCTTCACACTTCATGCTTTCAAAACATGCTACAGAGCAACAGTAATTAAGATGGTGTAAGCACCGCCACAAAGACATATCTATACACCAGCAGAACAGATAGAGAGCCCAAAATAAAGCCTTGAATATATGGCCAAATGATCTTCAACAAGAGTGCCCAAACTGCACATTGGGCAAAGGACGCTTTGTTCAACAAATGGTGTTTGGAAAACCAGATATCCGTGTGCAAAAGGATGAAGTTGGGTCCTACCTTAGACCATGTACAAAAAATGAACTCAAAATGGATTACAGACCTAAACAAAAGATCTAAAATGATGCACCTCCCGTAAGAAAATGTAGGAGAAAGCCTTCAGGACATTGCACTTGACAATGATTTCTTGGAGTTGACACCAAAAGCACAGGCAACAAAAACAAAAATTAACAAATGCGACTACATCAAACTCAAAAAGTGCAGCCAAGGAAGAATCAACAGAACAAATAGGCAACCGATGGAAGGGGAAAAATATTTGCAAACAACATATATCTGAGAAGGCATAAGTATCCAGATTATACAAAGGACTCCTACAACTCAAAACAACAACAAACAAATAATCTGATTAAAAAATGAGTAGGGGCTCCCTGGTGGCTCAGTCAGTTAAGTGTCTGAGCTCAGCTTGGGACATGATCTTATGGTTAGTGGGTTCAAGCCCCACATCAAGCTCTGCTGACAGCTCGGAGCCTGGAGCCTGCTTCAGATCTGTGTCTCTCTCTCTCTCTGCACCTCCCCTGCTCACACCCTGTCTCTCTCTCTCTCTCTCTCTCTCTCTCTCTCTCTCTCTCTCTCCTCTCTCTCTCCTCTCTCTCTCTCTCTCAAAAATAAACATTAAAAAAGAATTTTTTAAGTGGGTAAAGGGCTCGAACCGATGTTTCTCCAAAGATATACATTCTCCATTCTCCAAATAGATATACATGGAAAGATGCTCAATATCACTAATCATTAGAGGGATTCAAATTAAAACCTCACACTTGTCAGTATGCTTATTAAAAAAAAAATACAAAAATAAACAAACAACAGAAAATGACAAGTGCTAGAGAGGTTATGGAGAAATTGGAACCCTGTGCCCTTCTGTTTGTGGGAACATAAAATGGTTCCGCCGCTGTGAAAAACAGTGTAGAGTTTCCCCCAGAATATTAAAAACATAATTACCATATGATCAGCAATCCCACTTCTTGGTGTATATCCAGAAGAACTGAAAAACAGTATCTCAGAGACATATGCACACACACTCACTGCAGTGTTATTCAAAATAGTTAAGAGGGGGAAGCAACCTAAATGTCCATCAACAGATGAATGAATAAAGACAATGTGGTATATCCATACAATGGAATATTACTGAGCTTTCAAAAGGAAGAAAATCATGTCGTATTGTACAACATGGATGAAACTCAAGGAAATTAAGTTAAACAAACCAGGCATAAAAAACACAAATACCGCACAAGATTCCACTTGTATGAGATACCTGAAGTAGTCAAACTCATAGAAACAGAAAGTAGAATGTGGTTACCAAGGGCTGAGGGGGAGGAGGAAATGGAGAGTTGATGTTTAATGAGTATAGAGTTTCAGTCTTGCAAAATGAAAAAGTTCTAGAGATCTGTTGCACAAAGATGTAGAAATAGTTAACACTAGCGCTCTGTATACTTGAAACTGGTTAAGACTAAATTTTACGTGATATGCTTTTACCACAATTTTTTAAATTGTATTTATTTACTTTGAGAGGGAAAGAGCCAGCACAAGCAGGGGAGGGGCAGAGAGAACGGGGGTGGGGGAGAGAGAATCCCAAGCAGGCTCCATGCTGCCAGTGCAGAGCCTGATGTGGGGTTCAAACTTAAAAAACTGTGAGATCACGACCTGAGCCGAAACCAAGAGTCAGACCCTTAACTGATTGAGCCACCCAGGGGCCCAACTTTTACCACAAATTGTTCTTAAATGTAAAAAAGCAATTGACAAAATGTGTGCGTCTGTGTGTGTATATCTGGCAATACATATAATAAAGTAGGACTTATCCTAGGAACGCCATGTTGGTTTAACATTTGAAAATCAACGTAATTTTCCACATTAACAAAGTGAGGAAAATGATTTGATCATCCCAGTAAATGTAGAGAAAGCATTAGAAAATAACTTACTACTGGGGCGCTTGGGTGGCTCAGTTGGTTAAGTGTCCAACTCTTGATCTCAGCTCAGGTCATGATCTCACTGTTCATGAGATCAAGCTTAATGTCGGCAGAGTCTGCTTGGGATTCTCTTTCTCCCTCTCTCTCTGTCCCTACCCCACTGTGTTCTCTCTCTCTCTCAAAATAAATAAATAAACTTAAAATTTTTTTATTAACTTATAATAAAACTTGTAGCAAACTAGGCATAGAAGAAAATTTACTCAGTCTGATTTAAGGGAATCTACAAAAACCTTCAGCTAACATGACACTTAATGGTGAAAAATTGAATATTGAAAAGGAAAAGATGAAATAGCATCTTTAATTCATTCTTACATCCTTGGTATCTGGGAGAAGCCCGTGGAAAAGATAGAAGACAGGTGATCTGATTCAATTTCCTTATAAACATGAAATGATAAACCTCTGGGCAAAGAAGCTAATGGTATTTGCTGGAAGGAGAATCCCTACCTGTGGACAGGCTTGCTTATAATAAACAAACCTGGAGCCTATGCATTTATGCAGCATTGTTCCCTGGAAAATGTTAGGTACTGTTGGAGTATAAAACAGAGATGGTTTCCAGACTTAAATGGTTCACTTGTGTGTAAATTATGTGACCTGCACTCAGCATTTAAAAAGGCACAAGGGCATATCAGATGTCACAAGAAAGGACTTGAAGAGCTCTGCTGTGTCAGCGGTTCTGAACCAGTTCCTGCCTCATCCGTGTCACTGGACTGCTCTAACATCTCTGAATTGTGTGAGTCTGCTTTGATAATCTGATCCCCGTTTTATCTCAAAAATGTTCACCCTAAAATCAGGAATAGGCAAAGATGTTTGCTCTCACCACTTCGACTCATCATTATGCTAGAGATTCTAGCTAGCGCAATAAGGCAAGAAAAATAACAAACAGAAGGCATACATACAAGAAAAGAGGAGGTAAGACTGTCTTTATTCAAAGATGACATGATTGTGTATGTAAAAAAAATCCTAAGAAACCTACGAAATAAACTACGAGCATAGTAAGTTTAGTAAAGTCAAAGGATAGAAAGTTAATATACAAGAAATAATATTTCTGTCTCTTAGAAACCACCAATTGGAAAATAATTTTTAATTCCATTTTGAATATCATGAATATAGTTAGGAATACACTAGATGAAAAATGTACAGTATCTTTCAACCAAAAGCTAAAATCATTGCTGAGAAAAGTTGAGGTCTTAATAAATGGAGAGAGGTTCCAAATTCATGATCTGAATGAAAGACTCTATATGGTTAACATGTCACTTCTCTCCATATTTATCTAAAAATCCGGGGCGCCTGGGTGGCTCAGTCAGTTGGGCGTCCGACTTCAGCTCAGGTCATGATCTCACAGTCTGTGAGTTCGAGCCCCACGTCAGGCTCTGTGCTGACAGCTCAGAGCCTGGAGCCTGCTTCGGAGTCTGTGTCTCCCTCTCTCTGCCCCTCCCCTGCTCATGCTCTGTCTCTCTCTGTCTCAAAAATAAATAAAAACATTTATAAAAAATAAAAAATAAAAAAAAATAAAAATCCTAGCAGAATTGTGTAGAAATTGAAGAGGTGATTATAAAATTTACATGGAATTGCAAAGGAGGTAAGTCTGGCCAGAATAATCTTGAAAAGTGAAGACCAAAGTTTGTATTAACATGAAGACGAAAAAATACATCAATGAACTGAGTCCAGAATCCATAGTGTTACACAGGTATCGTCAATTGATTTTTGGCAAAAACATCAAAGTTATTCCATGGAGAAAGGATAGTGTTTTCCATAAATGGTGCTGGAAAAACTAGATATCCATGTGTACAAAAAAAAAAAAAAAAAAAAAAAAAAAAATGAACTCAATTTCACACCAAATAAAACAAAACAAAAATTCAGAAATAGGTCTTAGATATAAATGCAAATTCTAACACTGTAAAACTGCTAGAAGTAAACAAGAGTACACTTTCCACCTTGGGTGGACAATTTGTATGCCACCAAAAGCAAACAACCATCAAGGAAAAACTTAAGAAATTGGATTGCATCAAAATTTAAACTTTCTGTTCTTCAAGAGACATTTAAGAAGGTAAGAGGCAAGCCCCAGGTTGACAGAAAACATTGTATGTACATTTGATAATATAGTTCAGATCTAGAAAACATAAAGAACCACAGATCAATTACAAAAGACTTGAAGAAACATTTCACAAAATAATATATATAAGTGTAAAAAAAAGTGGATTTGAGGGGCGCCTGGGTGGCGCAGTCGGTTAAGCGTCCGACTTCAGCCAGGTCACGATCTCGCGGTCCGTGAGTTCGAGCCCCGCGTCGGGCTCTGGGCTGATGGCTCAGAGCCTGGAGCCTGTTTCCGGTTCTGTGTCTCCCTCTCTCTCTGCCCCTCCCCCGTTCATGCTCTGTCTCTCTCTGTCCCAAAAATAAATAAATAAACGTTGAAAAAAAAAATTAAAAAAAAAAAAAAAGTGGATTTGATGGTATTTTTTTTTTAATTTTTAATGTTTATTTATTTTTGAGAGAGAGAGAGAGAAGAGACAGAGTGTGAGCAGGGGAGGGGCAGAGAGACAGGGAGACATAGAATCCAAAGCAGGCGCCAGGCTCTGAGCCGTCAGTACAGAGCCCGACGCAGGGCTCGAACTCACGGACCGTGAGATCGCGGCCTGAGCCGAAGTCGGACGCTTAACCGACTGAGCCACCCAGGTGCCCCCTATGGTACTTTTAACGCTCATTTGCGTTAAGGTTTGCCCAGGATATCAATTTTCTCTTTTCTGAGAAGTGAAAAATTGTTCATCTGAAGCATTTTAAGGAGAAAATTAAAAGGAATCGATAGGTTCAGCGTTAAGGTTGATTTTCCTTATTTCATCTTTTGGTTGGGAGCTTCAATGATGTGAAAGAAAAAGAAGGGAACATATCTAACAAAATGAAAATAATGTTTCCCCTTCAAAGTTTTATTTACAACAAAGGGAAAGGGAAGATGAATGATGTAAAATTCAGGCGCTTTGCAATTGTGATTTTTGTTAATTTCTCACCCCGGCAAGTTTTAGGTGACCATTTACAGATATTGAACTTTACAAGAAATACGACAATCAGGTTGCCATATATGACTGTGCCCTTTGGCCAGTGTTTGTGAGTCCCTGAATTTCTTAAAGGGGAAATGGCTTTGAATCAGGAAACTTGAAAAAACCGTTCACTCTTCTGCTTCTTCAGAGGGATGTTGATTCTTTTTGAAAGTTGAAACCATCTTTGCAGTGGAGTATCAAGTATTCAGTTTTATCTCAAAGTCCTGGTAAAGGCACCAAATGAAACCTTCTAAGGGCTCCAACTGTGTATCACTTTCTCTCCCAGGTGCACACGGCGACAACAGTGGGCCAGCAGATACCCTGACTTCATACAGAACCCAGAACTCTGGGCCTCCCTCTCCTTGCCTGCAGGGGAAAGGGAACCCTGTGCTTCCTTTTTCTTAGAGCTGGGGGCTGAGCTAGTGTCTGGAAAATGGAAACCGCTTAAGTTGGTGATCTGCCCCCCCTTAAAGAGTTATCAGGATTGCAGCTTAAGTCCGTGCCTTTGCCAGAAGTCGGCAAACTCACGTGGGGCCTGTGAAAGTGTGGTCAGCAGGCTTTCCCCTGTCCGGGCTATGGGCACCGGCCGGTGTTGGAGCTAACCAATCTTTGTCCCTGAAACGATGGCATAGGACACTGTTTCAGAGTCAGCAGTGCAAAGACAACTTTCCGTGTCTTTCAGGCCAGATGAGTTTGGAGTTAAAATGTCATTCCATTAATCCAAAAGTTAACACATTAATAAATATAGTAATTAAATTTTTAAAAAGATACATAAGTGGCCAATAAGCATATGAAAAGATGCTCTACATCATCAGTCATCAGAGAGATAAAAACAGTTGAATATGGTGGCCTCTGGAGAGCCAAAATAGAGAAAGGAGATGAGAAAGAAGGAAAGTGATTCCTGCTCTCCATCATAAACTTTTTAGTGCTATTTGACTTTACAAAACTAGAGAGGGAGGGTGTGTGCGTTAAAGTAAAAATTAGATTTTAAAGCACGTCCCACGAAGCCAATGTGTCCATGTGGTGGCCGTACAAAGTAATTTATCCCAAATGTTCGAATGAAGGACACTTTCTGAGGTGAGTCCTTAGGCAGCAACAGGCAAGGTGAAGGAAACAATGGATGGTGAGGTACCCAGAAACCTGCAACGGTGGGAACCCGTCAACCTTGTTTAGGCCTCTTTGGACCAGGAGAGACAACAGAGGTGCTGGGGCTCCGGCACAGCCGGAACAGGGGAGGAGGAGATGCCCAGAGGGAAGGACAGACCTACGGCCAGACATGAAGCACGGGGACAAAGAAAGAGGTCGTGAAAAAGTACCCGGACCCTTCCTTTCTGCCCTCTAATCTCCTGCCAGAGCCTCCGCTGGCCAGACCCAATGGGAAGGCAGTGGATGGGGCCATCTCCAGGGAACAGCATCCCCGGACAGAGCAGCCAAGGAAGGATGGAGAATGGATGGGAGAGGGCAAATGGAGAACAGTAGGCAAAACCAGCATTTCCACTTTTTGGATGCCTCCTTGAGAAACTCTTGCACATTTGGGATGAGATGTGCACAAAAAGACCTACACAAAAGACCCTTTAATACTGTCTATATTGGTGAGACGCTAAGTTCCCTTGGCAGAAACCTACATAGCCATTAAGAGGAAAGAACTAGATTATATATTGCAACATAAATGAGTCTCAAAAACCAATGCCTAATACTGTCGCAGCCAATGTTGGGGGGAGGGGGTGGGGAGGACTTGATCTTACTTATTTATTTTTTATGTAAATCCAAGTTAGTTAACATACGGTGAAAGAATGGTTTCAGGAGAATTTCGTGATTCATCACTCACACGTAACACCCGGTGCTCATCCCTACAAGCGCCCTCCTTAATGCCCATCACCCATCCAGCCCACTCTCCCACCCACCTCCCCTCCAGCAACCCTCAGTTTGTTCTCTGTATTTAAGAGTCTCTTACGGTTTGCCTCCCTCTCTGTTTTTATCTTATTTTTGCTTCCCTTTCCTTATGTTTCATCTGTTTTGTTTCATAAAATCCCACCTATATGTGACATCATAGGATAGTTATCTTTCTCTGACTTATTTCCCTTAGCATAATACATTCTAGTTCCGTCCATGTTGTTGCAAATAGCAAGATTTCATTCTTTTTGATTGCCAAGTAATATTCCATTGTATATACATACCACATCTTCTTTATCCATTTCTCAGTCAGTGGACATGGGGGCTCTTTCCATAATTGGCTATTGTTGACAGTGCTGTTACAGTAAATTTTGAAAGCACATAAAACAATACCATGCAGTGTTCACAGGTACTATAAGAGATAAAAAGTATGAATCCTGAACTGTCTGTGCACACGGTACGTGCACGATGTGGATATAAGGGGCTGGGAAGCAAAAACAACAGTAATAAACTACATTTTGAGAACTCTAAGATGTGCCCAGTACTGTTTTAAGCACTTTTAGATGTACTGGATGTTTTTTTAAAGATTTTATTTTTGGGGCGCCTGGGTGGTGGCTCAGTCGGTTGGGTGTCTGACTTTGGCTCAGGTCATGATGTCGCGATCTGTGGGTTCGAGCCCCGCATCGGGCTCTGTGCCGGCAGCCTAGAGCCTGGAGCCTGCTTTGGATTCTGTGTCTCCCTCTCTCTCTTCCCCTCCCCCACCCATGCTCTGTCTCTCTCTCTCTCTCTCTCTCTCTGTCTCTCTCTCTCAAAAATAAATAAACATTAAAAAAATGTTTTTAAAAAGATTTTAAGTAATCTCTACACCCAATGTGGGGCTCAAACTCACAGCCCCAAGATCCAAGAATCGCATGCCCCACCGACTGAGGCAGCCTGGGACCCCTAGAGGTACTGTTTCATTAAACCTTTTTTTTAACTTTTTTTTTTAACATTTATTCATTTTTGAGAGTGAGAGAGACAGAGCATGAGTGGGGGAGGGGCAGAGAGAGGGAGACACAGAATCTGAAGCAGGCTCCAGGCTCCGAGCTGTCAGCACAGAGCCCGACGTGGGGCTTGAACCCACGAATCGTGAGATCATGACCTGAGCTGAAGTCAGACGCTTAACCAACTGAGTCACCCAGGCACCCCTCATTAAACCTTTTTAACAAGCCTGTCAGTTAGTGACCATTACACTCCTTAATTTTTAGAAAATGGAAAGGAAGCACAAAAAGGTCAATAACCTTCTCAAGGTTCTTCCTTTTCATGCATCCTTTCCTTTATCCAGAAAATATTTCCAGAGTCCCATTCTGTGCCAGGCACTGTTCAAGGCACTCGCATGACAGGGAATAAGCCATCCATCTCACCCTATTTGGGTAATGGTGGGGGAAATACAACAGACATAAATTAAATGTCTAGATATTACAAAATATAAAGTCTATCAGAGGAAATTAAGAGTCATGGAGAAGTGAATAGCTGGGGGGAGATATTAAGTGCCGGACAGTTAGAGATTGTAGATAGGGCAGTCAGGGAAGGCCTTGCTAGTAGGTGACGTGTGAAGAGAAACATGAAGCAGGTGAAAACATAAGACATGTGGATTTCTGGGCAAGGGCAGTCCAGGCAGAGGGACAGCCAGTGTTCAGGCCTGAGCCCACCACATGGTAGCAAGTTCATGGAACAGCCAAGAGACTAGTCCTTCCTCTCTCTCACACGCATGTTTGTCCACTGAAGTGTCCCAAGTGTCTGTAACAGTGCCTGGCACATATAGATATAAGTAGGCACTCGACAGATATTTGATGAATAAATGAACAACTAACTAGTTGAGAGGCAGAGCAAAAGGAGTGAGGTCAGAGAGGTGACAGGAGCTGATCAGAAGGAACCTTGTTGCCCTTGAGGAGATGGACTTTGACTCTGGATCGGGTGCAAGGGCTCCGGTGAGATTCAGATACAACCCAACGCTTCAGTTTAAAAGGATCGCTCTAGAGGCACCTGGGTGGCTCAGTCAGTTGAGAATTCTACTCTTGATTTTGGCTCAGGTCATGATCTCGTGGTTCGTGAGATTGAGCCCATGCTCAGCATGGAGCTTGCTTAACATCCTCTCTTGCCCTCCTTCTACTTTTCCCCCACCCCCTCAAAATAAATAAATCAACTTTAAGAAACAGTAAACTTTCAGGGTTTTTCCCAGTTTTCAAGGGTGGCAGTTAGTAAATCAGAAAGATGTGTGATTGGGACACCTGGGTGGCTCCGTCAGTTAAGCGTCCGACTCTTGGTTTCGGTTCACATCATGGTCTTGTGGTTCATGAGATCGAGCCCCATGTCAGGCTCTGCGCTGAGGCTGGAGCCTGCTTGGGACTCTCTTTGTCTCCCTCTCTCAGGCACGAATGAATGAATGAACGGCTTCCTCTGGCTGCTGAGCTAAGAACCAACCGCAGATGCGTGAAGGCAGAAGCAAGGAAAGCAGTTAGGAGGCCACCGTGACAACTCAAGCAAGTGACAGTGTGTCCGAGGCTGAGATGCAGCCCAGAATGGAGCAGTGGTCACCTATGGCGAAAGTGAGGAGATCCAGTTCACCAGGAGCTCAGGAAGTCGGAGCTGGGATTCGATCCAGGGAGTGAGCCCACAGGCTGCCGGAAGCTGAAGCCAAGCCATTCCCTGAGGGCTAAAAGAGCAGCAGACCGACTCCGGCTGATGCAGCTTCAACTAGGGTGGACCCACCATTCTCAGGCAGTTCTGGCCCGGGGCTGCCGCTGCTAAGATGGGGCTTTTGTGTGAATTAGGAGGCACCCTCCAGAGTAAAATGTACCCTTTGACCTCAGCGGCATGGCACCCTGCACCCTCCCCCTGCTCCAGCAGTGCCCTTTGCCTGGAACCCTGCAACAAACACGTCCCAACAGTCACTTTCTGGGAGTGCTGGGAAAGGCCAGCCACCATGAACATGCGGGGTTTGATGCTCCTGTCATTGAACAGGATGCTTGATCAAATCGGTCCAATTCGGTACCCCTTAGGACCGGCATAAAAGGTACAAAAAAAAGAAAACAAAAGACAAAAAACAGAACAACAACAAACGACAACCATCAAAAATCCCTTGCATTTCATGTAGAGGATAAATGTCAAAAAATACCTAAGAACCTTCTATTGAAAAATAATACCTAATGGGGAAGGGGTGAGGAGGCAATGTTGTCTTGTCAGATTTTTTTTTTTTAACATAGAGCCACTGTAACTGAAACATACTAGAAATTCACAAATAGGAAACTTAAGGTGCAGCAAAGGTGCCACGACAAGTCAGTGGAGAAAGGGAGGTTTATTTAAACACAGATTGTTCCATCCAAAGCTGCCTGTCAAACAGGGAGGAAAAGGTAGATACATAAAAAATAATACATACATACATAAAGAAATAATTCCATGAAAATTAAATCTTTAAAAAGCATTGAACAATAACTACTTAGAAGAAAATCTATGACAATATGTGTATGCTCTTGGCATTTGTGACAGTGGTGTGTGTGTTTGGGGGATGTCTTAAGCAAGCCGGGACAATCAAAAAACAACAACAACAACAACAACAAAAGGAAATGAAACATTTGACTATGTAAATATTTAAACCATGACAAGAAAACACAATAAGCAACATCAGAAAGCACAGATTACGAAAAATCTTTGAAGCACATATGTCGGATAAAAGATTCCTAGACATGGTACTTCAATGAACTCCTGTAAGTTGATAATATAAGAACAAATAGTCCAATTGAAAAATAGTCAAAGAATAAAAATAGCCGTTTTATAGAAGGGGAAATCCTGATGTTCATGGACAAATGAAAAAAAGAGCTCAACTTCACAATTATTAGGGAAGTAGCAATTAAAGTAACAATGAGTGAACATGTTTTTCACCCGACAGGTGGCAAAAAGTTGAGAAGAATGTTACACTCAGTCCTAGTAGGGGGGCCAGAAGACAGAAAGCCAAGCTGGAGGTCCTATAAATTGTTAATAACAATGGGCACTGGAATGACTTCAGCACTTACGAAATTAACTTGGCAAACTCTGTTAACATATCTTTCTGCTCCGCAATTCTAATTCTAGAATTCCATCCTATAGGAGTTAATATTCAGTATATTCTAAAAACCAGGTATTGTGTTTGGGTTTGAAAATCAAATCTGTTCAAAATAAAGATCACAATGCAAAGTGCCTTCTGCAGCACCAGCAATAACAGTTTTCATGACTGGCTGTCTATAATTTTCACATTTTTATTTATAAATGATAGAAAAAAAAAGATTTTCTAGACAGTACTTGCAAGCACTTCCCTGCAAATAACACATTCCCAGTGTACGTCGTCTTTATTTCCAATAAGTGTAAAGCCAAATTGGATAATATTATAATATTGGACACAATTTTTCCTTTGTGTCATTTTTAATTACTTGAGGAATCTTGATACTGACCGCCATCCTGCTGGGGAGAAATGTTCAGGGGAGTGAATGACATACCAGCTGAGTACCTGATTCGGAAGGAGTTCCTCTGACCTTCAGGAACCACGATCTGCACACAGAGCTCTCAAAGCTGTAAAGAAAGAAAAGAAGATACATCACCCTTGACCCTGACATTACAATAAAAATAGTGGAAGCCTCCCACTGATAGTAGGAGATGCACTGGCCTTCACTTTATATCTGAAGATGTTTGAAGCGATTGGGTTGGAAAGAGAAATGTTACTTCTATTTCCTCCGCAGGCTTCTCACTCGCCGTTGTTGCTTCTGCTGATTTAAACTGGCAGATCATCCAACACCTACTGTTCCGTTGCCATACCATGTTGGCTCATGCTTGGCCCATTCCCATCCTTTCCTGTCCCAAACCATGGATTGGTTCACAGAAGCTTTTTCTGTGGCCGTTAATCCAAAATAGCAGTTTACTTCCCTTTTGAAATTCAGCCGGGGGCGAAGCAACAGATGGCAGGTATGGTGGCTCTGTGATAATCGGGGGCCCACCTTCATTCTTCTACCTTGTTACTTACTCCTCAGTAAGTTATATTCACTACATGATTCACAGGGGCTGTGCCAGCTCCAGCATTGTTTCTTCATCCTTTTATTCAGACCAGCAGAATGAAGAAGGGACAAAGAATTGCATGCCCTTTCTTTAAGAACCTTTCTGGGGGCGCCTGGGTGGCTCAGTCAGTTAAGCATCCGACTCTTGATTTCGGTTCAGGTCATGATCGCACGGTTTGTGAGTTTGAGTCCCGCATCGGGCTCTGTGCTGGCAGGATGGAGCCTGCTTGGAATTCTCTCTCTCTCTCTCTCTCTCTCTCTCTGCCGCTCCCCTGCTCACACTCTGTCTCGCTTAAAGATAAATTTTTTAAAAAAAAAAAAGAACACTGATGGATGTTACACATATTCTAGCTCTATTTACTTTTCCCATTGACTAGAGCCCAGTGACATGATCACACCTAGCTACAAGCAAGACATGAAACTTGAGTCTTTCCTTCTGAGAGCTTCTCGCTGGACATTTAAGAGTACTCTATTAAGCCAAACTCTCCTTTTTGCCTGGGCAATTGGCAAAGCATCGGTTGGTGGCTGCTGTTGTCAGCCTGGGCTTCTGAACTAAAGACATCAAGGAGCCAAGTTCTTGGCAATCCATGGTGGACATAAAGTGTAAAGTGAAAAATAAACCGATGGCTTTTTAAGCCAACGAGATTTGGGGGTTGTATATTGCTTCGGCGTAACTTAGCCCATCCTGACTGATGCAGTAGCTAAATCACCCAGAGCTCTCCATCTGAGAATCTCCCTGCCTCTTCCACAAAGTCTGTTCATCTCATTTTCAGATACTATTATTATCCTCATCATTTCCCAGATGAGAACATTTAGACATGAAAGCGTACACAAAGAGTTAAGTGCCAATATGCGCAGCTGGGGATTCCAAGTCTGCTTTCCTGCTGTGGTGACTCAAAGCAAGAAAGAAACTCAACGGGCATGGGTGTCTATTGAGGGCCAGGCCCTCTCCTCCAGCACTGGGAATATAAATGCGAACAAGACAAGCCAATAACTTCTTTTGTCCTGTGGGAGAATGAGAAGACCCAAGTATGATTTCAGTTTGTTACAAAGAACAAAAGACCATGGGAGATAAAAGGGTTAGAAAGGCCCCTAAGAAGGTGGTTTTTGAATTGAGAGGAGAAAGATGAGCGATGTCCCCAACAGAGGGAACATGTGCAAGGGTCCTGGGACAAGAGAAACGCGGTGCCTCAGCGCTGCAGAGGTCGCCAGTGTGGCAGAACACAGGAGTGAGGATGGGCGAGGAAGAGACGCTGCAGGAGGTCAAGTCAGACAGCACTGGAGGGTCCTGCGAGGACCCTTCTGCTGGGGAGTGGCTCCGTCCCACTTGCTTTGTGGAAGGAGCACTCTGGCTGCCTCAGCCTGGATGAGAGTGCAAGCAGGGAGGTGAGACAGAAGGCTATCCCAGCAGCCTAGAACTATCTGCGGTGAAGGACCAGGTCTTCCCCCGCGCCCCGCCCCCATCCTTCCGGAACACCCAGGCGTCCACTGCAAGCGGCCAGAACGCAGCCCGAGCCATGAGCGACTTGAATTAGAGTACACCCCACCCACATTCCCCTACCTTGTTCCAAGGATCCCCAGCTGGGATGCCGAAGCTGTGTCCAATTGCTATGAACGTTGCTAGCGCTCCTCTCCCTTTTTGTCCTCCCTTTTATACCTCCCTGGGGAACTTTTTTGGGGACGTGCTGTCCCCATCAGGCTTCGGCTACCCCTGGTCTAGGCAAGGGACGCTGAGCAGTCCTGCAAGCCGGGCCTGTCCCAGACTGGTGCGTCAGTGATGAACAAAAGAGCCATGTCACGAACACATGCCCTGGTGGGACTCACAGCCCAGAGGCGGCGGCTCCCATTTACTTGCAAGTCTAAGAAAATGCGAAGAGTGGGAGGCTGTCAATCATCAGGGACTCCTTCGGCCCCACCCTCGGGATCCCCAGGCAGGCATCTGGCCTTTGGGTAAATGGCAACTTTGCAAACGCCGGTCGCGAGAGCGCACGCCACTAGGCTCGGAGTCCCCCGTTATCTCGCCAGCTCGGCGAGTCCAGGCCCCGCCCCTCCCCCAAAGGAGCGGGATCGCCCCCCCACCCCCACCGAGCTGGGACGCCCTGGTTACCAGGCCAACCGCCGGGTGAGCACAGAGCCGCCTGCGCCGGGTAGAGTTCTACAGGCGCCGGACCCCCAGGGCCGGCCGCGCAGCGACGCCACCGGCCCCGGCGGTACTACAGCTCCGGCCCTCGCTGGCGGGGCCGGGGCGGCGTCGAGGCTGCCTCGAGGGGCTCTACCGGCCGCGCATGCCCGGTGCGCGGCTCGCGGCTCCCGAACCGCGCGCTCCTGCGAGGGGGGGCTCCCGTGGCGGGAGAGTGCGGCCCGTGGCGCCTGGAAAGCACGCAGCGCCGCCAGGGGGCACTAGGTGGCTGGAAGCTGAGCCTGGCGTCGGGTGCTCCCCCGCCCCCTTTTGAGTTGATACAACGCGTCTCAGAGACGCTAGTAACTTGCCCAAGGTCACACAGCCCTTGCAGAAAAATAATGGAATTGGGATTCGGACCCTGCAGTCTCCACTCCCTGTGCCCCAGGTATGGGAGGAGCACCGAATTTGAGTATCTTAGCAGTCCTGTAAGACCTTGGAGACTCTGAGCAGAGGTCTTTCTCCCGCTTTCACAAGAGAGCATACAAAGGCTCAAAGAAGTCACTAGATCGTTCTGAAATATGTTAAACAACAGAAAAGTCACTTCCTTGGGGCTCCCGTTTATGCAGAGTCATGAAATGCCTGAGAGATTTTCATGTCTTTGCCTGCCGCCCCCCCCTTCCCTCCCCCCCCCCCCCGCAACTAGACCTGAGTTCCAAAACTGGTTGTTAGAGACCTGGCCTTTTTCTGAGGCACACAGGTCAAGTACCTTCCTCTCAGCCACAGGGTCCTCAATGGCAGAATCCTGGTAAATGACTTCCTAAGATCACAGTTTGTAAGTGCCCAGGATAATCTAGATCGGCACTGTTCTTCCTTCTCTCCTTCAAACATGCACACCTCTGCCCCTCGCAGGGTCTACCACCACCCCCCACCCCGACGAAACGAATGCTCCCCGAAGGAGCCTGATGGAAGTAAATGTTGGTTGAATGGTAAGTAAATGAATGAGCATCCGCCCCCAACCCTTACACTCAATGATTGGTTTTGTTTACCTGTCTTGCCTCCTCCTGTATGTTAGGTAATCCTATCTGGGAGCTGGAATTCGTTTCTTAGGGCTGCTGTAACCAACAGAAATTCATTGTCTCAGTTCTGGGAGCTAGAGGTGTAAAATCAAGGTGTCCTCGGGGCCCTATTCCCTCGGAATGCTATAGGGAAAGCTCCTTTCTTGCCTTTTCCGGTTTCTGACAGCTCCGGGTGTCCCTTGCCTTGTGGGAACAGAACTCCCATGTGGCTTTGTCTTCACATGGCCCTTTCTCCCCGTGCTTCTCTATGTCTCCACAGGGCATTCGCCTCTCTGAATTTCTTCTTCTTTAAGGACACCAATCATATTAGATAAGGGCCCACCTAATGACTTCATTTTAACTATGTCTGCAAAGACCCTGTTTCCAAATAAGGTCACATCCACTGGGGTGAACTTGCATTTGCATTCACTGGGGATTAGGGCTTTAACAACTCTTTTTTTTTTTTTGCCGAGACGTGATTCAGCCTATAACAGAGGTGATCTATGGAACACTGAAAACGGACTAGGCAAACTAAACAGGATGGGGGAGAACGTCCCTGGTTGAACGGCCAGAAGTAACATTTCCAGATGAACTCTCCTTCCTTTAAAGAGGGGACAGTATGTCAACTTTAAGGGGGTCTATGGGAGTGGTCTCTATTCCAGCTGGGCCCTTTTCCAGGCTGTAAATACCCCCATTTCCAGACAGTCCACAAAGCATTTTATGTGACTGAATGTGGGCTTCTGAGAAATGTAAATCTGTCAGGGACTATGCTAAGCCTTGACCTGCTTTCTCTTGTTTAATGTTGACAACTGCCCTGTGAGCTAGGTCCTATTGTTCCCTGAATTTTACATGAGAAGCTGAGTTTCACACAGGTTAGGGAGCAGACTCACAGCTGCTTCTTGCCTGAGCTGGGATTTATAACCAGCTCTAACTCCAGAAACCTTTCCGGGAAAGCCAGTGGTACTGTCCATCGACTGCGGGTGACTCCAGAGGCTAGAACTGCAATGCAGGAGTGGAAGTTAAAAGGGGAGGCGACAATTCGGCTACATTTTAGGGAAAATCCTCGAATGCCTAGCCTTCTGTTTCTCCAACACCTAGAATTAACGGTTTTTTTCCCGCATTTAGCGCCTTTTGCCACCAGCGATGTCTAGGCAGTGGCCAAGCTAGATTTTCGGTGCCCTTCCCAAGGCCATCCCACTCTGGAGGGAGCTGGAACTCTCTGCCCTATGGATATGAACTCTTTGTACATAAATGCGTTTTTGTGAGGAAAGGCCCGCTAGCTTTTCTGAGCCACAGAAGATAGAGAACCAGGAAGCTCCCTTATCAGGAACGAAGGTCTGGCATTGCAGCAAAGAGCAGTGGGGGAAGAACCTGCCGTCGGTGATCCCTCTCTGGGTAGGCATGCTCTCTGCTCAGCTCTTGTTATTTCAGTTGGGGGGGGGGCATTTTTGCCTAGCTGCCGGTCCTGTGGCTGACACGGGTCTTCCCGAACTCCACTTCGTGTGGAAGAATCGCCCCGGCCCTGCATCTTCGCCCTGCTTCTGGCCAACGTCCACGCACCCTGACCTCTGGCCTCCAACAGGAAGGTGTTGGAATCCCGCCTTGCTCCTTCCGGAGCTTTGAAATAAACTGTTGACGGTTATTCCTGGAGAAATTGCTGCTCCCTGCCACAGTCTGCCCTTCCTAGGAAGCACTTTTATTTTGTAGGAAGCAACGTCTGAGTCACTTTTTATTGGGACTGGCCCCCTTCTTTCCTCAGAGACGGATCTATTTTAGGCACACTTTCTTTCCGAAAGGTCAAAAGTGCGCGTGTGTCGGGGGTGGAAGGAGGTTCCCAGCAAATGGTATCGGAGTCCAAGCAGCAGGACAAAACACGCATTAAATGAGCTCACACCGTCTCCAGACTTTCCCGCCATCGTTGCCTCGTCTGGCCCCGACAACCATGTACGTGATAGAGGAGACTCTGGGCTTCAGGTATGACCTCTTCCACCTTTAGTAATGGAAACTGCGAGCCTCAGAGAGGTCAGGGGATCAGGGGATCTCTTCGCCCAAGGTCCCGAAGGCAGGATGGAAAGGAGTCGGGATTCGAACCCAACTCAAGGCTAGGTCATTCACGGCTGCTTTTTCACAAGAGGAGGAATTTGGAGGCTGAAGAGCTGGGCTCCTTGTCTCTCTCGCCTTCACTCGCTCGCTGCTGGACTTCAAGCTCCACGAGGGCGGGGAGCTACCGCGCCCTGGGCTTGGACCCAGCGCCGGCACCCAGCGGGCGCTCACGAACGGTCCGCCGGGCCGCTGATGGAAGTAGATCGGTTCTCCTTCTGCAGTGAGGCTCCTGAGCCTGCGGGCACTGCATGCAGGCTGAGCACGACCGCTGCATGCAGTGGGTGTGGACGCGCTGGGTCGAGCCCTGAGCCCAACACCCGAGCACTGCTCCGTCTCGGGCGCCCGGCGGCACGGAGACCCAGCGCGGACCGGCGCAGCCTTAGGGACCTCGGACACCAGCCGCGCCGCAGCCGAGCCTCCGCGCCGCAGTGCGCACGCGCGGCGCCGGCCCGGCTCCGCCCCCCCCTCCCGAGTAGGGACCTACAGCGGGCGCGGCGGCGGCGGCGGCGGCGGCGGCGGCGGCCTGCGGCCGGCGGTGCAGACACCCCTTCCCGGGAGCCGGGACCCGCCGGCCGGGTGAGTGACCGAGCCGGAGGGCGAGGGCCCCGGGTTCGCGCGCGGGGCAGGCGGGCCGGGGCGCGGAGAGGGCCGCGGGCGCTGCGCGGGGCGGGGGCCTGACGAGGCCGCGCCGGGGCGGGACGGGGCGGGCAGCCGGGGCCGGGTCGTGCGGGCCGCAGCCCCGCGTGCCGAGCGGCCGGCCGGCGGCGCGGCGCGGAGTCCCCGGGGCGGGAAGGGGGCGGGACGGAGCGGGGGGGCGGCTCGGGGGCCCGGGGCCGCCCAGACCCCGGGGCCGGGGCGGCGGCGGGGTGCGGGCCCTTTGTGCCGCCGCGACCCCGCAGGCTCGCCTCCCCCCCCCCCCCCCCCGCGCGCCGGTCGCGATCCGCGGCGGCGGCGTGCGGGCTGCGGTGCCGCGGGTGTGGAGTCGCCGCGCCGGCCTCCTCCGCCCGCCCCCAGCGTTTTAAATGATGCATCGCCTGCGAGGATTTCTACCGGTCGACTCGGAGCAGGAAGTGTCGTCAGGAGGCCATTTTTAAAGCCTCCTGCGGGCCTCGGAGGTAAGCGTTGACGTGGTGTGACTCCCGGTGGTTAGCGGAGACCCCGCGGCCCCGCCACGGGCCGGCCCCGGGAGACCACGCCGTAAGCCCCTGCTCCCGCGCCCTCTCCCCTCCCCCTTCCTAGCACCACGCTGTTAGACGTGGACTCGCCTCGGATAACGTGTACCATCGGTGTGAGTGTGCCAACAATAAACTTGAAAACCGGACTGGCATTGTCTTTCCTTGGGAGTTTCGCGGCGTGTGTCCAGGGACGGACTTGTCCGTGGAGGACCTTTGCATCGTTTGCCGGAGTAGGGGGCTGGGGGGGTTCGGGGGAGGGGAGATGGTGAAGGTTTGACTCGTTCAGATGCTGATGGGAGCCTTTGTGGGACCTCCCCAGCCCAGCTGCCCTTTTTCTCTTGTTGCCTTGGCTTGTTGGGCAGTTTCAGGCCGGTTGCAAAAGAATGAATATTTCTTCCCCGGAAAGGGAAAGCCAAAGGAGACAATGAAGGAGAACACTTCAGTCCCTCTATGTAAACGTACCCCGTTACGACAACCCCGACTTTTAAAAGTGCGATGACGAACAATATATCAGCCTAACATTAATGAAAAAGTGAAATAGCACTTTGTCCTGTTTCAGAAAGCCTACCCGGCTAACCTGTAATGTTGTGTTAGAACCTTTAAAGATTCTCTCAAGTTTAGATTGGAAGTCACCAAGATTAAGTAAGACCAGACACGGGTCCCCAGAAGCTTTGCAGCACGTTCCTAGAGGAAGGGAGAGAGAATAGGAATGTGGCTCTTGAGCTTTCTCCGAGTCACATAGACGAAGTTCAGCCCAGCCTGTGTGATGTGTGTATACAACAGGAGATTCTGGCCAAGGGTTCTAGAAGCCCAGCAAATGGAGGCTAGAAACCAATACCGTATAGTCTCTTCAGGAGGCAAGTAGAACGTTTGGCTGTTTTAATTGTCTAATATCCATGTTCCTTTCACCTGGGATGATTTTTTTTAATGATTTTTTTTTTTTTATCCAGGATGTAATATAGCCTTGAAAAAGAACACTTTTGTGTGTACCCAGTTTTGTTCTGCTGATAACAAATGCATTTGTTCATTACAAATGCAGTTTGAAAACAGCACACAAAGGAGGGCAGTATTTTATTGAGCTTCCCCCTTGATGTTTACGTCAAACTAGTGTGGACTATTAAAAATTCATTAATACCAATTTTAAAAAACACCTCCATCTCCCATAGTGTATTTGCTTTAAGTAAGGGGATCTGGGCCAGTTTTCAGGCAAGAGGAAGAACAGAGAACATTTTTGTGATCGTTGCCATGAAGGCTGACCTTTCTTTCATTCATTCCCTCGTTTATTCGTTCCTTCCTTCAATATGTATGGCATGTCTCCTTTGCCAAGCCCTCTGCTGTTGGCTGTGACAAACAAGGTCCTCACAGTGCGGCTTCCCCGTCTCGGTTGTTCTCAAGCGGCCTGGGGTAGACTTCATTTTCTTTGTTCACATATGCAGCCCAGCCAATTGCAGTTTCCAGATTCCATCCTGGGACTGAAGGGACCCAGACTCTAATCAGATGTTCTCATCATGGAGTGGGGTGGTGAGGCAGCAGAATCACTTGGCAAGAATTGTAAAGTGCCTGCCTCAGATCATCTCAGGGAAAAGGCCGGCTGATTCATTCGGTCACCTCAGTCCTAGGAAACCTTTTTTTTCTTTTTTTTCCTTTTTATTTTAAGCTCCTGTATTACTTTGCCACACATCCCTGCTTGAGAAGCATTTTCGGGGTTCCTTCTTATTTTCTAGGAGAAAATTCTCAGAGAAACCAAGGCTGCACAAGACCCAGGACTTACATCCAAGTGCCTGGCTTCCGCAGGGCATTTTGTGCAGTGTCTGGGAGCCTCAGGGGGTTCTGAGTGCGGAAGCCTGTGCCAAGGCCCGAAGTGAGGCCGGATGGGGCCGGGGCGCCGGAGAAGACAAGGCCCGAAGGAAGGAAGAGCCCTGGAACTTGCCATGCTTTTGACGCCTCTGCAGCTCAGCGGCCCCAGGCAGGAAGTAAGAACACTACCCAAGTGGCAGCAGCTGCTGTCTGTGAGTTCAGTTCCCAGCCCCACAGAGCCCGCTAGCAGAAAAGCAAAGAATTTAGATTAGATACCGGCTGACCAACTCCACGACCTTGGAAAAGACACACGGCTTCTCCAGATCTGTTGTCTTAGAAGAAGCAAATGATGGAAGGCGTACTTTGAGGAATGTGGAGGTGACCTGTGCGTGTGCCTCTGCAGGCACCCAGCACCCCTTCCACCTGACGTGGGTCAAGATGCACCAGGATCGCCAAACACAGCCAGCTGCCGACAGATCCGCATTTACCACTTCACTGAGGCCACCCATTTAACGACTGCCCTGCAGCTCCCCTGACACCCCTTCAGGACCTCAGCCTGTGTCAGGTGTGGGGGTGAAACAGTCCTGGTTTATGTTCTTTGTGCCCGCATCCCGCCAGGAACATTGACGTGTAAGAACCTGTAAAGCGGTTACTGTTGTTACACGCTTAACAGCGAGTATCAGTGATGACATTTCCAAGGTCACATGGCTCAGCAAGGGTTGCACCCAGTCTGCTTGCCCCAGCCACCCACTCCCGTCCAAGGCAGTGTCCTTGCCCCATCTCCGGCACCCTTGGCTAAGACGGGTGTATAAAAGATTGCACAAGGACGGTCAGAAGATTCTTGCCATTCCCACACACTCTTCTGCGCCTGTAATGGCAGGTGGTGGTTCTTAACCTTGGCTGTACATTTGATTCACCTAGGAAGCTTTTAAAACTCTCAGAGCCTCGCACACTCACAATGGGGCCCAGGCATTATTTTTTTAAAGCTCTCCAAGTGATCCTGGTGTGCAGTAGAGTGACCATCCCAGGGACTGCCTTCAAAAATAAGTTTAACATCCCGGGCATATGATGACAAATTCGTCACCCTAATGCAGCCAAGGTTAATGATCACTGGTGTAGTGATAGGTCTGTGTTTGATTATACTTTTCATTAAACCCTGAATCCATTTCATCCACAAAATTCGGTTAAGGCAAAAAAAAGGGGAGGAGGGGCTCAAAAATATATGTGTCCTTAATTTTATCACCTTTAGAGACCTCAAGTCCCTTGGTGTGTTTAGTCCCACACAGTTGTGTAATGTTACTTGTAATACTACTTTGTTTTTCCCTTGTATTTTTTTAACGCTAACGAGCAGAATTTCCCCTTAACATTCTTCTTTCCACATAGAGAGCTATAAGTTTTATACTTCAAAAACTCTCTCATTGGTTATACACACACACACACACACACACACACACACACACACATATATATATATATATATATATATATATATATATATATATATATATACACATACACACACACACATACACACATCTTCTTAAAGGTCTTCTCTTAAACTGTTAAGGAAAACCTCTATCGTAACTTTGTTTTCTGATGTAGTTAGTCTCAGTTGAAGAGCTCAATCCCCAAATAACTCCTTTGTAAATGGGGTTGGGGAGAAGATCCTGGCCTCCAGCCCCCCTGGGAACCTCCTGCTGCCAGAGACCTTTATCTCATCAGGCTGATTTGTTAAACTAAGACTTGCTGCTTCTCAGGAGTTTACAGACTCTTCTATTTTCAAAGGAATCTTACAAAAGTATGTTGACTTATTTCTTAACGGTACATGTACTCTTTGCGGAGCATAAAATTACCTGCTGTCTGCATATACCTCTTCCCCACATCAGCATGTAAATGAGGCATTATTATTCCCACTTTACAAGTGAAAAAACACTCAGGCTCCAGAGGGGTTAACAAATCCAGAATCACCCAGCTGTTAAGTCAAAAACCTAGGTTTTGAACCTTGTTCTGGATATCACAAGGCCATTGTCCTTTCTACTGTATTATACTTTTCACCTGGAAAGCAGAGGGGTCAGATCAGGGGCTTCCTTGTCCAACCTTCTTGCCCCATTCTGCCACCCAGGTGATACATTAGCCTTCAGAAGGAAATCCAGAATCCCAAAGGTTGTATTTTTGCCAGCAACATTTGGAAGTTTTTTGTTGTTGTTGTTGTTGTTGTTGTTGTTGTTTTGTCATTCAGGGGCCATCAATTTGCAATTCAGTCATTTTGAAGTGCCAAGTAGTGTGGCAAAAAGAAAATAATACTTGGTTGGTGTTTTTCCTTCTTTAGAACTATTTACCCATTCAGTTCAGTTCTGATTCTTTGTCAGGGTCTGAAGAAGTCCTTGCTGAGTGAGGTCGCAGTTTCTTCCTAAACCCTGTTTTACCTGGGCAGTATTAGCTGTTTACATGCCTAATGTTGCTTTTTTTTTTTTTTTTTTCCCTTTCTTTCTGATCAGGTGTTACTTGTCTACATGCTCCTGGGCCCTTTGAGGTAGAATGCTTTAAAATTTTGCTTGCTGGGAAACAAAATTTGTTAACCCGGTGTTTGTTATGACTAAATAAAGTAGGCAAGAGGGACAAGAAATTTTTGAGCACATGTGCTACGGGCAAGTGCTTTGCGTACATTAATCGTGTTTCCCTCTCCTGATCACCCTTTAAGTCCGAAGATAGTAAAACCTGTTTTCTTGCCTGACCGTGAACAGAGAGCAGTCACTTGCCTCAGGGCCCAGCCAAGAGGGACAGAACCAGAGTCTGAACTGCAGACTGTCCATCTCCATTCCCGTTGATCTTGGCGGGTACAGCAGCCGCATGCCTGCCCTTGCAATGGACGTGGCAGAAGCCTCAGTGGGAGGATTTCTGGAGAGAGCTCCCTAAATCTGCCTCTCCGTCCAAACATGAGGCAGGCAGGCAGCTAATCCTGAGTTTGGCGGGCACCTCTCAGGAGCAGAAGCGTCTGTGATGACCCGTGTCGCACGCACGTGATGTGAATGGGTAGCCTGTCTTCACATGAACATCTGGCCTATAAACGTGCATTCGCTGCAGGGCTGTTTCAGGAGTTAACTGGGCTCAGAGAGGAACAAAAACGGGTAGTCCGGTAAGTAGCTTATACGTACATCTGAGCTGTAGTGAGGACTCTGTGTGTAGTTCACGCATCCTCTCGTGCCAGCCACTTTGCCACTAAGGCTGGGTGATGGTCTTGCCCCAGAGGTGAATTGTGTTTTCAGCTACACAACCCAGTAACTGTAATTAAAGTCATGCAATGAGATTCAGCGAGTATTCTGGAAACAGCAGTCGTAAGGCAGTGAAGAAAGAGGGAGATATATATTAGCTCCTTTGACAATTTATGAGATTGGCATGGTTTCTTCTATTTTCCTCATTTTAAAAGGGAGAAATCAGCAGTTACGATGTGTGATGACTTAACCTCAGCACCGTATGTCATATTATTTCGTGTAATCCTTGTGACCAGCAGTGAAATAGGTACTGTTTACTGTGTAACAGAGGATTCAGATTACCCCAGGTCACACGCCTACAAAGGGATGGCACTGGGATTTAAGTCCCTGTACGGTGATTCCAGAATCTGTAGCTTTAAGTAGCGTTACTATTTCTTTCTCTTCTAATTCTGTTGAGCGTTTGGTGTTTCTAGTATTTGGAAGTCAGATGCTTCCATTTTAAGGAGAACTCGGACAACCTTTATGGTTTTTATAGGCCTCCGCGTCACTGAGCTGGTGTCTTGACAAACTGAGTCTTTGTCTCTGTGTGTCCCCGTGATAAATCTGTAAGAAACCAGGACAAGTGAGCTCAAAGTCAGAAGGGAAGGCCACCAGCAGCGAATGCCGCCCTGAGGCCTTTCTGCAGGAAGAGGCAAGACTGAGTCTCGAGGAAACACGTTTGTGACACACTGTGCCTATTCTCTATGCTGTGCGCCCATCGCCTTTGGCTGATGCTGCAGATAATTATGCATTAAAAAGCTCACTTAATGCTGTTAAAAAAAGTTTTTGAGAACCCTCCTAAGTTATTAAAAAGAAAAATAAGTATGTTTCTTGTCCTAGGAGGTCAAATGCAGAGGTTTTGTAATCAAGGCATTATGAGTATGAAAGGGAGGTCAACACCAAAGCTGATGCTGACTGTTCACCCAGTGTCCTCTCAGGGTCAGGTGCATGCATGGCGTTTTGTCACTCCACGTAAGCCTTGGTCATCAGCCCCTGGGGCAGTGATTTGCTAAGAGGACCCAGCTTCCCAGGTGCTTGTGCCTTGTGTGAACCAGACAGAGCGAGCTGCACAAGAGGGAGTGAGCGTGGGAACCTGTCACTCGGGTGTGCCCACGTGCGGTGCCAGCAGCAAAGCCATCTTCTCGGCCTGCCACTCCTTTCCGAAATTCACCTCTGTCTCGGCGCGCACGGACATCTTTTACCCCTGTGATTAGCCACACGAGTGTCAAAGGCCAAAGAGACTGTACTTGTTTGGAAGAAGCCTGCCATCACCCGGACGGAGGGAATTGCCAGTGTAGAAACATCACGTAATTTTGAGAAAGGTTTAGAGGCCTGGAAGATCCTTGCAACCGGGACAGGCCTAGACGTTGCACCTCCCGTTAAACCGTAGTTGCTAAGCACAGCCTCGCGCTTCCCGTTGGCACTTGCTCCTGCGGATTCTCAATGCCGAATAACTGCCGAGATGGTTTTGTGGAAACACCTCCAAGAGGCCTGCGCTCCGTAGCCACTGCGGCTGGCTTGGTTAATTCCCAGGGACTTTCCTCCATCAGGATGTTCTCTGCTTCTTGCTAAGCATGTGATCCTACGGTCCGGTCTGAGATTTCAAGTCTTCAGTGTCAGGAGGAACGACACGTCTGAGTTTTCAGAGGACTTGGAAAGAAAATGACAAAACTGTACTCATGTAGATGAAGGCACGTGAATAAGCTGATGCGAATGGGTGGCTCACCTGAGGTCATTTGAGTAGTGGCAAATAGCAGTGTCACTGGGGTCTCTTTTCACCAAAGCCAGTTTACATCGTTATCAGGCAGCCGTGGGGGAGAAGTAGGATAAGTGTCCTTCATTCTAGTTGCCCGATGAAAAAACAGGCTCAGAAGGCTGAACTGGTGTCTATAAGGTCATAAAAGAAAGGCTATTAGCTGATCCCCAGCTAGAGTGTTTTTTTATTTGGCTCCTAGTTCTGTATATTCTGAAGAAAGAACGTGCACTTGAAGGTGATTAAGTGTTTTTATAGAATAACGCGTCATGTCACACAGATCGTGGTACTCGCTGTAGGGACATTTGCGCGTCTCCCTCCGCAGCCCAGGCTGCCACCGCCTCTCACCTCAGTCCCCTGCTGCTGTCATTCCACCTTGCCGGACCCTGGCCCATACAGCCGCTAGGGGCTCTGTTGGGATATAAATGCGATTGGGCCACATCGCTGCTCCAGTCTCCCCTGCTTATTTGGTTCATGTAGAGGAAAAGCCACATCCTTAGGGTACTGCGTGCTAGATTGTTCTTTGGCCAGTGCCCACCCCCCCGCCTCTGACCATATTCACCGTTCTGTCCTCTTCCTCCCCTCCTGCTCTTTACGTTCCATCCTCAGCCTCCTCGCCATTCCTCTGGTGCTCCAGGCCCTCATCCCACAACACTTGGCTTCCTCTCTGCCTGAAACTCCCTTCTCCCAGACAGCCACAGTGCTCGCTCCCTCGCTGCCCCAAGGTCGGTGCTCACATGTCAGCTTAACGGGACGCTTTCCTGACTGCCCACCCCTCCACATGCTAGCCCTCAACTTCATCACATACTTAGTCCCTCTGGCCTTCGTTTATGGTATATTTTTCTCAGTTACTTACCACCACTTAAGAAATACATGTATCTCCTGTTTCCCCTCTTATACCCTCATGATACTTGGTTTTGCTGACTACCCTACAGCACTTAGAACAGTGCCTGGCACCTGACAGATGCTCAGTGAGATGTTGAAGGACTCAGTTTGTGTACACCTAATATTGCCAGTGTATTATTGACTTCTTACCATTTGTGAACACAAATGGAGCATGTGAAAGAGAGCTGAGAATCCAAGCTGACGATTAGCTGTCATGTAGAAACAAACGGACACCTGAGCCGAAGCCCTGGCTCTCTCCACCACTTGATAACCTGTGTGTTTAAAAACTGAAATTGGGGCGCCTGAGTGGCTCAGTTGGTTAAGCGTCCAACTCTTGGTTTCATCTCAGGTCGTGATCCCACCGTCTGTGGGTCCCAGCCCTGTGTCAGGCTCTGCGCTGACAGTGCAGAGCCTGCTTGGGATTCTCTCTCCCTCTCTCCCTCCCTGCCCCTTCTCTACTCTCTCTCTCAAAATAAACATACTTAAAAAAAAAAACTTTTTTCAAAACTGAAATAGCATCCTCCTATACAAGGTTTTATTTAGGCAAATATGAAATTATGCCTGTGAAATTGCTGGGATGCTCTCCATGATACCTAAAAATAATATGTCCACATATCAAGGGCTGTTCTGAATGACAACTGTGATTTCCTTGCTCCTGGCCTGTTTATGGTTGGTTTAAAGTGATGAGTTTCAGGGGGGCTGAATTTAAAAATGTTTCCAGTTTAGGCTTGTGATTTGCCAGTTCTGTTGGATGACGTTTTACTGTCAACGTGTGTGTAAGAAAGAATGTCAAGATTTAACATAAAATTGCCAAGAATAAGTGTGAAAGAGCTTAACTAAGCCTTAAGTTCATGTATTAATCATGCTTTGTGGTTTCCTTTTTTTCCCTTTAGTGTTGCCCAGAATATCAGAGCATTGGAAGCAACCATTTTTTGGGATCCTACACCTACTGTGGTGGTGGATTAAAAAGGAGGACGCGGTATGCGCCCAAGAAGTAACTGTTTCTCTGCCGATCACAAAGTGAAATGAAGGATGGCCCCTAAGGATTTTATCATGTGAAGTCTCTCTGGATTTCTCTTTTCAGAAATGCAGATAAAGAAGATGAAGGATGTCGGACAGCAGTTATATACCACACAAGTGAACGACGCACAGAATTCCTTGACCATGTCACCCAAACAGCCTAATGCTAATAGAGCGACTCGACCAGACAGACAAGAAGCGCAGGCTCTGTTATGTCAAGGCTCAGAGGCGGAGGCTGCCGTGATGACGGTTGCTACGTGTGTAAAGTGCAAAAGTGTCCACAGAATCCCGCTTCGAGATCCGAAGAAGGGTACTGGGCAAAGCCAAAAGGACGACAAGTATGTTTGCTTCACATGCAACCTTGGCGTGGCTTCTTCTCATTTTCATTTTGTGAACAGTAATCCCAGTGCAGCTCATGTAGGAAATAAAGCTGAGACCATCTCAGGTTCCGTCAGTAACAAATTTAAGGTAAGGAACTTTAAGCCCGGCAAATACTATTGTGATAAATGTCGATTTTCCACAAAGGACCCTCTGCAGTACAAAAAGCACACGCTTCAACATGAAGAGATTAAATTCATCTGTTCTCACTGCAGCTACATTTCCTACACAAAAGGGGAGTTTCAGAGGCACTTGGTGAAACACACGGGCATATTCCCTTACCAGTGTGAGTACTGTGACTATGGCGCTATCAGAAACGACTACATCGTCAAACACAGGAGGAGAGTGCACGAGAGGGCCGGTGGAAAGCGGCCGCCCAAAACCGTGGCCAAGCTGGAGCCGAAAAGAGCCGGCGCATCCAAACAAAACGCAGAGCTTTTAAAAGCTCCCAGTCCGAGGACTGCGTTTCAAAATCGGTTGTCGGATCAACTCTCAAGGTTCTCCCTCCATACAAATAAGGACAAAATGCACAATATCATGTTGCTGCCTGAATCCAAGGAACACCAGAAAGATGTAGTGTGTGTTCCGAATAAAGTGACCTTGTCGGAGCCAAACGAGGTCAGTCTGTTTGAGAACAAAAGCGTGGAGGTGGAAGTGCTGTCCCCTGCAAAAGAGCCCGTGCAGCCGGGAATGCCCTTAACAGTCGTGGCACCGGCGGAATTAGTTGTCCCTGCAAACTGTCTAGCCCAGTTGATGGATGTGAAGGTTGTCAATGGAACCCAGCAGCTCGTCCTGAAACTGTTTCCTCTGGAAGAAGGTAACCGCCCTGAAGCCAGCGGGGCTGAGGGAGGGAGTTCTGAGCGTATGACCAGCGAAAAGGGTTCAACCGAACGGGAAAAAATGGCTTCTGCAGGACATACAAAGCCACCGCCGATTGAAGGGAATGTCGGAAAACTCGCAGGCTTTGATAATCTCCATTCTGCGGTTCAGAAACAACTTAAAAATATGAAGTGGGTGAGGTCTTACGACTTTTTCCTGTCAGATTCTCGTGTGCACAACCGTGGGGAATCCCTCCTCAACCCAGATACAGTGGAGGATTTCCAGAAAAAAAGTAGCACGTATCCACATAGACCGGCCCTTCCGTCTCTCTCCTTCAAAGGTCATTCTCCATCGGCTATAGTAAAACACAGTGTTTTACATGGTCTCAGAACCGCATCAAGCCCGTTTCCACATAAAGCTGCCTTTTCTTTTACTGAGGATAGAAGACATTTACACAGCGACTCACACTCGTTCTTCCCTCTTGCTGCACCACCTGCAGCTGTGCCCTCCGGAGACCAGGGCTTGTTGCCTGTGAGCACAAATCACTTGGAATCTAGAAATGAGATCAGTGTTCCTGCAAAAATGGCTCCCTCCCACAGGAAGCTGAAGGACAAGCAGACAGAGGAACACAAGGCAGGTTCAAATACAGGCCAGATTGCCTCTCAACGCAAGAGGGAGTATTTACACCTAAGTATACCTGGAGAAGATAGCATCGGGGCTCTGCCGCCTGGGGAGGAACCCCTGGAACTAAAGAATCCAGAAAGGACTAAAGACTCTTTCGATGGCCCGGTCATCTCGTCAGTATTTTCTCTGAGCTCTGGGTCCGAAAATGTCCCTGAAGGTGTTAAATGGAATAGTTCCACGTCCAAAATAAAGTCAATTGAACTCTTGCGCAGAAAGATAGCTCAGTTAATTGAATCCTGTGGCAAGCCTTCATCTTTGTCTGCAAATAATGCACATCGCCGTTCTGTAGGGCAGGCCTCGAAGGGAACCTCGAAAGCTGCTCCTGAAGGTATTCACGAAATTAACGTGTCGTTTACTGGCACCGGCTATTCCACAGGCACGCTCCCCAAACCTCAGGATGACGGCGCTATTAATGGACAGCTTACTCATCAGCAAATGTATCCACAGTTTATGGAAGACAGCAATGGAAAAACTGAAAGCAGAGTGACCAGGAAGGCCCATGTTGCTACTCCAGTATTGATCCCCAAAGGGGCTGTGTTGAGGGTTCTTAATTCCTCTGAGGATGCCCACATTATAGAGGCTACGTGTGAAGCACCCGTCAGTATACCTTGCAGTGAGACACAGTTAATAAAACCCATTCCGCTCTGCCCAGTGAGACAGACAGACTCAGACTTACAGTCTTTGACAAGTAAAAGTGGGCCAGTAGATGTGTCCCCAAATCTTGATATACCTCTTCGGCCAAAACCAAGGAAAGAGAGTGCTACTTGTAGCACCATGCCTAAAAAAACTGGCCCCCTACACAGTCACCAAGGAAGCAGTGAACCAAGTAAGCAAGGGAAACTGCTCCCCAGAAGTCTTCCTATAAGTAAAAATAAAACCAAACAAGTGAACTCATCCAAGAAGAAAACCAAAATCCAGGCTGACCCCAGCCGCTATCTCAAGGATCCTTCAATTTTTCAGGTCACAAGACAACTTCGACTGATAGCAGCTAAACCAGACCAGTTGATTAAATGCCCCCGTCGGAACCAGCCTGTCATTGTGTTAAACCATCCTGACGTTGACTCACCAGAAGTGACCAATGTGATGAAGGTAATAAACAAGTACAAAGGCAACGTCCTCAAAGTCGTCTTATCAGAGAGGACTAGGTGTCAGCTAGGCATCAGACGGCATCACGTCCGCCTGACCTACCAGAATGTGGAGGAAGCCAATCAAATAAAAAGGCAAATGATGTTGAAAATGAAACTTAAAAAAGTTCATAAAAACAACTACCAGGTGGTGGATTCCTTGCCTGATGACTCATCCCAGTGTATATTTAAGTGCTGGTTTTGTGGGCGGCTGTATGAAGACCAGGAAGAGTGGATGAGTCATGGCCAACGGCATTTGATAGAAGCTACTAGAGATTGGGATGTTCTTTCCTCCAAAGGCAAATAAGTAAAAAGTGGTCTTTGAAGCAAATTGTTTTTCTTACTTTTAGTTTATTCTAGTTTGTTTGTTTGTTTTTTTCTCCTCCCTGACTCAGTAGGAGAAATAGAGATTGTAGGGATGAGAGAGTCATCAGTTCTAAAGAACTCTTGTAGGAATGTTGAGAGCCAGGAGTCTTAACCCGAGATAAGTGACTGGAACTTGGAATGTGTTTGAGGCCCCCGAAATTACGCACAAATCCACGTACAGGCGTTTTCCTGGAGAGAAGTGAAACTTGCAGATTTCCACTGGGATCTGAGACTGCTTTGTGTAGCACCCCTTTTACCGAGTAGATACAAATTTGTTGTAATCTATTCAAAAGGGTGAGTTTAGAGTGTTTTACACATGCTACTGAGGGATTAAGCCCAGATGGTGGTGTGCACAGCCATCCCGTCGTTAAGTCATGTGCTATTTGGTGCGTAATGGAAATTAAACTTTCTACTTTGTTACCTTAAATTCGGTTATAGAAAAATGGCTATTCTTTTAAATTCTTCACCCCCTCTGTAGTACTTGTGTCGTTTACAGCCCAGAGCACTGTGCTGCTGTTGGCCATTTTAAAGGATGATTCCAAGGTTTGCCTGAATCTACTACAGTAGACGTTAGGGGAGGAAGGGAACATTTCCAAACCTTTGCTTTCTTTTTCTCTTTAAACATCCTGGTTTGCGACAGTTGAGGAGGGAATGTGCCTTTTTCAAAAAAAAAAAAAAAAAGTCACAGAAAAGATCTAGAACGAAGGCTGCTGTTTGCCCTTAACCACCCTCACAAACATAAGCCGATTTAAAATGTGAATGAACAGGCGTCTTGTGACATAGGTGACACTGGGGAAGACCATGCAAGGTAGGGTGGTGCAGGTAGTTATGACTTTAACGTGACTGTCAGTTTTCATCTGAGAACTCACGGGCGAAACCACGGGCGAAGCCTGCACACACTTCCTCCACAGACACTACCCCCCTCCCCAGCTCATAAACTGCTCTCCCTTTGCCAACTTCCTGAACAGACCCTCCTACGGAGTAGGATGCTTCCCTGCTCACCTCCTGTCCCCTTCCTTTTGTGCCTTTGAGGCCCCTTAAGGCTTTCCCTCGTGAAAATGCTAAAAACAAGCAAGAATCAGCAAAAGGGAAGCATCTCACCATCTTTGTTGAGGTTATAGGAAAAGTATGCCTGGTTTTCAACGGTCATGGCGACGTTGTCCCTCTCACCCACCTTTCCGAGGTAGTAATTCTCAAGAACATCCACCGCTGTCTCCACCGACAAAGGCCAGGACCACGGCTGGTCCACACAGCACCTCCGTGTTCGTTAGGAAGAGTTCCTCCCAGATAGATGGCCTGGCAGATGGAGCTCGGACTGGATTTATTCCTCACTTGCCCGCTCAGGCACCAACCATCACACAGAACCCTAAAGGGACGACCACAAGGCAGCCCCACCTCCGTGTTTTTCTTCCTTTTAAGCCTGCTCTTTCCTTAGGGAATTGGTTAGTGCAGTAAATGATATGGGGGGCCGCTTTGTCTGCAAAAGACTTGAGTGAGATTTCCATTGTGTTGGTTAGTCAGAACTTTACGATTTTTTTTTTTACATGTGTGAAAGATTATCTTCTGATCGATGTGGGATGGTAATTCTTTGTAGTTCTCAAGTGAAATGTAGCTCAACATTTCTTATGTATAATTGAATACATAATCATTAAGTTGACTAATTGGTTAATTTTTATTGAAATTTAAAACTTGGGTTTTTTTTATATGTGTATATATGCTTGTGTGTACACATATAAATATTTTTTACCGTATAAAAACTGCAGTAGCTGATTTTCTGTTTTCCTACTTTATAACACAATTATGTGGGCTGGAGAAATAGAAGACGTTTTATATTCTAGAAATTATTTTGGAAGCACATTTTTATAATGGTGTGGTCTCATTTTTAGCAAATGAAAGCACAAGTGACGAGTCTGATTTATATGAACAAATAGGAGTAGAAACCGCTGAGGATCATTTCATGACAGTATTTCCTCCCCCGTGCATTTCCAGTTGGTGCTTTCTGGGAAATGGACCCTGTGTACCGCTCACTTTACCACCCAGAGGAGAGGATTCTGCAGTGTCAGCCATGTGTAGATGTGTACCCTGCCAGGAGCTAGAAGGCTCCTAAGATGTCGAGAGAAGAAAAGGCTGTGATTTTTTTTTTTTTTTTTCCTCCTTCTATACCTCACTGCTTAGTAGCATCTTTCTTGAGAGGCTAGACCGTGACCTTTCAGGAAAGATGACCATGAATCAGGTCAGAGTGTTAAGTGTCAACATGAAATATTTATACTTTGCAGCACCAACTGTTTTTCAAGTATTACCTAAAACTCAGCTCATGTACTTGTATGGAGCTAAATTTTATGAGTAGACTGTGTAGCTAAGCTTTTGGGGGGATTTCCAGAACTACAGTACTTTTTAAGGAATTGAGAGGGCTCCTGAAAGTCATAAAAAATGAGAAAGCAAAACATGTCTGTCCTCCCGATATAAAGAACTTTATTTAGCAGATAGCTTGTTAACATGTAGGTAAATGTCATGAAATAAATACTTCTAACAAAATTGGACAAGGTAGGGGTAGAACTGTGCTGAGTATTTATGGACTCCTACCTTGATTTTGAAGGACGTGTACTCATGAAGTTTTGTTAATAGTGTTTACCAATAAAATCATTTTAAACACCTCTTAAGGTAGAGTTTCTTAACTTTTGGGGGTCAGAAATGAGATGATCTTATTATAGTTATGATATGACAAAGTGAAAATTTCTCAAAAATGACCTCACAGTCTCGTAGGTCATATTTTACCCCAATTTTTATCCCCAGCCCCAAACATTTCGTGACCCTACTATGGGCCAAGTGCTATTTGTTAAACTAAGCTGAACACAGTATATTAACCCTAAAAAGCTCCATCCCATTTCTTCACGACCTACTAAATAAACCATCCCAGAAAATGAGGATGTGATGTGGCTCGGCCTTTGGAATCGTTTTTGAATGTGTAAATGTCAGTATGAGCAGAAAACAAAATATTGCATAACACGTTTTAAGCATTATTGTAAGTCCCGCGTTAACAGTTCTGTGTCTGCTGCTCTAGTTTTGAAACACATTTGTATATAGATAGAGACGTTGGCGTCACTTTTGTTAAATAAAACAACTGTAAAACGTTCTCTGCCCTTTCATTTCACTGTTCGGGGGGGGGGGGGAGGGCCGTGTATTACATCACCTCGTGTGATTTGTTTCTGAAACATGGAAAGGCATCATCCTATACGGCTCAGGTGCCTTGAGTCCCACCGGGGTGTGTTCTGAATTAGATAACACCACTGGTTCACCCGGCACACCCTGAGATGAACACCCCAGGCTGCTTTTTTGGTTTGCACTGCCTTAAATTCATGCTGCTTTGGGCAGCAGTAACAGTTTTCATCCCGTGGTCCGTGGCCTCTTCGGAGGTGGTCTGTGGCCACCGAACCTGCCCTGTGTGTCTAGCCTCTGCTGGGAGGGGTTGGGGCGGGGGGAGCTCCCCAGCATTTGATGAGCCTGCTGGACCACGTGGGCACGGCACTGTTGACACCATCCATAAACACCCTTGCGTCTGATTGCACGCGTACCTGGGCGGAGAAGGGATGAGGCTATTTGGAGGGGAACTTGATTCCCGCATCTCATTCCACGGAGTCAACAAGGGAAAAGAAATGGGACCTGAGACCGTAAAGAGACGTGGGTTGCTTCAATTCAAGAATTTGCCGATTTCACCTGTTAGCAGAGATGAGTCGTCATCCTCCCATCCTACAGATCTGGTCTAATAAGGGGTCACCTTTGGTTATCTAGGGGGAAGTGGAAATCAAATAAGGCAGTGGAAGCCTCTGGGGGGATTTGTATGGGGTGCGGACTGCCAGGGGTGGCTGCGGTGTGACGGGAGTAGGGGGCTGGGCGGGAGCTGACATCAAGGCCAGAAAGTTAGGGAGTGGCAGTCACCAAGCCACATTTTATTGGGAAGAGAATTTCAGCTCAAGAAAGATGAATGTGTACGTGAAGGTGAGGGAAGTAACGTGCAAGATGGTGGTGTGGCAGGAAGCACCCTGGCGTCCTATCAAGCTCTTTTGCTTTGCACACGTAGAGCTCTTTGCTGCCACAGGTTACATCCAGTATAAATTGACTTCTTAAGGCTCTAGCACGTATCAGACACGTCGGTTGCATTGAACTACCGTTCTGAGGAAGGTGGTCTTAGTCTAGAGCAGTGCTGTCCAACAGGAACATAATGTGAGCCAAAACGTAATCTGAACTTTCTAGTAGCCACATTTGGGAGAGAAAAAAGAGCGGGTGAAGTTCAGTGTTTTATTTCACCCAATACACCTAAAATACTGAAACATTTCCCGGGCGCCTGGGTGGCTCAGTCGGTGAGGCATCCTACTTCAGCTCAGGTCATGATCTCTCTCGAGCCCCACATCGGGCTGTGTGCTGACAGCTCAGAGCCTGGAGCCTGCTTCTGATTCCGCGTCTCCCTCTCCCTGCCCCTCCCCTGCTTGTTCTCTGTCTCTGTCTCTCAAAAATAAATAAATGTTAAAAAACTTTTTTTTAATACGGAAACATTTTCAATAAAATTTATTGAGATATTTTGTGTGTATAAACACACGCACGCATATACGAAGCGTGTATTTATATACACTTTTGAAAACAAAGTCTTTAGAAACCTGGTACATATTTTAAACTTACAGCAGGTTTGAATGTTAATGCTACCTTTTCATTTATAAGGGGATGTAGTCTTACCAAAACACTGAAGCTGTGTTTAGTGACAAGATTTTAACTGTTTCAGTGTTTCCATTTAAATTAGAAATCCAGTGCTTCCGTCCCACTGGCCACATTTCAAACGTCCATTTCTCATATGTGGCTAGTGGTTACCACACCGAACAGCCCGTGACAAGGTAGGACATGATGTGTTGTAAATATTAGCTTACTTGTCTGAGCTCCTTGATGAGAAGAACGGGATTTCACTTATCTACGGAGCTCTAAAACTAGGGTAGACCAGGCTGGGCTGTACTAACTCACATTTAGGAAATACCAGTTCTGTGCCAGATGCTGCGTTAATGGCAGATCTATCTCTAGGCGGATATCTTAGAAAAATTGTTGCACATGTGACTTTTTGAAGTTATATATATACATATTTTTTTAATGTTTATTTTTGAGACAGAGCACGAGTGGGGGAGGGGCAGAGAGAGAGGGAGACACAGAATCCGAAACAGGCTCCGGGCTCTGAGCTGTCAGCACAGAGCCCGACGCGGGGCTCAAACCCACGAACGGTGAGATTATGACCTGAGCCAAAGTCGGACGCTCAACCCACTGAGCCGCCCAGGCGCCCCTTGAGGTTATATTTAACATTTATTTTGCAACCCTGGTTGGTCAGCCAAACAAATGTTTATTTCTCATTCACATTGCATCCACAGTGTGAGGGACCTGTCTGATGGAGGGCCCCAGCCCGTGGCTGCACCATCAGAACCCCGTGAGTTTCCTCATCAGTGTGACAGTGAGGGGGGGACGCTGCACACAACACACTGAACTTGTACTCACGACCCACTGCCCCAAAAGTGGTCACACCACCTCCAAAGGGGCCAAGCGGTCCCCCCGCCTTTGTGCACAGCACAGCGCACTGACCAGCATGGACCGCAGACCACGGGCCGAGTGCTGGAGGAGCGAGCATGGCAATCGCCCCATGTGAAAAGCAACTTGTCCACCTGACGGTTGTGAAATGCTAACAGTCCGCTAAGAGGTGGTGAAGGTCTGGAGAAACAGGGACTTCACAATGTGGTATTTGGCAATATCTAAACTTGAAGAAGCAATGTATTCTTTTCATCTGCGTGGCCCTGATTCCTGGTGAGATAGTATATTTCACAAGTGTTTCTTGGACATGACAGTTTTTCCGTGTATGGCCTGCTGGTTTTCCTCATCCGTTTTACTACTGAATTATTTATTTTAAATTTTTAAGAGCAAATGTAGCCGCGATTAAAAATCTCCACAAAGAAAAATTTTTTCCCTTCGGGTGTGGTGTTTTGGGGCTTTGTTTTCGAAGTCCTTCCCTACCTTGAAGTCACAAAAGGGTTTTTTACGTGAAATTTAATGTGAAAAATAAACCTCGACACAACAGTGAACACTATGACAAAATGCAAACTGTCAGATACAGGCTTCGTAAAACTCTTTTCCGAAAGGACCTGGGTCCAACTCTTTTGATATGTCAGTACCAGGTGAATTACTCACTCAGGTATCCTAACACCCATTATCAGAGAGTCAATGCTTTGATCCCTGTGTGGAACTCTGCCTCTAAATATCCAGGTTCCATATTTGTGTGGCTCTACGGCTGGGCCTCTGTGTTGCCGCATTATACGGTTTATTGCAATTCTTCTCCCAAAAATTCTAATAAGACAGCTTACCATTGACAGAGGTACATATACAGTGAGGAGACTTTCCTTGTTAGATATTATAAAGCTATATAATGGTTTTGGCTATTCTTGGCTCTTTGCTCTTCCAAATGCACTTGAATATCAGCCCCGGGGCGCCTGGGTGGCTCACTCAGTTAAGCGTCTGACTTCAGCTCAGGTCATGATCTCACGGTTTGGGAGTTCGAGTCCTGCGTTGGACTCTGTGCTGACAGCTCAGAGCCTGGAGCCTGCTTTGGATTCTGTGTCTCCCTCTCACTCTGCTCCTCCCCTTGCTCATGCTGTTTCTCTCTCTCTCAAAAATAAATAAACAGGGGCGCCTGGGTGGCGCAGTCGGTTAAGCGTCCGACTTCAGCCAGGTCACGATCTCGCGGTCCGTGAGTTCGAGCCCCGTGTCAGGCTCTGGGCTGATGGCTCGGAGCCTGGAGCCTGCTTCCGATTCTGTGTCTCCCTCTCTCTCTGACCCTCCCCCGTTCATGCTCTGTCTCTCTCTGTCTCAAAAATAAAATAAAAACGGTAAAAAAAATAAATAAATAAAAATAAATAAATAAATAAACATTACAAAAATTTTTTTTTTAAAAAAAGAAAATCCCTGTTGTGATTTTGATTGGAAAAGCACTGAATTTACAGATGCATTTGAAGAAACTTTGCATCAGTGGCAACATGTTGTTACCATTCAGCCTGGTAATTGATTTGAAAATGTAATAGAAATAAAGTTGTGCTGGACCAATAATGTTTTATAATTTTTTTTCCCTTTATTCAGGGGAAAAGGCTTCATTCACGGCAACAATAAAAACTATAGGCTGCATAATCAATTAAAACAATGAAGCAGGAAGAAAGAGAATTTTAGAGCATCATATCACTTGCAATAAGATAGCAAAATTGCCAAGTGCAAATTCAATATTTAAATGTTTTTCTTAATGTTTCTTTATTTTTGAGACAGAGAGAGAGAGAGACAGAGAGTAAGCAGGGGAGGGGCAGAGAGAGAGGGAGACGCACAATCCGAAGCAGGCTCCAGGCTCTGAGCTGTCAGCACAGAGCCCGACGCGGGGCTCGAACCCACAAACCGCGAGATCCTGACCTGAGCCAAAGTTGGACACCTAACTGAGCCACCAGGCACCCCATCATAGTCAATATTTTAAAAATCAGTGCAGGGGCACCTGGATGGCTCAGCTCTTGACTTTTGATCTCAGCTCAGGTCTTGATCTCAGGTTCATGAGTTCAAGTCCCAAGTTGGACCCCACACTGGGCATGAAGCCTGCCTAAAAAATAAAAATAAAAAATAAAACTCTGTGGATTTCCTACATATCAGCAGGGGAAATAACTCTTGTAGGGATGCTCCCATCACTTCTACTCTACAGTTTAGAAAAGTCCGAACCAGTGTAATGGGAAATCATAAATTAAAATGGGCTTCTTTGTATTTTCTATGTAAGCAAAAGATTAGAGCTTGAAAGAAAGAATACTGGAAGAGACCCAAGTTTCCATAGAGTTTCGTCATAATTTTCGAGTTTCAGCATCATTTTTTCCATAGGTTTTTGGAAGATATACTTTAACCACTTAAGGCAATTCCCTTCCATCCATAAGTTGCCTTTCCACCCCCCACCAACTACAATTGTTAAATTTATATAACGTAGTTGAGTACTTTTTCTTTCTTAAAATTGTAACGTAGTATATTACTTGAATACATTTTTCTCCTGTTTCATCTTCTTTATGTTCCATAAGGTCGTGGAATTTATTTATGGTCATCTTGTCATGATCTATTTATGTGTATATACTGCTGAGTTTATAGATCTAATGTTGGAATCTGTGTAAATGGTACTGGTCCTGTAATTTCCTCTTTTAGTACTGTCCCTATACTATTCTATTATCAAGATATATATGGGTGGGTCACTTTCTTCACTTCTCCATTTGATGCAAATTGTTTCAGAGAATAGAGATCAGCTGGTCCTCAGAGGGTGAATCCTCCAGCAAACACATCCTGAAGGAGCATCCTTAGGAGAAAAGGAGAAACATGGATGGGGGGAGGGGAAGCTTGGAAAGTCTCAAATACTGATGGGATTTCTACACCGATTATATATTTTTTCAGGTTATCTACCTTTTATTAAGTCACTTGTGACTTATGCCATTCAATTCCATATACTTAGAACAATATAAACAATAGCCATGTCTTTTTGGGGTTTACACGCATGTAGGATGATGCGCCTTCTATTATTTCGCGGGACACACGAGTCCATACGCCTTCGTGTGGAAAAACCACATCCCCCCCCATCTGAGTCAATGCAGGTCATAAAGTCAACCACTTGAAAAGGTGTATATTAATAACGTTCCAAAAATGAGTTTTCGTTCAGCTCATGAATGCGGCCCCCAAAACCCCCCAAAGCAAGGTCTGCTTCATGCCAAGCATGCTCGGAGACGTGCCTCCACGTGGATAAAGAACAGCTAGAAAACTGGGGCGCCTGGGTGGCGCAGTCGGTTAAGCGTCCAACTTCAGCCAGGTCACGATCTCGCGGTCCGTGAGTTCAAGCCCCGAGTCAGGCTCTGGGCTGATGGCTCAGAGCCTGGAGCCTGTTTCCGATTCTGTGTCTCCCTCTCTCTCTGCCCCTCCCCCGTTCATGCTCTGTCTCTCTCTGTCCCAAAAATAAATAAACGTTGAAAAAAAAAAAAAATTAAAAAAAAAAAAAAAAAAAAAGAACAGCTAGAAAGCAAACGGTGCCCGTCCGAGAACGAACCTTCACCGAGTTGAGAACAGTCCCTGTGCTGCTGTTGCTAAAGCTCTCACGCCTTCAGACGTTTTCCAGGGCGCCGATCATTCATTTTCCACAGTCCCAGTGCCTAGCATCTGGGCTTTGTTGGCAGGACTGCGGCAGGCCTACTCCAGACTGTTTTGGGGGTATGCTCACCTTCAGAGGACGTAGGGTACCAGAGCGAAGAGCCTCTTAGGCGAAGAGTTGTGTGATGGCAGCACTGAGCCCACGCTAGTTGGAAAAATATAGCAAAACTCAAATTTGTAGCGGTTCAGATTCAGCTAAGATCTACGTATCCTTGGGTGACGTCCGCCGCAGGGTGGGGCAACATTCCTGCTAACTTACGTTGGGGGCCATATATTTCAGACGGCGGAGTACAAAATAGACAGGAGAGGGGTGGAGGAGGAAAGAGGGCTGGCTCACTGTCACCTCAGCCAGGTGGCACTTACCATGTCCCCACAGTCCACGGGCTAGAATTGGTTCAACAGCTTCAAGGGAGATTAGGAAATGCAGAGGAGCAACATGGAATATTTGGGGAGGAGCAACTTAGACAATCACTGTGTGTCTTTGAGCCCGTAACTCAACCTCTCTGTGCCTCAGCGCATGTAGTACGAGCCCTGATTTTACAACCAAAGCGAACATATTTTATATCTTGCAGATCACGAGAATTCAAGCACCCAGGTGGTACCTCAGATATTAAGTGTTTATTTACCAATCTGTGGAACGAACACCTTTTCCGCGGAGACACATGATCGCGACATGGCAGTGAACAGAACAGCGAGATCCTTGCCTTCACGTTGCCTGGAACTTTCTACTCAGAGTGTGGTCTGTGGACCAGTAGCATTGGAGTCACCTGTTACCTCGTGAAAATGACCACGTCTCCAGTGCCATCCCCGGACCTCCCGCAGCAGCATCCACAGATCTCTGGGGGACTTGTGTGCGCATGACCGTTTGAGAAGCGCTGGCCTAGAATACTGATCATGTCTGCCTTCATCTGGCGGATTCTTTGTTTCCTTTCTCAAGAACACCTGCTCTGATTCTCTCCACCCCACCCCCATCTCGGGGTTAGGGATTAGACGTTGCCATGGCACTGCTAGTGATCTTGGAAAATGAGAGGGGAGCGGGTGCTCACGGTCCGGTGGGGAAGCCGGCACACTTTGTGTTATCAGAGCAAGCGGCCAAACCAGAGCTGTAGGCTGTAATTAATGGTAATATGAGCCAGGGGTGAAGGTGGGGGGGGGGGGGTGGCAGCAAGCAGGGACTGAGACGGTTAGGAAATGAAGGTCAGTGTCCTGGGGCTGGACAAGCTGGGCCCGGAGTCACAGAGAAACCCAGGGGGTTGAAAGAAGTGAACCAAGATGCTGTAGCAGCCAAGTGGTTAAGAGTTTGCTGGGGCCTCATCTCTCTCTGTCTCTCTTTTTTTTTTTATATTTTTTAAGGTTTATTTATTTTTGAGAGAGAGAGAGAGACAGAGCATGAGCGGGGGAGGGGTAGAGAGAGGAGGAGACACAGAATCCAAAGCAGGCTCCGGGCTCTGAGCTCCGTCAGCACAGAGCCCGACACGGGGCTGGAACCCATGAACCGTGAGATCGTGACCTGAGATGAAGTCAGGCGCTTAACCGACTGAGCCACCCAGGCGCCCCGAGCCTTATCTCCTAAACTCACCTCTTACAAGCCTACCTCCTGCTTCCTCTGCATCTGTCATTTTATGGTGGGGTCACAGGGGAGCTGGGACTGAGGGCAAGACCTCTCAGGACCTCGTGGGTAGTAAGCTTGTGAGTTCAACTCTGAAGTTTGAGAAGCACGGCTTTATCGTGCACACCAGTCCCAGAAGATCCCCTTAAGGTACAGCTCCCAGCTCCACCTGTCCGAGGATGACGGTGCTGCTGGTCTAGGGACCATGCACTGAAATCTTCACGTTTTCTTTTATAAACACCGAACCAACCACAGCTGTTGGCTCAAACAGTTCAGAGCCCGATTCAAACCTTCTTACTTCTAAGAACTGATGCACAAAGTACCTGCATTCTTTACGGTTTACCTTTGTGAGCCCAGTACGTGCAGCCATAAAGTCTCCAATCTTCTCCCAAAGCTCAAGGGCAGTTAGTGAGCCAGACTGTGGAATAAACAGCCAGCTCTCCGACATCTCTGCAGCTCCAACAAGGCGGATCCTGAGACATCTGTCCCTCGCTCCAAATCCCTGCCCCTTCAATGTCAAACCTCAAGAGTCTAATCCTGCAGCTTCCTAATAAGGGAATCTGAAGCCTGGGTGTGTGTGTTTCTCCCAGGCATTTTGAAGAATGGTTTATAATGAACTCCTAGAACCATCCTTTGCATGGGTGGGCCTCTGGAGATCCTGGCGCCGGTCTCATGGCTTTAAAAATCACTGGAGAGGGGTGACTGGGTGCTCAGTTTGTTAAGCGTCTGACTTCAGCTCAGGTCATGATCTTGTGGTTCATGAGTTCGAGCCCCGCGTCAAGCTCGCCACTCTCAGTCCACAGCCTGCTTGGGATACTCTGTCTCCCTCTCTCTCAGCCCCTCCCCCGTGCTCTTGCTCTCTCTCAAAAATAAATAAACATTAAAAAAAATAGAATGGAAACCAATTTGACAATAAACTTCATATATTGGGGAAAAAAATAGAATAAATAAAAATCACTGGAGAATCTGGGCAGGTGCTTCCAGACCAAGCAGGTGGCATGGGAGTCACCTGCCACCAGCCAGAACCTGTCCTCCTTAGTAGCGATTAAGTCGCTATTGTTGTCGCACTTAATCTGTCTCCAAACTTTTCCGAGGAACAGAAGCAACTTGACCCTTAGAAAACTAAGCATTTACCCTGGGTTTTACAAATCATCAACCTGGCAAGTCACTTCATTTCTCCCAGCCTCAACTCTATGCAAACCCCTGTCTTTTAAAGGGCTGGGTAGTCTAGAGGGAAAAGGGTGTTCCTCATTCTAGTCTTTTTTCATTTTGGCAGAGATTTCACTATGAAGTCCGTACGAGAAAACCACGATTTAGAACCCAGAGGTTCCTCAGATAGAATGAAAGAAAGATCACTGTTGGCAGTTATCTTTGTAACTCACATAAATATCCTCTAAAACCTGGGAGTTTTCTGCGTGTTCAAGTGCGGCTAGAATTGAGATCCCGGGGAAAGCTAAAAATAATAAACGCTTAGCCATAAAACATATTTTAATGGAACATTTATTTTGAGGGCAAAATACATTCTCACCTGTAAAAGGTGGGGGCTGGGCTAGACCGTAATCACCATGCTATTTATTGTTATACTACGATTGCTATCATCAGGCAGAGCTGGAAGGGACTTTATTCCAGTACAGGGAAACGGCTTTCTCAAAAGAGCTTTCTGATGCTCATGCGCTCCCCCCCACCCCCACGAGTATTCTCGGGAGGGGGTGGGGGGGCCCACGGTAGAAGAGCACACTGTCTCTGCCCTCTGGGGGCCGGCAGGTAGCAATGCAAGGGAACACAGGAGGTACAGATGCCTCTGTGCCTTTAATTGCGAAAGTCATTCTTTTTCCAGTGGGGGGAGGGGCGAGTGGGGGCGGGCGCAGGTGGAGCCGGGTCCCTGAGTGCCCTTCTGTGCAAGGCCTTTCCTGGCAACGTGAGGGTTCCCATCAACGTGCTGGAAATGCTCCCTTTACCCCATTGCGGCCCCCCTTGTTCCCTTTGTCCCCCAGAAAGGCCGAGCTCTAGGGACTAAAATAATCGGGCTACCCTGCCCTCTGGCTTCAGTTTGGGCCGCAGGATGAAGATGTCAGCTCTCTCATTGCCAGATTGTGTTAGGAGCCCCTGTGTTTCTCTGCCTAACGCCCCAGCCAGGGGCAAGGCTAGTTGTGCGGGGCGGAAGACTTGGGGTCCTCCTTTGGGAAAAGAATACAAAAGTATAACCGTAAATGTAGGCGTAAAATGAGTATGTATGCAGAATGAGAAGCGAAATCACAACTTTCAAAATTAAAAACAAAAAACTTAATACCACAGGCTTCAAAAAACCTTCCCGTACCTCAATGATACGTTTTCCGTACCTTTTCATCTGTCTTCTCTTTATGACCGTGAAGTTTTCATCAATTCGGTCGTATGTTCAACAGAGAAAACAGGAAACTTTGACCTTTATTTGTCGCTGCTTGAATGCTACATCACTGCGTTATTAACGTGCCAGATAAAATTTTGTTAATGGGAATAGAGTGAAATAGAATTTCTCTCTGACAGGAGAATGTTTCTGTTGACCAAGGGGGTCAATGCAAACTGAACTCTCTGCTTAGAATTTTGCACGTCTGTTGGCTGGAAGGATTTCCCACAGACTAGCTTCTGGCTTCGTATACTTCAGGTTCCTTCTTTTCCGTCTACTACTCACATACTTCTGGGGGCAAGGGTCCAAAGCACACATCTGAGTGGCAGGATAGCCCATGGTCTTGCAGCTTGATGTCACAGAAGACCCCAAGGTTCTGGAGGCCATTCCTACGTGGCAGTTTTTACAGTAATTGTCCACAGGAGGGACTGGGTGTGGTGACACTTTTGTGTGCAATTTACAAATTAAAGATTTCCTAAACCCAATGCCTCCCTAACTAGATTTAAAATACTCCAGGGGCGGGGCGCCTGGGTGGCTCAGTCGGTTAGGCGGCTGACTTTGGCTCAGGTCATGATCTCACAGTTCGTGAGTTCGAGCCCCGCGTCGGGCTCTGTGCTGAAAGCTCAGAGCCTGGAGCCTGCTTCAGATTCTGTGTCTCCTCCTTTCACTGCCCCTCCCCCACTCACTCTCTCTCAAAAAGAAGCCAACATTGAAGAGAAATTTTTAAATACTCCAAAGCCACCCAAGCAGGAGGGGGAATGTGATGAAGGAAAAGTCTGAGTGGAAAGAAAGATCGTATGCAACTGTGGGTTAAATATCTCACTTTTGAACAGTTTACAGAAGCACATGACCACGAGAACACATTGCTAGCTACGTTGTCCAGGCCCTCCAGCTTCGGTTGTTGGAGGGTCCTTCCTGCTACAGCACCTGTCCCTGAGTCCTGTGGTCACCTCCTCTCCTTGCTCCTTTATTCAGGTGTCCTTGACCATACCCTTAAATAGGCCAACTCTTCCCTGTCACAACCTTTAGATGCACAACCCCAGTCCTGCCAGCTATGATCATAATAGAGCCAACATTTATCAGCTCGCCAGTGTCCCAGTTACTGTGCAGAGAACTTGGCATGTATTGACCCATTTATCTTTACGCCAACCCAAGTGCTACAAGTACCATCGTGACTTGAGTCCCAGCCTGTCACTTAGTAGCTCTGTGACTTGGAGGCCTAGACAGTTCGAATGGCTTGACCAAGTTCCTTGCAGGCAAATTCAGGACAATCTAAGTTTGCACGATATCTGATGGGGGAAAGTCTGGAAAGCACTGCTAGTGGTTATCGGAGGTCGGAAGGGAAACAGATCCAGTGAAGAAGGTTCAGGAACAGCAACTGATGTAGTGAACGGCATCCCGGGACAGAAACAGCCCCATGGACAACGAGATAGGAGCAAGAGTGGGGGGTACCTCCAAGAGACCATGGTGGAAGTCTCGACAGATTTCAAATTTCATCCATCCATTTATCCATCCATCCATCCATCCATCCAGGACTACTTATTGAGCACCTACATCCCAAGCATCGGTAAGCACTGAGGATCCATGGTGAAGGAGATGGGAACAGTCCGTACCCTCATGGAGCCTAACTCCCTATTGGTGAAGATTGGCAATTAATGCACTTGTTTGTTTACTTAATTTGTCCTTCTAGCAGATCTCGTTCTGCGATGAGAACAGGGTAATGTTTGCAGAGTGACCTGGGAGAAGGGAGTGAATTATTTTACATGTGGTGTTCAGGGAGAGCCTCTCTGAGGAAGTGACACGTGAGCAGAGATCTCAAAAAAAACAAAAAAGAGGGGGGAAATGAGGTTCCCAAACACCAGAGTGAGACTGTTCCCAAAACAGGGAATGGCACGGGCAGGAATTGAGTGCTGGTTCCTTTGTCTCTTGTTGGCTCCCCCCCATAATGGATTTGTGGGGAGGGTCATCCCTAACCCCCTTTGTCCTTCTGCCCACAACTATTTTTTTTTTAATTTTTAATGTTTATTTATTTTTGAGAGGGGGGGGAGAGAGAACGAACAGGGGAGGGGCAGAGAGAGAGGGAGACACAGAATCCGAAGCAGGCTCCAGGCTCTGAGCTGTCAGCACAGAGCCCGCCGCGGGGCTCGAACCCATGAATCGTGAGATCATGACCTGAGCTGAAGTCAGACGCTTAACCGACTGAGCCACCCAGGCACCCCCCACAACTATTCTTTGATGTACTGTTCATCAATCATATTTTTTTCATTGCTACGTACCTTCTAGAAGACAGAGAACCGCACAGGAGCCAAAAAACCTAGGCATGGTCCTGACCCTATACAGGGTCAGGTAAGCTACACAGAAGAGAATTACCTTCTGGCCATTCACTTGATCATGTCCTGGGTACTTAGCAAAACTCAATGAGCCACTGTTTCACGGGGATACTACATGGTGCAGAGAGATCAGTGAAAGGCAAACTGAATGACCTGGGTGAGTGGCTTAGCTGAAACATAAGGATGGCCCCCTGTCTCCTTTCTGGTACCCCATCACTTCTCTCCAAGATCCCCAGTCTTCCTCTTCCTCCTCCTCCTCTGGGTTCCAGGGAAGGATACCAGAAATCTGCCTTCTGGGTTTTGCCTCTTGGCAAGAAGAAAACATTTCACCTTGGAGGTAAGCCTTACTCGGGACAGAGTTCTGCCCTATCACCCTCGGTGGAGTTCTCTCCAACCAACGCGGTTCAGGTGAGCTAACAATGGATCCAGGACCACAAAATGATTCCCCTAGGAGCTTTTGTTCCACACCTCTGTGCTGTGTTACTGGACAGGTCCCTGCCAATACATGGGCTTGGTGGCGAGACTGATTTTGTGCCCACGAGAACTAGGTTTGAGGCAATGATGTCCTCCCCTTACTTCGCCCCTGGGATGGGTTTCCCACCAGCCCTCTTACTAACAGCTGCAAGCCTTTCATAAGCTCCTTCCCCAGCCCTGCTCTCCACAAGCCCATCTGTACTGGGAGGGGCTGGGTAAGTTGGTCTCCAAGGTCCTTGACACAGCCTAATCCCCCTCCTAGCCTGTATCTCCAGTCGCTCACTTCATTCGCTTGTATTTTCCAAATGCGGTTCCCTGGTGTGATGTGGGCCCACCTGTCAATTCTCCTGGTGCCATGTTGTTATGGTTTCAATCTACAGTCAACAGTGAACTTGGAGGCACCTAAGCGGTTTGTAATTCTTACTCTCAGAGCCTTTCAGAGCAATGTTAATTTGCGCTAATTCCTCCAACAGCTCAGAAGGTATTTCCAACTCATTACGTGGATGTGTGTTGTTACTCTTGCTTTTTCTTCGTTAAGCAGGCCTTGGCTTATCCTGGGAATCCACAGCCACGTGGGGCCAGTGGCTCAGCACCTGGTACAGGCATGCAGGTTATTCGCCGAAGGCCTCTGCGAGGGCAGGGGCTCCTGCAAAACCATGAGGGAGAGAGTTGGTGGTTCATTTATTCATTCAACAGACATCATTTATCAATTGCGTCCCCAATGGAGACGTTTTGGTCATTTTTTTTTTAAATATTCATTTAGTTTTGAGAGATAGAGACAGAGCATGAGCAGGAGAGGGGCAGAGAGAGAGGGACACACAGAATCCGAAGCAGGCTCCAGGCTCCGAGCTGTCAGCACAGAGCCTGACGCGGGGCTCAAACCCACAAACCACGAGATCATGACCTGAGCCCAAGTCGGAAGCTCAACCGACAGAGCCACCCAGGTGCCCCTGAAATTGTTTTGTTTTTGCTGTTCAATGGCTTGCTTTATTTTTTCTACTTTTTGATTTTTTCAGTTTTTATTTAAACTCCAGTGAGTTAACATACAGTGTAATATTATTTTCAGGTGTACAATATAGTGATTCCACAGTTCCACAAAACACCCAGTGCTCATCACAAGTGCCCTCCTTAAGCCCCATCACCTATTGCCACCCTCCTCCCCTCTGGTGACCATCAATTTCTTCTCTGTAGTTAAGTATCTGATTCTAGGTTAGGGCTGCAATGAATGTTCTTACTCTTTTAATCAAGAGTGGAGTTTGTCGGGGCCTGGGTGGCTCAGTCCGTTGAGCGTCTGACTTTGGCTTGGGTCACGATCTCAAGGCTCGTGAGTTCGAGCCCCACGTCAGGCTCTGTGCTGACGGCTCGGAGCCTGGAGCCTGCTTCGGATTCTGTGTCTCCCTCTCTCTCTCTCTCTGCCCCTCCCCAGCTTGCATTCTGTCTCTGTCTCTGTCTGTCTCTCAAAAATAAATAGAACACTAAAAAGGTAGAGTTTGTGGAGAACATTCTAGATTCAAGAAACAGCGTGAAAAGTGCCCAGTGGTGGCAAAGTGATTCCATGTTTGGAAAACAGTCTTACACTTCGATGCTCTAAGGCAAATTTATTCCTTGAAGGAAGGTTTCCTGGGGACGAACATTATCTCAAAGAGAAGCCTCCTCCCTTCACCTCTAGCCCATAAAACCCTTCTCCTGGCCTGTTCTTCATGAACCCGGGGCCAGAGAATTAGGGAGAATCAGCTCAAAAGCAAAGCAAAGCCATTCAGCTCTTGGGGGAAGCTGCTAGGTGGGGGAGCTCACTCAGGGTGGTCTGACCTCTCAGAGCGATCTCAGCCTCACTTCTCTGGTGCCCCACAAGCCACGAACTCCAGACAGCCGTGAGCATGGGGAGGAAGAGCCGGGAGAGCGTGGGCCACGAGCGAGAACGCCGTTAACTTACTTTGTTCTCTTCTGTTCGGGAGCCCACGGCCAGACCTGGAGCCCTGGTTTCCTAGTCTCCCGCTCTGAGCTGTGTGCAGCCTTGGGCCAGGCAGAAGATGGAAGGGTTGAGACCTGCACGTTGAGACCTGCGCAACAAGAATCGGAATGTCCCGTAAGTCTGTCTGACTCCATCTTCTATCTACCCCAGTCCCCATCTTGTAAAGACAGGGAGGCCAGGGGAACTCATCTGTGTGCGGGGCAGGGTGGGCTCGAGCGAGGATGCACGCCGGAGCCTGGGGGTGCGAACTGTGGAGACACGGTCAACTGAGGCAAGGCTAGAGGAAGACGGGGGGCGGGGGGCAGGGCTTAATGGAAGGAAGGGGAGACTATCTGAGGACAGAACAAATTATGGGGAGAAAGAATACAAAGACTGGGGCGCCTGGGTGGCACAGTCAGTTGGGCAACTGACTCTTGATTTTGGCTCAGGTCACGATCTCACGGTTGGTAGGATTGAGCCCCAGGTAGGGCTCTGCACTGACAGGTAGAGCCTGCTTGGGACTGATTCTCTCTCAAAATAAACAAACACTAAAAAAAAATAATACAAAGACTGAAAGGAGGGTTGGCGTGACATTTGTCACATTTCTGAGGACGTAGACCTCTTCCCTCCTGACCACAAAAAGATCCAGTGAACTATCGGTTCTTGCTCACACAGTCTGGAGTTGAGATGGTCCCTGTGGGGCATCGAAGTACTGAGTCTTGTTTTAAACTAGACGTATGGCCAAGAGGTGCTGCCTGCCATAAGGGCAAAGAATTATTTTTTACTTTCCTGAATGGATTTCATTACCAGCTGGTCTCGGTTGGGGTAAAAACCATCTTGTTTCCTTAACTAAAGAGATCTCAAACCCAGGCACAAGACGCCTGGGTTGCGTGTGGCTCCATAGAAGCATGAATTCAGATGGAACGACCCTCCACCCATGACTGTGAACAACACCGAAGATAACCTCTTTCTCCATCCTCTTCCTTACGACCCTGGGTGGGGACCTCAGCTCTCTCATCTGGGTGACTGACTGCAAGCAGCCTCCTCCGCCCACCTGGGTCCTCTCTGGCACCACCTGCAGAACCAGGCAAGAGGAGGGCCCCTTCGCCAGGTCCCGCACTGTGGATAGACTCACATATCACAAACACGTATGAATGTGTTTAAAGAACGCACGAGAACCTCAGTCACTGAGATCAGAGCTGGCAGAGTATAACCCGCTACTCTGAACATCCATTCTGGTATGACCGAAGCGCCATTCTCTAGATCTCCTGCTTTGGTGTTCTAAGAACAAAAGACAATGGTGTCTGAATGCCAGGTTTGTGGACTGTGCTGCTTCCCGGACAACTTACGGTGTGGACAATTCGAGCGGTGGACCTTACTTACGCAGGAGAAAGAACAAGCTGTCAAACTCTTCTGTTCAGAAAGCACAAATGCAATAAATTCTTTTTATAACAAACAACCCGTTGCTAGTATTGTAGAACATTCATTTTATTGCTTTTCATTATGCATGAAGTCCCAGAGGTCCTTGCAAATTACCACGGTATTTACAATTGCGCATGGTGTCTGGGAACCATTTGTCAACATTAAACAACTCATTTTGCTCCCATATTTTCATGTTTGCAGATCTAGACGTAATATATGGAAAGCATGGCACCAATTCTGTGCTTTGGGGACTGAATGGATGGTAGATATTAAATTTGCAATTAGTTTCATTTTTATAAAAAAAATTAATGTTCTTTTACACTTTTATTTTTCTGCACTTAAACCATTTAAAATTTTATATTCTCAATATTTTTCATTTTCAATGTAATTTTTATAACATTTTTAACTTCACTTAAAAGTGCATGAACTTTGTATTTTTCACACTTACTTTAATACGTTCAAGTCATTTCTGTCAACAGAACACATGCTGTGAAAACCACGACTATAAAAACATGACTAATGACGTAGCAGAGTTGAAAGCCAAATAAATAGTATGGAATGCTATTTAATCATTTGCAAGTCATGTGTGTTTATTTTACTACACATCTAAATTCTGCCAGCCCATCAGCAGAAACACACATGCAGAATTCGATTGGTCACCTTTGACCTTTTGGTTACAGGAAGCCATAAGTTTGCACGTATCTTTTCTATTTTTCTTGTTGTTAGAGTACACTTGCCAAAGTTGGAGAATAGAACATATCAAGCCAGCTAACAAACTGTGAGGTCCTTTCAAATACTCGGGCCTGTGTATCTGAGCCTCCATCTGGCTTTCTTGCAGGGACTTGCAAAGGGTTGGGGCAGGTCCCTTCCCTCAGTGAGACCTGGAGCCTCCTTGGACTGCAATGGACTCAATGCAGATGGGGATCACTCAGTGCTCAAGTTCTTTGCCTAAGGATTTGTCTGTTTGAACTATCGTCCCTGTTTGAGTGTTTCTGCTTCTATTTGATCTACTGCCCTTTCGTAGTTGGCAAAACAAAAGGAAGGTAATCAGGCATTTTGAAAATTAAAGATAAAGTTCCTATCGGGTACTTCAGACAATGACTGTGTGTATGTGTATTTTAACTGGATCACATCCACAGAGACCTAATTTCCAAATAAGGTCTCATCAGGCTCCTGAGCTTAGGACTTGAACCCAACTCTTCTGGGGACACAATTCAATCCATGACAAGGCACATGGGTGTGGTTTCTCCAGTATCTAGTTTTTAAACTTCTCGCCTACAATCTGGCCTTTTAAATAAACAGAATGGCATGGATCCCCGTGCCTCAGTTTGGCAGTGCTCCTGGCCTAGCCTTCTGGGTAAGTTGCCTTATTTAGCTTTTGGTAAACAACTTTTAGAGTTCCTATTTAATCTCAGTATCGCTCAGCCTTACTTGGAAACTGACCCTCGCCGTGGGCTTCCTTTCCCTAGCCTCTCAAGTCGGTTTTTGCCTCATTTTCCTTTAATCTGTCCAAATCCTTTTTCAAGTCTCCACGTCAGGGAATCGAGGGCCGCTCCCAGGGGCGGTGATTTGCCAGATGAATTTGCTGGACTCAGTGCAGCCGTAATCACCGCTACGGTTACCGCGTAGAGGTAACCAGACAGAAAAGGCAAAAGGCAAAGGCACACGGGGCCAAGTTCAGGGAGCATTGGGGACCAGCTCCTGAGAGCCTGCTACAGTGGAGTCATGCAAGGAGCGCTTAATTCCTGCAGCAGGAAGTAGTGACCACACACGTGAAGCTCCGCCCACCGGGGCAGCTCCCTGCAGACTGGGCTGTGCCCGTTTCTGGGGGCTAGCTGTGTCCACACCCACCACCCCTCCTGTACCGGAGTTCCCCACCCTGCTGGGCATGCACAACCTCGTTTGCCCCAACAGTGGAGGCTGCGACCCACCCTGTCACGGGGAAGAAACCCCAGATCGGCGCAGGAAACCGTTCAGCAGCCCAGGACCAACCTCCTGCACAGACCTTTCTGAGGATCAGTCTCTGGCTTGCTGCGTAGATGCTCCACCCACCACTTCCCTTCTCTCTGCGCTCTTCCTAAGCGTTTGTCCCTCCGGGTGAATCAAGTGGGAAAAAAAAATTTTTAACTTAAATCCAAGTTAGGTAACATATAGTATAATAACGATTTCAGGAAGAGAATTTAGTGATTCATCACTTACACGTAACACCCAGGGCTCACGCCAACAAGTGCCCTCCTTAATGCCCATCATCCACTTAGCCCATCCCTCCACCGGCCTCCCTCAAGCAACCCTTAGTTTGTTCTCTGTATTTAAGAGTCTCTTATGGTCTGCCTCCCTCTGTTTTTATATTATTTTTCCTTCCCTTCCCCCATGTTCATCTATTGTTTCTTAAATTCCACGTATGAGTGAAATCAAATGATATTTGTCTTTCTCTGACTGACTTATTTCACTTAGCATAATACCTTCCAGTTCCATCCACGTAGTTGCAAATGGCAGGATGTCATTCTTTTTGATTGCCGAGTAATACTCCATTGTGTGTGTGTGTGTGTGTGTGTGTACCACATCTTCTTTATCCATTCATCCATCGATGGACTTTGGGCTCTTTCCATACTTTGGCTATTGTTGATAGTGCTGCTATAAACATTGGGGTGCATGTGCCCCTTCGAATCCGCACACCTGTATCCCTTGGATAAATGCCTAGTAGTGCAGTTGCTGGGTTGTAGGGTAGTTTTATTTTTCATTTTTTGAGGAACCTCCAGACTGTTTTCCAGAGTGGCTGCACCAGTTTACATTTCCACCAGCAGTGCAAAAGAGATGCTGTCTCTCCGCATTCTCGCCAACATCTGTTATTGCCAGAGTTGTAAATTTTAGCCATTTTGACAGGTGTGAGGTGGTTTTGATTTGTATTTCCCTGATGATGAGTGATGTTGAGCTTAAATGCTTTAGTTAAGTAACATTTCAACTAAACTTTTTTGGGATGGTAGTATAACTTGAGATTATCATTTATTTACGGTCTAATTCATGGACAGTCACTTCCACCTTCAACATGCGGAGAGAAAGGACAGAGGACAAATAGGTAGGACATCTTGTCCTTGGATCAGAAGGCTCAATATTGTGACATTTTGTTCATGTAGGTCCTATTAAATATTTTTCAAGTGTCTTTTCCACACTAAGATGACCTTATGTTTTTCCTCCTTGGGACTATTAATAAAGTGAATCATTGAGCCATCCTGAGCCCTATTTACTTGCTCATTAATATTATTATTACATCTACCAAAATACAGTCTATATGTGTAGTCATAGTAGGCGTCCCAATATTTCACATTGATTTAGAGACCCTTAAAATTAATAGCAAACATGTCATTCCTACATAGTTCTGTAGGCATCTCATTAAAAAGTGGGCATCTTCTTACATAAGTCAAAATATTATTATGACACCTAACTAAATTATAAAGAACTCCTTGGTATTGTCCAATACCCAGTCTACATCCACATATCCCCAATGGTCTGAAAACGTATTGCTCAAATGAAGATCTGAACAAAGTCCTTACGTTACATTTGACTGTTATTTCTTTAGCCAGCTGAATGCTTCCCATCTGTGGCTCTGAAACAAACCTGAAGAGACTCTTCATGATAGAAAACAAATTGAGGGTTGATGGAGGGAGGCGGATGGGGGATGGGCTAGATAGGTGATGGGCATTAAGGAGGGCACTTGTTATGATGAGCACTGGGTGTTGTATGTAAGTGATAAATCACTAAATTCTACTCCTGAAACTAATGTTGCATTTATGTTAACTAACTAGAATTTAAATAAAAATTTGAAAAGAAAAAAAATGGGTGTAATTCTAAACAACACAAATAGGAACTGAATTTGGGGCAGCTCATCTAGGGTTAACTTCGTATGACCTACGTGAAGCCTACAGGAATGCATTCAGCCCCACATGAAATATAGCTGTCTTTTTAGATTAAAGCTTCTGGCCTGCAGATTTGGCTAAGAAACAGTAAAAACAAGGACATCCATCAAGGTCCAGTCAGCCATGCGGGAAAGATTTGCCTATTTGGAAGGGAGCCTTAAATAAAGCTTAGGAACGGTTTTCCCATAATTTTTGCCTCAGCCACACATTGCCAAGGGAATGGCTGCACATACCCAGGCCAGGTTGGGATCGGCCGTAGGGCATCATAGAACTGCTCTTTACTAAGTCCTGATCTGCCTGATCAAATAAAAACAGCTGCTAACTTGTGAGCAATGCAGAAATGAGCTCTGTCCCAACCGCTATTGTCTTAAAATTTAAGGTTTCACACCCTGGCTAAGCCCAAAGCCTTGCTCTTCCTCCTTATTAATTTTACTCCCAGACACCACAATTTGTGTCTCAAAGTCCCTGGCCAGTGAATCAAGATGTTAGCATTAGTAATTAGTCTTCCTAAAACCCTTTTATCCACTCCCAAATTTGGAATCAACAGAGAGACGGCACAGAAGTCAGACAGGTGCAGTTAAACACGTCAGCTCCGCTGCTGACACAGTAGATGGGAGGGTGGGTGTGGCTTGTATGTGTGGTCACCATTGCCTCCTCATGGCTCACGCTGATGTAGAGACCTGAAACCCAGTCCCTAACCGCACTGGATGAACACAATCTTCCCTATGGGACCTGTCTGTCCCTGTAAGTCCCCCAAGAGGAAGCAGGAGAGTGGGTGCATCCTGTAGGCAGGGCGAATCAGAAAAAGATGAGCATTCAGGGTGGCCAGCGAGGCATGCTCATTTCATGCCCCTGGACATAAGAGGCCTGACTGCCTCTCTTGCTCTGGGCAAGAGTGAAAGTCATGAGAAAGAGAGCTGGAAGTGTTCCTAATATACTTCTGGGGAGTGGAGCTGAAAATGCCTTCTACCCGTGAAAATGTGAGAAATGGGAACAGGAGAGTGCTAGGACACCCATCTCAGAGGTCACACTGAAAATCGGGAAAGGGAAGGAGGGCACCATTTTAGGACCAGCCTTTTTATTACCAGGCATGCAAAAAGGTGTCAGGTGCTCTCAGCGCCCCACTCTGCTAGGTGTTATATACATCTTATGTAATTTTCTCCTCCCAATAGCCCTTACTGGAAATAAACGCTACCACTTAACTGGCTCGATGATCCTGGGAAGGTTATTTAACCTGCCAACAGTCCTGGTTTCTTCATCTACAAAAGAGACATTCAAAATCATTTCCAAACCCACTGCTTTTCTCACTACAAAAACCAAGCAGCTTTTAGAGCTCTGATTCATGAAACAAACTAGAGTCACAAGTCTTTTCCCCTGGATATTCTGGTTCCGACTCAGTAATTCCTAGACGTTGTAATTACCTAGGAACCGAGTGCGGACCATCCATTCACTGAGGGTTGCGGGGAGGCAGGTACAAGGCAGAAAGGCTGGCAGGAGCCGGTCTTTTACATTCCCCTAGACTCACTTTCTTGCAGAAAGCTCTAGACTCCATCATAAGAAAAGATGTTGATTCGATTTTCCCAATCCATCATTCCAAGGCCGATGAACAACAGGCAAAGGGCTGCCTTTGTGGGAAGGGAAAGAGAGTGTCTCAAGTTGTTTCTATTCGTTCGTATTCACAAGCCCTGTCTTTTCCAAATGTCACCTGCCAAGCCTAACAGGATGGAAGCAGACAGGTATAATGGCTCTAAATTATGTGTACTGGGAAAAACACATGAAAAAGAACAAGCAAGAGGATCCAAGGAAAGGAGGCTGGCTGTTTAGTTCTCATGCTCCCGTCATAGGCTTAGGAAGCTAACATTTTTATTCAACTCAATCCAAAAGTTGTTGAGAACTGGAGATTGCAAGATACCACCGTGGGGTATTCAGTTGGTTAAGCACCCAACTCTTGATTGCAGCTCAGGTCACCATCTCTCGTTTCATGTGTTCAAGCCCCATGTTGGGCTGTGGGCTGACAGTACAGGGCCTGCTTAGGATTCTCTCTCTCCCTCTCTCTCTTTGCCCCTCCTGTGATCATGCACACACACTCTCTCTCCCTCTCTCTGCCTGCCCCTCCTCCACTGTCTTTCAAAATAAATAAACATTAAAAAAAAGGAAGGAGGAGGAGGAGGAAGAGAAGAAGGAGAAGAGGGAGGAGGAGAAGAAGAGAGAGAAGAAGAAGAGGGAGGAGAAGAAGGAGGAGGAGGAGGAGGAGAAACCACCTTAGCCCTCAAGGAGCCCAGATGAGCAGGGGAGTCTGAGGACACAGCAAGGCAAGAGAGATGACAGACATGGCCCCAGGTAACCCAAACAGCCTCCATCTACCCCCAAGGGTCTTGGAAGACCCACTGAAAGAGAGGATATGGGAGTTGAGTCAAAGTTTGAGCAGGAATGAGCCAAGCAAGAGGAGTAGTGGGACAAACTCAGCAAGGAGAAAATTCTAGACAGAGGAAGTAGTGTCCAACACCAAATCTAATTGCCTTCTGGTGCTGTGCCACGTGATTTTCACAAAATCTCTTTGAACTTTAACATGAAATACGTATTTGGTCTTCATCCGCTTTTCTGGCACAGAGCTCATAAAACTCTTGGAATTTCCTAAGTGTTGGGAATGTCTTTTGTTATGTTGATGAGGGGAATTTGGGACTTTGCCTAAGGATGAGGGCTAGTTGTCAGTGGAACCAACACTTTGATAAGAGGATTAGAAACTTCAGTCCCAACCCTGACCCCTGTCTGGAAGAGATAGGAGCTGGAGATTGAGTCATCTGCCAATCAGTCATGACTAGGTAATGAAGCCTCCATAAGAAGGGGATTCCTCAGAAGGATGGGGTTCAGAGAGCTTCTGGGTTGGTGACCACAGGAAGGTGTTGGGAGAGTGATGTGCCTGAGAGGGCAGGGGAGTTCTGCACCCTTCCCCAACATTCCTTGCCCTCCTCTTCTCTTCCATCTGGTTGTTCCTTTTATAACAAACCAGTAATCCAGTAAAATGCTTTTCAGAATTTTGTGTTCTGCTCTAGCAAATTCATCAAACCCAAGGACGGGGACAGGGTCATTGGAACCTCCAATCTATGGTCAATTGGTCAGAAGCACAGGTGACAACCTGTGGACTTGTGACTGAAGTAGAAGGGAGGAAGTGGGGAAAAGTCTTGTAGGATTGAACCTGATGGTCTCTCTGGGTAGATAGTGCCAGAATTGAATTGAATTGTAGGACACCCACTTGGTGTCTCAACAATTGTTGTTAGCAAAACCCACCCCTCCCCACCACCATCAGAAACACACACACAACCATTGAAATTGGATCTGGAACCTTTAAACATGAGCATATTGCCTTATGAAACAGCTACTATAAGCATCCCTATTTCCCAAATGAGACAACTGAAGCTAGAGAAAGTAAGTGGCTTGCCCAAGTAGAAGTTGGTACACACTGGAACAAAATTTCAAACACAGGTCAGTATCATTCCAAAGCCTAACTTTTATTTATTTATTTATTTATTTATTTATTTATTTATTTATTTATTTATTTTAATATATGAAATTTATTGTCAGATTGGTTTCCATACAACACCCAGTGCTCATCCCAAAAGATGCCCTCTTCAATACTCATCACCTACCCTACCCTCCCTCTCACCCCCCATCAACCCTCAGTTTGTTCTCAGTTTTTAAGAGTCTCTTATGCTTTGGCTCTCTCCCACTCTAACTTCTTTTTTTTTCCTTCCCCTCCCCCATGGGTTTCTATTAAGTTTCTCAGGATCCACATAAGAGTGAAAACATATGGTATCTGTCTTTCTCTGTATGGCTTATTTCACTTAGCATCACACTCTCCAGTTCCATCCACGTTGCTACAAAGGGCCAGATTTCATTCTTTCTCATTGCCACATAGTACTCCGTTGTGTATATAAACCACAATTTCTTTATCCATTCATCAGTTGGTGGACATTTAGGCTCTTTCCACAATTTGGCTATTGTTGAGAGTGCTGCTATAAACATTGGGGTACAAGTGCCCCTATGCATCAGTACTCCTGTATCCCTTGGGTAAATTCCTAGCAGTGCTACTGCTGGGTCATAGGGTAGGTCTATTTTTAATTTTTTGAGGAACCTCCACACTGTTTTCCAGAGTCCAAAGCCTAACTTTTAATAGAGACAGGCCATGCAGCCTTCACAATGTGATGAGCAAATGCACAGAGGTGGGTTCCAGCACATTGTCCATGGGTAGCTACAAAAAATGCTGTTTCTGGATGGTGATGTGGAAAGCAGACCATAGCTAAATATTATATGGAAGATTTTATGTAGCATGTGAAGAGGTTGGATGTTATCCTGGGGTAACAGGACACCTGAGGGTTTTAAGCAGGAAAATGCCATGGTCAGAGATGTTTTATGTCAATCTACTTTCTTTGGTTTCACCACAGTAGCATGAAATAAGACCAGAGCCAAAAAGACTAGTTAGGAAACTCTAATGATAATCAAGAGAGAAGGTGGTGGGTGTCAAAACTAGGTGGAGAGAGTGGAGATGGAGAAAGTTGGGGCAATTGGAGAAATAACAGAGAGAAAACAGCAGGACTGGTGGATCCAATGGGTATAAAGAGGATGCAGCAGGGGTAGTTAAGGAAGACTCTGGGTCACTGGTTGGAATGACTGGGTGATTGTTGGGATCTCCAATGGAAATAAGAATTCAAGGAGAATTGAGAGAATGAATCAACACATTGGGTGTCCATGACTTGAGACTACAAGTCTAATCTAATGCAATGGATTCCTAGTTATATTAGCTATCTCCTATTTTTATACAAGCTAGTTTGGATTGGTTTTGAAATGCTTCATGGTTATACCTACCACAGGGAGATTCAGAAACTCAACCAAAGTCATCAATAATCTCTTTCAGTTTCTCAGCTCAAATTTCCTTTGTTACCTCATTCTTGGGGTCCTTTCTCCACGGTGGTGGTAATGGCTTTCAACTCCAGATGGTACTCTCCACCCATCACCACAGCTGAAGAGCCCCCTCAGTTTTTTGGGTTTTTTTAACCACCATGCCAACTCCTAAAATGGTGTTCTAAACAGCTTTCTCTGGGGTGACATGTATGCCCCTGGAAAATCCCACTGAGTGGAGGGAAGAGATACTTTGACAGTGATTGTGGATTATGCACCCTTGTCTCTGGTGGGAGGAATAGGGTCAGGGAAACCCCTGAGAGGAAAAGAAGTCCCAATACCAAAGAGGAGTTCTGTTTTATAGACAGGCCAACAAAAAGAAATTCACTCCAAGGGAAAATATCCATCTGGGTGGATGATATGACTGGAATATGGAGGGAGAGATCAAGGTTGGAGGTAACCACTTGGAAGTTATCAGCATGCAGTAGAACTCAAGGAGAGTAGAAATGTTAAGATGATTACTAGGGTCAAGGATGAAACTCCTCAGGGAACATCACCCTCTAAGAAAAGGAAGAGGAACATGTAAACTAGAAATGAAACAGAGGAGGAGGAAAATCCTGTGCCAAGGAATGGATGAACATTGTCTGATTTTGTTTAATTTTTACTACAACGCTGTAAGGAAGGTAGAGGGTCTTTGCCATTTTAACAGAGAAAGAATTTAAATCTGAACTGTCTTACCAGTGGCCAAACCACAAACCTGACAGGTAGTGAGGCTCTGAACTCTGTTCTACCACAGGGAGTACAGAGGTCCCCCTGGAGGGCAAAAGGGCTAAGGATGTGTGCAGTTACCAAGTGTTTTCTCCTCCCACCTGGGAGGACCTCACTTTTAAACACCCACTTGCTTCTTGGCAGTCAATGCCTTTGTTCCACTAAAAAAAACCAAAAAACAAAAAACAAAAATAAATTAAAAACAGTTCTGATCACTCCTGCTTCCGAAGGGTTTATACTTACTCAAACATTTGCCATCTGTCATTGATTAGGTTTGTATAGACTTGAGAAAACCTAGAAGTAGGAGAATAAGATCATTGGAAATCATCCTGTAAGGGATCCAGCGATAGATTCCAAGAAGATCCAGAAACCCGGAATTGAATATAAAATTGCATTTGTGGGGAAAGGGCTTCTCTTTAGGAAACAGGATTCATAGTTTTCTTTGGATTCTCAAAGGAAGGTACAAGCCCAAGTCCCCTAACTTTGCAGGTGCAGAAATTAGCCAAGTCACCTATACCTCATGGGCCTCAAAGTCACACCATGAGGCCTCAAGAGAATCAGGTCTAGACCTCAGGTCTCTCGATTCCCAAACCATGACACCTTCACGAAACTCCTGCTTCTAAGAATCCTGGATCTGAAAGGAAGGCTTTTGGCCCTGTGATCACTTACAGATCTTATGGCCAGCAAGGATTCTTCTTGTAAAGTCATTCCTTGAAAGATAAAACATTTTCTATTAAACTGTCATGTACAAGCACAGGGAATGTGAAGACTGGGCTATTTCAGCAAGGGGAACTGCATAGAAAGGCAGGAAGAGGGGAAGAAGGAGGGGGAGAGGAGGGGGAAAGGAGAGAGGCATAGGGAGGAGGAGGAGGAGGAGGAAGGAGGGGAGAGAGGAAAAGGGGGAAGGAGGGAGGGCAGGAGGAAAGGGAAGAAGGGAGAGGGAGGAGAGAGGATGAGGGAAGCAGGAGGGAGAGAGGAGGAAGGGGAGGGACCTTAGACAAGGGAATCCACATCAGCAGAGGCACAAAAAGGAGAGTAAGTGTAGGAAATATCTTGGTTTACGCTATGGTCTGAATATTTGGGTCCCCTTAAATTCACGGGTTGAAATCCTAATCCCTAAGGTGATGCTATGAGGAGGTAAAGCCTTTGGAAGCGTCGTGTCCTCATAATTTGGATTAGTGTCTCATAAAAGTGACCCCACAGAGCTCCCCAGCCCTCTTCTTTGAAGTGAGGACAAAACGAGAAATCTGCAGCCCGGAAAAGGGCCCTCAACCGGCCACACGGACATCCTGACCTCAGACTTCCAGCCTCCAGGAGCGTGAGAAATACATTTCTGTTGTTTATAAGCCACTCAGTCTACAGTATTTCATTACAGCAGTCCAAAAGGGACTAAGACAGCTCAGGCCCTCCAGAAACAGACCCTGCCGTGAGGATTTGCATGTAAGTCGTTTGGGAAAGACAGGCTCCCAAAAGCAACTGAAAAAGGAGTTGAGGAAGCAGGATGGGGAAGGAAGAAAGAGACGGTGGGGCTGGCCTGATAACGCAGGGGAACTGGAGAGCAGGCGAAGTCTCAGAGTTTGCCCCCACTTGAGACCTGGAATCAGAATCATTTAGCGGGCTGGGGACGGGGCGGGGGTGGGGAGGAGGAGTCTAAACTCAGCTCTTTGTGTTCTTTATGGGGTGGGCAAATCAGGCAGCTCCAGCAGCCTAAGGGCAGTTCTGGGAAGAAAAGAGCCGAGTAGGAGTCATTGAAAGACATTGCACACCAAGACTGGGGCAGATGCACAGAGAACAGTAAAAGGCATCCAAGGGCACTGGGGCAGAGCACTGACAGCGTCCAACAAAGGAAGGGAGGTGAACATTTTTTTTTAATATGTATTTATTTTTGAGAGAGACAGAGACAGAATGTGAGTGGGTTAGGGGCAGAGAAAGAGGGAGACACAGACTCGGAAGCAGACTCCAGGCTCTGCGCTGTCAGCACAGAGCCCGATGCGGGGCTTGAACTCGCGGATGGCAAGATCATGACCTGAGCCGAAGTCTGTCGCTCAACCGACTGAGCCACCCAGGCGCCCCTTTTGTTTTGTTTGTACTTTTTTCTTTTCCCGTGTGTGTGTGTGTGTGTGTGTGTGTGTGTGTTTCTCTCACTTAACATTTGATCCAAGACAGAAATAACTCACTGCAGCAGCACAGATAGTTTGGGACTCCATCTGCCATTTGTGTAGTTAAACCTGAGCTTCTGAGCCCCAGTTGAGGAGTGCTGAGTCTTAGTCATTTTCAAGGAATGAAATCAATCCCCAGTGTTATGAAATATCTTAATTCTAGTGCTGATAATAGCAAACACTGTGCACTTACGTGTTTCAGGGACAAATCGATGATGAATTTACTTATTGTTTTTCCCTATCAACCCTCTGAAGTAAGTGCCAATAATGTACCTACTTTATAGGTGAGGAAACGGAAGCAGAGAGGGGGTAAGCATAGCACATAAATACAAGAGCACATAAATAGTAAGAGATGATGCCGGGTCCCCAGATGCAGACGGCCTGTCCCTGGAGCCCACGGGTGCTATTAACCTCGGCACTGTGTGCTCGAGTGTTAAAGATCCTGACTTGTGATCTAAGACCAGCTGTTCTTTTACTGTAGGACTTTGAGGCAGCAACTTGTGAGCAAATTGGAAATACTAGTAAGTTATCTCTTTTGAGAATGAGAGTATTCAAGTATCCGGGTACAGACCTGTCTTTCCCGTATAAAGACAAGGCCACTGGGATACCAGCAGAACGAGCCGTGAGTTACTTTTCTCCCAATATTCACGATCCCTTCCCGAAAAAGCATGCCCAGTGCATTAAGGTCAACCACCAGGCTGTTTTGAGGACAAACCTCTCTTGGGGAAAATGTAAGTTTCTGGAATAATGGCTTTTAGGGATGCTTCTACGTTCCTGGGACTTGCATTCATTTAAAGTTACTTCCACAAGGGGTGTCTGGGTGGCTCAAGTTGGTTAAGCATCCAACTCTTGATTTTGGCTCAGGTCATGATCTCACAGGAGATTGAGCCCTGTGGAGCATAGCGTTTGCTTGGGGTTCTGTCCCTCCTCTCCCCCTGCCTCTCCCTTACTTGCATGTGTGTGAGCTTTCAAAAATATAAAATTAAAGTTATTTCCATAAATCTTATGTCTTAGAAGTTTACCACCTGACATTGAATAAGCTACCTCACTCTAATGGATGTTGATAGAGGAGGAAGGATTAGTCAAGGAGAGCTTGGTGTGTATTTCTCACTTCAGCCCTTCAGTAGAAGGACACTATAGGATCCACGTTAAGGGGTGCTTGTGTTTGCTTGGGTTTGAGTTCAAAACTTGTTCCCTGGTTCCAGTCTTCCTCTGCCTCTACTGTGTGGCCAAAGTCACCTCTCTAAAGTCCCCCTTTCCACAACCCACCACCAAATCCCACTGGGTCAAGTCCTGGCTCCTGAATATGACCCCCAGGCCACGGTGTTGTAGCCTCACAAAGCCTCCTCTTTCTTTTTGCAATCTTTTCACTTTTGATGTAATTTCAAAACCGTGAAAATGTTGCAAGAATAGTATAAAGGATTCTGTATAGCTTTTACCCACAGTCACCAAGTGGTTATACTTCCTGTTTCTCTGCAAGTACATATATTTACACGTGCACGTGTGTAAACGTACATGGACACAGGCATACACATTTTTTTCTAAACTATTGGAGAGTAAGTTGAAGACCTCAAAGTCCTTTATCCTGAAGTGTGCCCAAGTGTATTTCCTAAGAACAGGAACATTCTCTTACACAAGAACAGAATAAGTATCAAACTCAGGAAATTTAACATGAATATATTTTTTTTTAATTTTTTTTTCAACGTTTATTTATTTTTGGGACAGAGAGAGACAGAGCATGAACGGGGGAGAGAGAGAGGGAGACACAGAATCGGAAACAGGCTCCAGGCTCTGAGCCATCAGCCCAGAGCCCGACACGGGGCTCGAACCCACGGACCGCGAGATCGTGACCTGGCTGAAGTCGGACGCCCAACCGACTGCGCCACCCAGGCGCCCCAACATGAATATTTTCTAATTTGTAGTCCATACTCAATTTTTTATCACTTGCTTTAATGTCTTTTGCAGTCCCCCACCCCCCTTTGCCACCCCAGTGCAGGATCCCATATAAAGTTACATGTGGTCATCAGGTTTTTTTTTTTTTTTAATGTTTGTTTATTATTGATAGAGACAGAGAGAGCACAAACAGGGGAGGGGCAGAGAGAGGGGGAGACACAGAATCCGAAGCAGGCTCCAGGCTCTGAGCTGTCAGCACAGAGCCCAACCCAAGGCTCGAACCCACAAATCATGAGATCATGACCTGAGCGGAAGTTGGTCGCTCAACCGACTGAGCCACCCAGGTGCCCCATCATGTCTTTCAACTGGGACGCTCCTCATTCTTCCTTTTATTATTTTTGAAAAGTCTTTTTTTTCCCCTTTAGTAAAAAAAAAAAAAAAAAAAAAAAAAAGTGTCAAAGAAGATCATTTAGGTCCATCTGAGGTTTTTTCCTGATTCCATCCAGGCTGTGCACAGCAGGAATAATACCACACAAGTGATGCTGTGTCCTCCTCAGTGGGTCTTGTCAGAAGGCACCAGATCCTGGTTTGCTCCCACATCAAGGATGTTAAGTCCGACCAATTGGTTAAGAGGTGACTGCTAGATTTCTCAACTTTAAACTTGATATTTTCCCCTTTGTAATTAACAGGCAATTTATGGGGAGACACTTTGAACTCTGAAAATGTCTACTCATCAAACTTCTATCTACTAATTCTAGTATCCGTTGCTAATTCTTGAACTCGGTTGTTTTCTTACATATGTATTAGTTGTTAGTTATAAAGAGACTTCCCTATTTATATCTTTGTTCATTTATAGGCATAAAGATTTGTGGATTCTTTTTTTTTTTGAAGGATGTAATTCATTACTGTTATTTTGCCGTTCAGGTTTTCCCAGAGTTGGCCCAGAGAGACCTTCTTCAAGCTGGCCTAGGCGTTCTTTTGTTGTCTCCCTCTCACTCTTTGAGCACGTTATTAGTTTCTGGCACAACACGATACTCTAAGCTCATTGTGCATTTTCCCTGTCATCGTCCTGAAATTAGCCTTTTCTCCAAGAAGTCTTGGGTCCTTTTAGTTGACAGTGGTAGAAACCAAGATGGGGCACCGGGTGTGCTCATTGGGACTGATGGGCCATTACTTGGAGGCCCTCAGAGCGGATACACACAGGTACACACACAGAGAACAGAAGCAGAAAACTTCTTAAAGGGACAGCGCTCTGCCTTCACAGCACAAAAGCAATCACGGACAATATGTAAATCAATGATCACAACTATGTTCCAATAAAACTTTATAAACACAGGCAGCTGGCCCATAGGCCATGGTTCGCTGAGCCCTGCCCTAGAACCAGAATATCTTGCAGTCGTGTGGCCTGCCGCTTCCAGTCATGTAATCTGCGACTGCTTCCTGGTTCTTGGTCCCATGGAAGGTTGGCGGCCTTCGGTCAGCCCAAGAGTGGGTTGGAGCAGTGGTTCCAAGCGTGGTGGATGGTCTTTCAAAATCCAAAGACCTACCTCGTACTGGCCCTTTTGATTCATGGTAGAAAAGATGGCCCAGGTGCAGTAACCACCGTACCTGTAAAAACTTCAACATGGTAGACTGCCGAAACTTTGTGGGGATTTCTCCCACTCACGGGTGCACGTAAGCCTCATTGGGCTTTCCACGGTTCTGTTTTCTCCTTCCCAGGTCAGATTATCACGTCATCATGCTCTAATCTTCATTGGTTCCTTCCTTCTGCTAACTTTGGGCTCAGTCCTTCTTCTAGCTCCTTAAGGTGTAAAGTGGGGTTGAGATCTGTCATTTTCCTTAATGTAGACATTTATCACTTAGAACTGCTTTGGCCACATCCCATGAGTTTTAGTATGTTGTGTTTGTCTCAAGGTACTCTTTTAAACTTGACTCATCGGTTATTCAGGAGTGTGTTGCTCAATTTCCACATATTTGAAAATTTTCCTATTTTCCTTCTGCGAATGATTCCTAGTTTCATACCATTGTGGTCAGAAGAGAGACCTAGTATGGTTTCAACTTTCTTAAATTTGATGACTTTTGTGGCCCGAAATGATTTATACTGGGGATTGTTCCATCTGTACTTGGGAATATGTATTCTGCTGCTGCTGGAATATTCTGTACGCTCAATGAATTTGGTCTAGAGTGTCATTCAAGTTTTCTGTTTCCTTATTGATTTTCTCTCTGTGTGGTCCATCCATTGTTGAAAGTAGGTTACTGAAATCCCCTAGTATTATTATATTCCTTTTTCTCCTTTAATATTTGCTTAATATTACTCATGTACTCTACCACTGGGTGCATACATACTATTACATCTTCTTGATGATTTGACCCCTTTAATGTTATATAAGGACCTTCTTTATCTCTTGTACGATGCATGTGCAGCACCCCCACTCACTTGTGCTTACCATTTGTGTGGAATCTTTTTCTATCCTCTTTCAGGCTATATGTCTCTAAAGCTAATCTCTCATAGGCAGCACATTGTTGGATTCTGTTTTTTAATCCTTTCAGCCACTGTGTGTTTTGATTAAAGAATTTAATCAATGTACATTGACAATAATTATTGATAGGTAAGGAATTACTATTGCCATTCTGTTATTTTCTTACTGTTTTGTAGTTCCTTTGTTTCTTTGTTCCTCTTAGGTCTTCTTTTGTGATTTTTTTTTTTCTTTTTGCAATGGCATGTTTTGTTTCATTCCTTTCTCTTGTTTATCTACAAGAGGTTTTCATTTCATCTTTACAGTAACTCCATGAGGCAAGAACTACTTGTATTCCCATTTCATATATGAGAAAATAGACACAGAGAGGCTAATTATATTCAAGGTACATGGTTAATGACTGACAGAATTAGGATATAAATCTATGGGATCTTGCCCCAGATTTCAAGCGATACATGAACTACTGAAAACTAAACCTACCTGCTGGGGAGAGGTGATCAATTGCTATGATTACTGGATTTCTCTCCACGTTAAAACCTATACAAATGTGGAATAAATATAGAAACACGCAGTGACTTGATGTCTTTGCCTTCTTTGCCTCCAAACTGTGTGCCCATGAATGTACTCCTTAGGATTTCTAGGTTTAGCAAATAGAAATACAGATGCCTAGTTCATTTTAGAGTTCATATAAACAGTGAATTTTTTTTGTTATAAAATATACCATACACTGTTTAGAACATACGTCACAAAAGAGTTTTTTGGGGCACCTGGGTGGCTTTGCTCGTTTAAGCATCTGGCTCTTGGTTTCGGCTTAGGTCCTATCTCACAGTTCGTGAGTTCGAGGCCCATGTCAGGCTCCATGCTGACAATGTGGAGCCTGCTTGGGATTCTCTCTCTTCCTGTCTCTCTTCCCCTCCCCTGCTCATGCTCTCTCAAACTAAAAATAAAAGTGTTTTTTTTAATCTGAAATTCAAATTTAACTAGACATCCTGTATTTTATTTAGCAGCCTCACCTTAGCTACACCCAGTACATCAAGGTTACTCAATGCTTTTCTTGCTGAACATAGCCGTCTGAAAAGAGATCAATAACCGAAATATATAAGAAACTCCTACGACTCAAGAGCAAAAATAATAATCTGATTAAAAATGGGCAAAGGAAATGAATAGACATTTTCCCAAAGAAGATATCCAGATGGCCAACAGACACATGGAAAAATGCTCAACATTGCTAATCAGAGAAATGCAAATCAAAACCGCAATGAGATGTTACCTCATACCTGTTAGGATAGCTATCATCAAAATCAGGAGACAGGTGTTGGTGAGGATGTGGAGGAAAAGAAACCATTGTGCACTGGTGGTGGGAGTGTAAGTTGGTACAGCCACTATGGAAAACAGTATGGAGTTTCCTCAAAAAGTTAATAGAACTACCTTATGATGCAGCCATCCCACTTCTGGGTATATATCCAAAGAAGTCGAATCAGTAACTCAAAGAGATATCTGCATTCCCATGTTAAGTGCAGCATTATTTACAATAGCCAAATTATGGAAACAACCTAAGGGTCCATCAATGGATGAATGTGGTATGTATACATAATGGAATATTACTCAGCCATGAAAAAGGAAATCCTGTTTGCAACACATGGATGAATCTGAAGAACATTATGTTCAGTGAAATAAGAATATTGCAAACAGCATAATACTGTGTAACTGAAATTTGCTTAAAAAGTACGTCTTCAGCTCCTAACCACTATCCTGCCTTCCCAGGGCTCCAGTGGTTGTCCTTGTATGTCACCCATCACTTTTGCCTTGACCCGTACTCAAATCCTACCTGACCTCTAAAGTTTAGTTCAACCCTTGCAAATAAGTCTTAGTGAATTACGCAGGGCAATTTTGAATTCTTCTTTGATATCCTGAGTTTTCATTTAGAACATGAGGTTAAGGAGACAAGAAACCGAGGAAGTCTAAGGAAATATATCTAGAAAAATGTAGCAACATTTTCCAGGCAAGGGAAACAAGAGCAAAATTAAACTGTTGGGGCTCCACCAAAATCAAAAGCTTTTGCACAGCAAAGGAGACCATCCACAAAACACAAAGGCAATCTACTGAAATGAAGAAGATACTTGCAAAGGATATACTGATAAAGGGTTAATATCGAAAATGTATATGAAGAACTTACATAACATCCAAAAATAATGAGAATAAAAGAGGGCAGAGGATCCGAATAGACATTTTTCCAAAGAAGACATTACAAATGAACAGACATATAAAGATGCCCAATGTCACTCCTCATCAGGGAAATGCAAATCAAAACCACAGTGAAATACCACCTTACACCTGTCACGACGGCTGGTACCAAGAAAGAAATAACAAGTGTTGGGAGGATGTGGAGAAAAAGGAACTCTCATGCACTGTTGGTAGGAATGTAAATTTGTGCAGCCTCTGTGGAAAGCTGGGATTCTCTCTCTCCTTCTGGCCCTCCCCACCCTCTCTGTCAAAATAAAGAAACTTAAAAAAAAAAATCATTTATTTTCTTTTCTGGGGGATAGGCATTTTTTTTCATTTTAGTGAAGTTCCTCAAAAACTAAATAATGAAAATAGCATATGATGCAGTGATTCCACTTCTGGGTATTTACCCAAAGAAAACAAAAACACTGATTCAAAAATATACAGGCACCCCTGCTTATTGCAAAATTATTTACAATAGTCAAGATATGGAAGGAGTCCAAATGTCCATCGATAGATGAATGGATAAAGAAGTGGTATGTCTGGGGCCCCTGGGTGGCTCAGTTGGTTAAGTGTCCAACTTCAACTCGGGTCATGAACTCACAGTTCATGGGTTTGAGCCCCGCGTCGGGCTCTGTGCTGACAGTCATAACCTGGAGCCTGCTTCAGATTCTGTGTCTTTCTCTCTCTCTCTGCCCCTCCCCTACTCATGCTCTGTTTCTCTGTCTCAAAAATAAACATAAAAAAATTAAAAAAAGAAGAAATGGTAGGTATTTATCTATTTATGGAATATTACTCAGCCATAAAAAATGAGATCTTGTCATTTGTAACAACATGGGTGGAGCTAGAGTGTATTATGCTAAGTGAAATAAGCCAAAGAAAAATACCATGTAATTTCACATATAGGTGGGATCTAAAAATCCAATGAACAAAAACAGACCCTTAAATTCAAAGATCAGGTGGTTGCAGGAGGGGAGGTATGTAAGGGAGTGGGTGAAACCAATAAATGGTATTGAGAGGTGCAAACTTCCAGTTGTAAAATAAATAAGTCCCGGAGATGAAAAATACAGCATAGAGAATATAGTAAAAAATATTGTAATAACATTGTCTGATGATGATGGTGACTACTCTTATCATGGTGAGCACCAAGTAAGGTATAGGATTGTTGACTCAGCATTGTACCGAAAACTCACAGATCACTGCATGTTAATTATACCTCACTAAAATGAAAACACAAAACAAAACAAAATGCCTACGTCCCCCAAAAGAAGATAAATCATTTTTTTAAGTTTATTTGAGAGAGGGGGTGAAGAGAGAGAGAATCCCCCAAGCAGGGCCCAACATGGGGCTCAAACTCATGAACCATGAAATCATGGCCTGAGCCCGAAATCAAGTCAGATGTTTAACCAACTGAGCTACCCAGGTGCCCCAAAGCAAATGATTTTTAAGGACTCTTCTAGGAATTGAATCCTTGATATTTCCTACACTTACACACCAGATGGCAGTGTTCAATTCAAAACAAAAATTCTGGGCTACAGACTTGCTGTAGAGGCTAAAGGCATTTAACTAGCTGTAAATTGTTCTCAGACTCCTCAGAGGTACTTTGGAAACTATGAACAGTCATACATGGTACTACTATATATTCTGACAGTCATCTTGAGACTAGGAGACATGTGGACCAACTCCGCATTAGTGGTGGGGAAACTCACCCAGGGCAAGCAACAAGGGGAAGTCAAAAGGGTGTCTGAGTGGCTGGCCCGGGACTAGGGCCCAGGTCTCCTGGCTTATAATGTAGTGTCCACAGCATTATACCTACATGAACTAAGGAATAGTAAAGATTTTTGTTCTTCCAATCTTCTTCTCAGAGAAGAAACCTTTCTTGTTCATGGGCCCACACTCTGGCCCAGGCTTTCCTTCACTGTGTGGTCTGTGTGCTATAGTATCTCAACATACTGTCTCAAAGCAGTGTAATGACAACGGATGGATGAAGTAGAAGGAAGAAACCAATGGAAGCCAGAGAGAAGTCCTGTGACAGTAGTTATTTTCAAGAGTTACTTTTGAGAGTGTGATGGCTCCCTTTAGGAAATGGATTCGATTTTTCTGTTGGCTTTTAGCTATTTTGTTTACGTTTGTAAATTGTTGCTCTGGGAGTCACAACACCTGTCCTTGACTTGTCACACTCAGTATTGTACCAGTTCACAAAGTATATAAAAATCTTGTATGTATCCATCACCATCCTAGGTTTATCATATATATTACCTTAACATATATTATAAACCTCATAAGACAATGCCCTAATTTTTGCTGTAAACAGGCCTGTTTTAAAGAAACTCAGAGAAAGAATGGGCATTAATATTAAATATTAACCATTTCCAGCAGTGCTCTTTACTCCTTCCTGAAGATTTAAGTCTCCTCTGGTATTATTGCTTTCCAACCTGAAGAATTTCACATTTTTACACTGTGGTAGTACAGGGACGCGGACAACAAATTCTCTTTTATCTGAAGACGTCTTTAACTTTCATCCTTGAAGGAAACAATTTTTCTCAATATGGAACTCTAGGTTGACGGTTGTTTCTTACAGTACCTTTAGATGTTGTTCACTGGTCTTCTGGTCTCTACTGTTTCTGAGAAGTCAGTGATAATGTAAATCTTTGTTCCCCATGTATATATTTTTCTCCACATGCTTACAAAATTCTTTTTATCTTTGGGGTTCGGTAAAGATATGCCTAGTCATGGTTTTCATGTGTTTATCCTACCTAGGGTTTGCTGAGCTTCTTAGATCTGTAAATTTATGTCCTTCCCTACATGTGGGGGGGGGGGGGGGGAGAACCTGACCATCATTTCTAAATATTTTTCTGCCCAGTTCTTTCTCCTTTGCCCCTAGGATTACAATTAACCCTACAATATCCAATTGTTCCACAAGTCCTTAAGGCCCTCCATTTTTTTTCCATTGTTTTTGAATTGTATAATTTGAAAACTATATTGTTTTTTAAGTTGTAAAATCTGAAAATATTAAGCTGTATATATTCTATTGCTCTTTCTTAGAATCTAAGTTATCAATGCCTTCTGACAAATATACTTAAAGCAAAAAGCACTAACAAATTCTCCGTCATGAATTTCTTTTTCATTATGGATTTATCATATTTAGGAGGAAATCTGCCTATGAACAGGACTCCTCGGCCCTGCATATGGATGGAGCTTGAAGGTCTTTACTGTAACATACCCCTATTGGATACTCTGCCCTCACCTAAATCTTCTTGTAGTCCCTGCCAAAAAGAATTTTTGGAGCCTTCTGTTAAATGCACAACACCGAATAAAGCCACGGAAGTGCCAGAAATAGAAGACATTTGTAACTCTAGCAAGATCATCACCAGCACAAGAGAACATCTTACCTTTCTAAGAGGACTGTGCTCAAACCTCAAGAAACCTGTCTTGGCTCAGGTCACTCTGGATGGAAAAAAAGTCCTTTTACTTAGCTCCACTGAGGAGAGGGTTGGCCCCAACTCTCCAGATCCAGGAGAAAGGAGGAGAAAGAAAAGAAACAGGAGACGGGAGGAAGGTGGAAAAGGAGAGGTGGAGAGTGGGCAGATACCCAGTCCAGGGCACTTTCTAGGCTTACGGGAGGTAAGGAGGGGTCTGGGGGACATGAGACATAAGGGAATGGCCAGGGGTTGGGTTGCCAGAATACTTGGTTCCGGCAGTCCTCTGTTTGGTAGGAGTAACAGGCCTGGCTCTTCAAGTCTCAAGGACAGGACACTATGGCTTCTGAAGAGTTCTTAGAGTGTAGGTGAACAGGAAGAAATGGCCCTGGGAGACGGAGAGCCACAGCTGCTCTGATTACCTGCAGGAAGTGTGGCTGTATTCACCCTGAAGGCACCAGAGATGGTCCTTCTCCAGAGTGTGCTCATATGTGCTCACCTGCCATAACTAGGGTCTGACACCTCTAGAAATAGAAGGCTGCACCACATTAGCATGGAAGGCCAAGACGGGGGCTGCATTTACAATTCTGTAGGGGAGAAAAGAGGTGTTTCTTGAAGGGGGACAGAGATACCATGGGCACCTGAGGGGCTGATGCTGGCCATTTCCTTTTTCGGGGACGACTTCCAGAGGCTATGGGAAAAACATGCTGCTTATTAATAGGGGCAGGGAGGGAAACACTCATTAAATTATTTAAATTGCTGTTTCAAAACTGGACTATTGTTGGTATTTTGCTATCTTTAAAATTTTATAAGTACGTAAGTGATAAGTCACTGACTTCTCCTGAAATCAATATTGCACTGTATGTTAACTAAAATTTAAATTAAAAAAAATATGAAAGGAACACGTAGATAAAATTTTGTAAGACGTACAAGATATTGGTGAGATAATCAACCACCTTCTCTCACCTGTCTGCCCCACCACAGCCAGATTAAAACACAATCTTGGAGTTATTTTACATATAAAATTTATGTGATCTATGTTCCATTTAATAAGTTTCAAGCTTCTCACATCCCTTGTTTCCCTCGTGGTGCAAGTTAATGGGATGGCTTTGAAACTCCCTAACCACCTCTCTTTCTAAAGTTTCTGCATGAGAAAAGGGAAGATCCATTTTGGGCTTAAACCCTTTGGCATCATCCCTGCTGAGCTACTGAATAAGAAAGATATGCAAATGATCATTAGACCCGGTATTAGTGATCCTAAAAGCTTCCAAGGAACTCTTTAACCCAAGATTTAGGATTGTGAGGTAAAAGGAAGCAAAATAATTACATTTTAATTCAAGTTCACATAACACCACCAGCCACGATTAAATCACTTGATAATTGAAAATTTTCAGTGACTTTGGCGTTTAAAAGACAATCAGGGGAGAAAACATAACTATCAGTGTGTAGTGAAAATGCAAACACAGCATTTTAGTTTTATTTCATGGGCGACTTTTGATTTAAAAACAAAAACAAAAACAAGGACACTACATTAAACGGAATGCCCTTAATTCTTAATACTTGCCTAATGGTTAGATAACTCCTATTACATTAACCTTTAAGATTTAAAAATGTAAATTGATGTCCAATTAAGTAACAAAAGTAGTATCTTTATAAAATGAAAAACTCTTGAAAAACTCCTATACTGCAAATTATGTAGCTGTAAGAATTATTCCATTTACCTTAAACAAATTCTTAACGACAGAGGTTATACTGTCCTTGAGCATTTTCTAAAATGCCTGATGGGCTTTGTTAACTCCGACTACTACAATACCAGATTATTTAAATTTGCTTTCTGGGGATTTCTATTTTAGAAAAAGCAATTTCTTCATTCTTTTCCTAAATTATGTTCAGTCGTTACACTGTTTGCAGGTCTATTTTGGTTTATTCTTGTCCACATATATCTGTTCTTCAGAACACTCAAGATTATAAAAATCATCCTATTATAAACACTGACTTAGGACTACATGTGTGCATATGTGTGTATTTACATCTATGCGGCTATGGGAAAAACATGCTGCTTATTAATTGGGGCAGGGGGGAACACTCATTAAATTATTTAAATTGCTGTTTCAAAACGGGACTAATGTTGATATTTTGCTACCTTTAAAATTTTATATCAACATTAACATTTAAGAAAAAAATAGTGGTCTCCAATGGAAAGAGAGGACTGGTGACCGGTAAGTCAGAGAAAAGAAATTAGGCTTGATAAATATGCTCCACTTAGGGGGTACGATTTGTTTGAAAAGTGACGCTTCGGGCTGGTTTTTGTCCTCTCAGACTCCTGAATTTTTCTTTTGGGGATGTTGGGGAGGAAAAACTGTCTTCAAATTTAATTTCATAAGTCCTGGGGATCCACATAAACATGAGATTCCAAGGCAGGACAAAATTGAGGTATACAGGTCATTCCCAACGTGGAGAGGGTGGGTAGGACTTCAAAGGGAAGAAAGACAATTCACAGGAAGATGAGGAGTAAATGCTTGGTAAACAAAGTTCCCTGGGCCATCCAGAAACAATGGGACACGGAGGGGAATTTTAACAGATTTTGCTAGTTTCCTCTCCGTGCACCACCCCTAGCTGCTAGTATAACATCTATGGCGATAGCTCCCTTCCTGAAGCAGGTCCTCTACGGAACTTCTTTGAGGCAGTTAGTGGGAAGGTCAAAGTTTCTTCCTGAGTCTTTTGGCCTCTGATTGTATTCAGCTTCAAGATAATATCCATGCCAGAGAGGTGACTCCTCTGAGCCCCTACAGGGCCTAATTTACAGAACTAAGAAATCAAAGGAGTAACAAAAGGAAAGGCGGCCCAGAGATTCAGCAAGCAGTGCCTGACTTTGGTGCACCAGAGAAGGGAATGTAATTAAGCTGGTAACACACTCAAGTGAGCCATTCCAAAAAGGAACAGAGGAGGTGGGGGAGAACCTCTAGGCCCACATATCACCTCAAGGAGAAAGCTGTGCCGCAAGCAGATGCTACCCAAGGCCTGATAAGGTCAGAGGCAGAATGAATACACACAACTGTGTGACAAGAATACTGAAGGGCCTGGTAGCACTGTGGGGAGGGAGAGTTAGAGGCCATAGAATCCCAGATTAAAAATGGGGGTAGGGTAGAAACTTGCCTGATCTACCACTAAAGGAACACATAGCAAGTGCCGCAAATATCATTTTCAGAACCTACATAAAATCTACTCTAGGATGCTGGTATGGGAAAAAAAAAAAAGTTTTAAAGAAGATTACTCAAAGACTGGGGTGGAAGCAATGTCATGCTGCTCCTGAGCTGCGTGTGCGACACAGCACTGTGATCCTGCCATTGGCCAGGACGGGAGAATTTACACCATGAAATATGGCAAACACTAGAAACCGGAACCTTTTTCCCTGGAGAGCTGCATTTACAGCACGCTATTGGATGAAAAGTCTTGGAATGTTCATGTTTCTGATAAAAGCCAAACTTTTCTTCTTAGAAAGTACCTTTCGATTTGATTACTTCACAATTTTTTTTTAAAGGTGAACATGATCATGAAAATAGGATGAAATTTATCGTTGGGGGCGGGGATGCCAAAATTTGGGAACAAATGATTTTTAAAGAACAATCCAGTAAACGAACGATCAACGCTATTAATGTAATCATTTCCTGTAGTTACATTTGGCAACGTAACATCACATATATTGATTATAGGATTAAGACTTTCTATAGTCCCAATGTTAGGACTGGAATCCTTTCATTAGTAGTATCTTCATATCAGCAACTCTAAAATGACTTCTGTGGAAGGCTCATTTACTGGAATGATGTCACTGTATTTGAACATAAATCAACCCTAGAAGACTGGCTGGGAAGATGGCAGCAGAGTAGGAGGACCCCAGGCTCACTCGACCCACAAATACAACTAGATAATCATCAAATCATCCTAAATACCCCAGAAATCAATCTGAAGGCTGACAGAACGAACCCCACAACTAAAGGTAGAGAAGGAGGCCACATGGAGGAAGGTAGGAAACGTGGAAACACGGCTTAGGAGAGAGAGCATGGCTGCTAGGGTGGGGAAGGAGCCGCAGTTGTAGAGGAGGGTGAGAGACAGACAAGCCAGGCGGGAGCTCAAGGGGAAAAACAAATCTCCATAGCAATTGGCGTGGAAAGTGAGAAGGCCTGAATTTTTGCAACCATCGGGGCTTAAAGCTCTCGGATTGCTCAGAGGACATTGGGGTTGCTCTTGGAGAAAAGGCAAACAGCCTGCAAACATACAGCACAGAAACAGTGACCTGAAAAGCACCTGGAGCACAAGTGGGGAGGTTAGTTGCTCAGCTTGGAGCGTGTCCCAGAGAGGCAGCGTCGTCGTCGTGAGAGACCCCTCTGGGAACAAAGGAACTAGGAGGTGCCATTTCCTTCCCCCAACCCTCAACAGAAGCACAGGGACAGCTCCAGGAAACAGTGCAGCACCAACACTCACTGCCTACCTTGTTTACACTAAGGCCCTCCACCCCTTCCCCACCCAAACCCTCCCCAGCACTCTGGAAGAACTGCCCTTCCCAGTCATGTTTGTCTTAGTCCCACTGTGGTGAGCCTCCTTCCCCAGATGACTGATCCAACCCCCTGCCAACACCACATCTCCTAAACTGAAGTTTTGTGAGGCCTCGGTTTTGTTGGTGGCCAAAAGTTTCATTTCACAAGCAGATCAGAGCACACCTAGTTAAAACATGCCACATTCAGGCCAGGGATCAACACTCCCCACACAGGCAGAGAGAGCCCCTGCAGAGGACTGGCCTGAAGGATAACGTGACTAGGACACAATAGCACAGCACAGGCAGCACAACCTGAAGACACTCCCAGAAGCACCAGGCTCTGGGGAACAGGGAACACTACACTGCAGGGCACTACAGGACCTCTTCCTCATAAGGCCATTAACCTCAAGAACAGGAGATTGGGGAAAGTTGGCCACGAGTGTTAGATAAAATGAGAAGACCAAGGAATTTGTCCTAAATGAAAGAACAGAACAAGACCACGGCCAGAGAGCTAAAATGTAAGTAACAGATGTAAGTAACATGCCTGATGGAGAATTTAAAGCAATTGTTGTAAGGATACTCACTGGACTTGAGAAAATAGTGGAGGACATCAATGAGAGACCATTACCAGAGATAAGGAATAATATAACAGAGATGAAAGTCTCAATAAACAAAATAAGAAACACTTCGTGGAGTGAACAGCAGGCTGGAAGAAGAAGAACAAATTAATGATCTAAAGACAGTAAGGGAAAGTAATCAAGCTGAGCAAAAGAAAGAAAAAAGAATTATGCAAAATGAGAACAGACTTAGGGAACTCAGTCACTACATCAAATGTAATAACATTATTATAGGAGTCCAGGAAGAAGAGACAAAAGAGAACAGAGAATTTCAAGAACTAATAGCTGAAAACTTCCCTAATCTGGGGAAGGAAACAGATATCCAGATCCAGGAGGCACAGACCCTCAACAAAATCAATAAAATCAGATCCACACCAGACATACTATAATCGAAATGGCAAAAGATAGTGATAAAGAAAAAATGTTAAAAGCAGCAAGACAAAAGAAGGCAGTTACATCCAAAGGAAACTCCATAAGGCTATCATTTTTCGGCAGAAACTTTCCAAGCCTAAAAGGAGTAGCAGGATATATTCAAAGTGCTGAATGGGGAAAATCTACAACCAAGAATACTCTATCCAGCAAGGGTATCGTTCAGAAAACAAGGAGAGATAACAAGTTTCCCAGGCAAACAAAAACTAAAGGAGTTCATGACCACTAAACCAGCCCTGCAAGAAATATTAAAGAGGACACTTTGAGTGGAAAGGAAAGGCCCAAAATGACAGTATGAAAGTAGGAAACACAAAAGCAGTAAAAATGAATATTTCTGTAAAAAAAAAAAAAAATCAGTCAAGGAACTCAAAATAAAAGGATGTAAAATGTGACACCATATACCTAAAACATGGGGAGGAGAGGAGTAGAGAATGGGTTCAAACTTAAATGACCAATAATTTAATGCAGGCTTCTATGTGCAAATCTAGTGGTAACCACATATCAAAAACCACTAATAAATACTCACAAATAAAGAAAAAGAAATCCAAATAGATCACTAAAGAAAATTAGCAAACCATGAAAGAAAGACAAAGGATCAGAGAAAATCTTCAATAACCACCACAAGTAATACAATGGCAACACTTATCTATCAATAATTACTTTGAATGTAAATGGACTAAACGCTTCAATCAAAAGACACAGTGACAGAATGGATAAAAAAAATAAGACCCATCTATATGCTGCCTATCAGAGACTCATTTTAGACATAAAGACACCTGCAGATTGAAACTGAAGGGGTGGAAAAACATCTATCATGCAAATGGATGTCAAAAGAAAGCTGGAGTAGCAGTACTTTATATGGGACAAAATAGACTTTAAAACAAAGTATCTGTAACCAGAGACAAAATAGTGTGCTATATAACAAGGGGAAAATCCAACAAGAAAATATAATAATTGCATATATTTATACACCCAACACGATAACACCAAAATACATAAAAGTTATTAACAAACACAAGGAATTAATTAACAATAACACAATAATAGTAGGGAAATTTAACACCCCACTACATCAATGGAGAGATCATCTAAACAGAAAAACCAGGAAAGAATGGCTTTAAATGACACCCTGGACCAGATGGATTTTAAGTTTTTACATTTATTTATTTTTGAGAGACAGAGAAAGAAAACAACAGCAGGGGAGGGGCAGAGAGAGAGGGAGACATAGAATCCAAAACGGGCTCCATCCTCTGAGCTGTCAGCACACAGCCTGACACAGGACTCCAAGCCACAACCACGAGATTATGACCTGAGCCAAAGTCGGAAGCTTAACAGACTGAGCCACCCACATGTCCCCCAGAAGGATTTAAGGTATATTCAGAACAGTCCATCCTAAAACAGAATACACATTCTTTTCAAATACACAGGGAACATTCCTCAGGACAGATCATATATTAGGCCTCAAAACAAGCCTCAAACTCAAAAAGATCGAAGTCATCCATGCATCTTTTCTGACCACAACACTACGAAACTAGAAGTCAAACACAAAACATATGGAAAGATCACAAATACATGGAGGTTAAGTCACATGGTACTAAACAATGAATGGGCCAACTAGGAAATAGAAAAAGAAGTTAAAAAGTACATGCAAACAAATGAAAATAAGACCTCTGAAATGTAGTATAAGCAGTCATAAGAGGGACGTTCAAAGCAATAAAGGCCTATCTCAACAAGTAAGAAAATTCAAAACTAAAACAACCTTACACCTAAAGAAGCTAGAAAAAGAACAAAACCTAAAGCCAGCAGAATGAAGGAAATCATAAAGATTAGAGCAGAAATCATTGATATAGGGAAAAAAAAATAAGACACAAAAGGAAAACCAATAGAACAGACCAAGGGAACCCAGAGCTGGTTGTTTAAAAAGAAAAAAAAATCAATAAAATTGAGAAACCCCTAGTCAGATTTGTCAGGAAAACAAGAGAAAGGAAAAGGACCCAAATAAGTAAAATCACAAATGGGAGAGGAGACATAACATCACAGAAATACAATTATAAGAAAATATTATGAAAAACTACATGCCAACAAATTGGGCAACCTATAAGAAATGAATTCCTAGAAACCTATAACCTACCAAAACTGAAACAGGAAGAAATAGAAAGTTTGACCAGACTGATTACCAGCAAAGAGATTGAATCAATAATCAAAAAACCTGGAAGCAGCCCAAGTGTCCATCAACAGATGAACAGATAAAGAAAATGTGGTATATACACAATGGAATATTACTCACCCATAAAAAAGAATGAAATATTGCAATTTGCAATGATATGGATGGAGCTAGAGAGTATTATGCTAAGTAAGTCAGTCAGAGAAAAAAACAATACCATATGATTTCATGCATGTCTGGAACTCAAGAAACAAAAACGAGAAAAAGGGAAAAAAATAAGAGACAAAGCAAGAAACAGACTTAATTATAGAAAACAATTAGATGGCTACCAGAGAGGATGTGCCTAGGGGTATGGGTAAAATCGGTGACAAGTACAGGGTGATGTATGGAACTGTTGAATTACTACATTGTACACCTGAAACTAATAGAACACTGTCTGTTAACCAGAATTTAAATAGAAGCTTAAGGCAGCAAGAAAGAAAAGGGATTACAATGAAGAAAAATTGAATAGCATTAACATCTAGTATGGGAATAAAGTGTACCTAACCCATTTTCTACCCTGTGGTATCTATAGAAATAATGCATCTGACAACCAGGGGAGAAAAAAAATCAAAACACTGCCAATGAACAAAAGTTCAGGAACAAACGGCTTTGTGGGCAAATTCTACCAAATATTTAAAGAAAAGTTAATACCTATTCTTCTCAAACTATTCCAAAAAATAGAAGAGGAAGGAAAACCTGCAAATTCGTTCTATGAGGCCAGCATTACCCTGATACCAAAACCAGGTAAAGACACTACTTAAAAAGAGAACTACAGTCCAATATCTCCGGAGAACATGCAAAAGTCCTCCACATGGTATTAGTAAACCAAATCCAACAATACGGGAAAAGAATCATCTGCCACAATCAAGAGGGACCTGTTCCTGGGTGGCAAGAATGGTTCAATATTTGAAAATCAGTCAAGGTGATACACCACATCAATAAAAGAAAGGACAAGAATCAGATGATCATTCCAATAGACATAGAAAAAGCATTTGACAAAGTACAACATCTATTCATGATAAAAGCCCTCAAAAAAGCAGGTTTAGAGGGAACGTACCTCAACATAATAGAGGCCATATATACAAAAACCCACAAGCTAACATCATCCTGAATGGGGAAAAACTGAAAGCTTTTCCTCTGCTAAAGAAGACAAGGGTGACCACTCTCACCATTTTATTCAACACAGTACTGGAGGTCCTAGCCTCAGTAATCAGACAACAAAATGAAATAAAAGGCATTCAAATCTGTAAGAAAGTAGTAAAATTTTCACTATTCACAGATGACAGGATAGTCTATATAGAAAACCCGGAAGACTCCACCAAAAACGACTAGAATGATAGAAAATTTAGTAAAGTTGCAGGATACAAAATCAACATACAGAAATCTGTTGCCTTTCTATACATCAGTAATGAAGCAGAAAGAGAAATTAAGAAAACAATCCCATTTACAATTGCATCAAAAATAGGATACCTAGAAATAAACCTAACTGAAGAGGTGAAAGATCTGTACTTTGAAAACTATAAAACATTGATGAAAGAAATTGAAGATAACACATAGAAATGGAAAGAAATTCTATGCTCATGGATTAGAAGAGCAAATACTGTTAAATGTCTATACTATCCAAAGCAATCTACACATTCAGTGCCATCCCTATCAAAATATCTACAGCATTTATCACAGAACCAGAACAATCCCAAAATTTGTAGGAACCACAAAAAAAAAAGCAAACAAAAAACAAACAAAAACAAAAAAACAAAAAACCCAGAGAGTCAAAACAATCTTGAAAAAGAAAAGCAAAGCTGGAGGCATCACAATTCTGGACTCCAAGTTATGTTACAAACCTGTAGAAATCAAAACAGTAGGGTACTGGCACAAAAATGAACACAAAAGATCAACAGAACAGAATAGAAAACCCAGAAATGAACCCACAATTACATGGTTGATTAGTCTTTAAGAGAGCAGGAAAGAATTCCCAGTGGGTAAAAGTGTCTTCAACAAATGGTGTTCGGAAAACTGAACAGCAACTTACAAAAAAATGAAACTGGACCTTTTTCTTACACTACATACAAAAATAAATTCAAAATGGATTAAAGATCTAAATGTGAGACCTGAAACCATAGAAATCCTAGAAGACAGCACAGGCAGTAATTTCTCCGACATTGGTGGTAGCAACATTTTTCTGGGCATGTCCCGAGGCAAGGGAACCAAAAGCAAAAATAAACTGTTGGGAATACATCAAAATAAAAATCTTCTGCACAGCAAACAGTCAACAAAACTAGAAGGCAACCTATGGAACAGAAGATATTTGCAAATGACATATCTGAGGATAAAGGGTTAATATCCAAAATATATAAAGAACTTCTAAAAGTCAACACCCCCAAAAAACAAATAACCCAATTAAAAATGGGCAAAGGACATAAACACACATTTCTTCGAAGAAGACATCCATATGGCCAACACACACATGAAAAGATGCTCAACATCACTCATTATCAGGCAAATACACATCAAAACCACAAGGGGATACCACCTCACACCTGTCAGAATGGCTAAAATCAACAAAACAACAAACAACAAGTGTTGCGAGGATGTGGAGAAAAAGGAACCCTCATGCAAACTGGTGCAGCCACTGAGGAAAACAGTATGGAAGTTCTTCAGAAAGTTAAAGATAGAACTACCCTACAAGCCAGCAATTGCACTACTGAGTATTTACCCAAAAAATACAAAAACACTAATTCAAAGGGATACATGCACCCCAAGGTTTATTGCAGCATTATTGACAACAAACTATGGAAGCAGCCCAAGTGTCCATTGATAGATGTATGGATACAGAAGATGGGAGATTTTATACACACACACACACACACACACACACACACACACACACACACACACGGTGGAATATTATTCAGCCATAAAGAAGAATGAAGTCTTGCCATTTGCAATGACATCGAGGGAGCTAGAGTATTATGCTAAGCAAAATAAGTCAGAAAAGACAAATACCATAGGATTTCACACATATGTGGAATTTAAGAAACAAATGAGCAAAGGGAGAAGAAAATGAGACAAACCAAGAAACAGACTCTTAACTGTAGGGAACAAACTGATGGTTACCAGAGGGGAGAGGGATGGAGGGGTGGGTGGAACAGGTGGTAGACGATTAAGGAGTGTATTTGTCACAATGAGCACCATTAAGACAAAACTGCAAGGGCACCCAGGTGGCTCAGTAGGTTAAGCGTCCGACTTCAACACAGGTCATGATCTCACGGCTCGTGGGTTCAAGCCCTGCGTTGGGCTCTATGCTGACACCTTGGAGCCTGGAGCCTGCTTCGGATTCTGTGTCTCTTTCTACCCCTCCCCTGCTTATGCTCTGTCTTGCTCTCTCTCGAAAATAAATAAATGCTTAAGAAAAACTTCAAATAAAAATAAAAAAACACAGGTTTGTCTGACCTGCCAAAAAGTAAATTGCCCCTAGTCATGACCCACTGGGTTTCATGAAAAATTTTTGGAAGTTGCTGAAAAGTAACTATGCCTCAGCTCTTTCATGGCAACCTGTGGGATCGTGGACCCACAGCAGCCAAGGCCACAGCAGCAATGCCTCTCCATTCCCTCCTGCTCTAGATGACCCAGAGCAGAGTGACTGATGGGGTATTGGCAAAAAATACATTTTCCTCAGTGTGTAGGTTGAGAAGGCAATGTCCCTGAAGTCATCTTGTATTGCTGTTTTCTCACTAATGGTCAGTGAAACTGGCCATGCAATCTTGCAAAAGGTTACCAGTTTTTTGCAGAAATTAAGCTAGCCACTTAAAGACAAGCCCCAGCAGCAAATAACAGCCACAGCAAATAGCAATTACTAACTGGGTTCTTAGGTAACTCTTTTGTTCTCAAAAAGATTTTCTACTCAAAAACTACAACTGACCAGGAAATTTTGCTGAGTTTTTTTCCTATGACAAGGAGTGGACTCAAGAAAATCTTTTCATGGTAATGGCAGTGAATCTTTGTCAAAATGAAGGTCACCACTTAAGAGTACAAAAAAATTGGGGGGCACCTGGGTGGTTCAGCCGGTTAAGCGTCCGACTTCAGCGCAGATCATGATTTCACAGATCGCGAGTTGGAGCCCCGCTGTCAGGCTCTGTGCTGACAACTCAGAGCCTGGAGCCCGCCTCAGATTCTGTGTCTCCCTCTCTTCCTGCCCCTCTCCCGCTGGTGCTGTCTCTCAAAAATAAATGTTAAAAAGTTGAAGGCTTTTATTTATTTTGAGAGAGCTAGAGTGTGTGCACCCAAGCAAGGGAGAGGGAGAGAACCCCAAGCAGGCTTCATACTAAGCACGGAGCCTGATGCGGAGATCAATTTCACGAACCGTGAGATCTTGACTTGAGCTGAAACCAAGAGTTGGACACTTAACCAACTGAGCCACCTAGGCTCCCAACAGTTCTTTACTATTGTTAAAAAGAAAACCACAGGCCCAAGATGGTGTCACTTAGGCCAAGTCACCAAACCAAGGTTTAATGCCTCTTAACCTCCCCCAGAAATGCGGTTTTAACTGGCCAGTCAGGGATTTTCTGGTCAGCACCAATGAGGTAATCATCACATGACCTTCTCCATCTACCCTCTGAAGGAAAATGAGGTAATCCACGTACTAAGACCCTTTTGTCCGCAGAGGAAGGTGACTTCACCTGAAATAATTGTTTTCTGTTTAGGACTTCCCTAACCTACTTTTAAAAACCTTTCCCTTTGTGTAGGCCCTTCTACTTGCTGGATGGAATGCTGGCTAATTCATGAATCACTTAATAAAGCCATCTAGATGTTCAGATTTATTCAGTTGAATTTTGTTAATTTTTTAATGTTTCTTTTTGAGAGGGAGAGAGACAGAGCACGAGCTGGGGAGGGGCAGAGAGGGAGACACAGAATCTGAAGCAGGCTCCAGGCTCTGAGCTGTCAGCACACAGCCCGACGCAGGGCTCAAACCCACAAGTTGAGATCATGACCTGAGCTGAAGTCGGACGCTCAAACGACTGAGCCACCCAGGTGCCCTAAGTTGAATTTTGTTTTTTGACATTACCAAATATCTTGTCTCAAGTTTCCCTAGTTGTCTCGTGAATGTCCTTTCATGGTTGGTGTGTGAGTCAGATCCAAGCAACAGTCACTCATGACACATGTTTGAGGACGCTTAAATTCCCTTTTTTAAAAAAATGTTTATTTTTAACAGAGAGGGAGACAGAGCGTGATGGGGGAGGGACAGAGAGAGAGGGAGACACAGAATCCAAACAGGCTCCAGGCTCTGAACTGTCAGCACAGAGCCCGATGTGGGGCTTGAACTCAGGAGCTGTGAGATCGTGACCTGAGCTGAAGTCAGACACTTAACCAATGGAGCCATTCAGGCACCCCCTTAAATTCCCTTTTATCTGTAACTGTCCTCTCCCCTAACCATCTCCCCCCACCTTGGAATTTGTTGAAGAAACAGGGTTGATTTGTAGAATTTCCCTCATTGTAGATACGACTGAATGCGTCCCACTGTCTCAACAGGTCTGCATCAGGACAGATTTCCTAAAAGCAGAGCCTGAGATGGGGATTTTTTTTATTGAGGAAGTGCTCTCAGAACAGGAGCACACAATGGGGGAGCTGGAGAGGAAAGGCAAAGAGCTAAGCAAAAGATCAGGTCTCAGCTGGAGACTAGCTTCAGGGAGCTCCGGCCCCACAAAACTGAATCCCATTTCAGGCAAGAGGCCATAGCCTTTATCTAGCTGCCCCATGTCAATCACTGGCTATGGGTACCCTGCGTGGGTGGCCCTAGTAACCTCTCAGGCAAGGACTTGCTTTTGCCCAAAGGCAATTCTTAAAGGAAAGGGCTGCAAGGACTTTTAGCAGCCAATGGTTAAAGATCAGGCTTAAAGATCAGGAAGGATGCCAAGAGCAGTCATATCAATGTTGCTCTCTTCTGGGTTTCCTGAGGATTTCAACATGGAGGCTCAATCCAGATCAAGTTTTACCTTTGGTAAGACTATGTGCGTCCTCTTGTACCACATCACAGGGCACTTTGTATTTGCTCACCTTACAAACTCTTTAATGCACAACTCTGGTACTATTCATTGTTTCTGCCAGGAGTGGATTTAACCACTTTTACATTGTGAGATAAGTTAGCTTAAGAGTCTGAGAGTCAGGTTTCACTTAGTGTGTGTGCTTTTCACATGTAATACATAACTCATTATAATCCACAGGAGTGTATGGTTATTTGTGTGGGAAAAATGTTTTCCAGCAAAGCTGGAAAAAGGAGTACATTCTTTTAGGTTTTTCCAGATGCCTAGCTGGGAAAATTCAATGGAAACTGGCTTAAATAGAAGAAAATCATTAAGTCCTTTACTTAGAGAATCTGGGATAAAGTCTGAAGGGTAGCTAGATCCAAGTCCTCAAAGATGTCACAGGTAATTTTTCCTGGCCCCATGTTGGGTTTCCTTTTCTCTGTGGCCGCAGCATCAACCAGAATCACTCTTTGGCTTTCAACATCTTAGACACTCTTCAATCCGAGCAGATTGGGTGTCATCCTTCCTGGAAGTCTAATAGGAATTGAATTCTGTTGGGTCTCCTACAAAATAAGGCATAAGTTGTGCCCAGGTGACTCAGTCAGTTAAGCATCCAACTTTGGCTCGGGTCATGATGTCACAGTTGGCGAATTCAAGCCCCGTGTCGGGCGCTGTGCTGACAGCTCAGAGCCTGAAGCCTGCTTCGGATCTGTGTCTCCCTCTCTGTCTCCTCCTCCCCGGGTCACGATCTCAAAAATAAATATTAAAAAAATAAAGACATGAAACAGGATTATCAAATCAGCCTCTCAAGAACCACAGCTCTTACCCAGTACCAAGCTTTACTAACAATTTCAAGGATAATAATCACAAGGCACAAGCCAAACAAGGCTATCTTGCCACATTAGGACAATCTCAGGCCAGTATCTGACAGGCCAATATCTGAGGTCTCTAAATGATGTGTACACCCACATGACTTACACAAAAGGAGGCTGTCGCATCACAAAATGTCCATTTTAAACTCTGATATTTAAGCAGACTTCATGATGCCACAGAGGAATTCCCACCCCACCAACCCCAAAATTCCCATTTTGTTCAGGATAAGCAATTTTAGATAGATTGGCTATAGAGGGCTTTAATCAGGATGGACCCAAGGAACCTCCTACCAAAAACTGTTGGTGGTTTGGGGCACCTGGATGGCTCAGTCAGTTAAGCGTCCAACTTCGGCTCAGGTCACGATCTCACGGTTGGTGGCTCTGAGCCCCGCATCGGGCTCTGTGCTGACAGCTCAGAGCCTGGAGCCTGCTTCAGATTCTCTGTCTCCCTCTCTGCTCCTCCCCCACCCGTGCTCTGTTTCTGTCTCAAAAATAAACAAAGAAAATTTTTTTAAACTGTTTGCCAGGTCTGTCATTAGCATGTTTACAAGGACTTGACCAGCTGACCCTTCTTTCTTACAGGTGTTGGTCCCCATTAAAGAGAATGCATTATAGACCTGCTTATACCCATTTCTTTCTGACAGGTCACTGAGCCCATTGCTGTGACCGGAGGCTAAGATGATCGGATTGAAGAAACCAAGGACTAAAGAAAAGCAGGGTGAGGTTACAAGAGGAGCACTGGATGCTAAGCAGGCAAAAATAAAACGTTCACCACCATGTCCTCACAAGGACCCAGGAGGTCTCAGGTTGCAGACAGATTTTCTAAGAATTTCCCTGCTTTGTCATGAAGATTTATGAAAGACCTAGGCCCTAAAAGTTCAAGGACCTAAACAGTTTAGAAAAGCATCAGTGAAACACAATTGATGTGACCAGCGGATCCTGTGGTCATGGGCTCTCTCCTGCGTGTCAGTTACTGTAGGTCTGTCTCATGCCGTGCATGATTATAATGGAGTCTGGTTCCAGAGAATACAACATACCATAAGCCCGCAGAGATACTCCCAGAGGTTCTGGGTGGAGTTGGGGGAAGCAAAGCCATACTCAGAATAGATATCTATCCTTGTGACTACAAACCACAGGCTCCTCTAGGATTCAAGGGGTCCAAGGTAGTAAGCTTACTAACACCTAGATAGTTGGTTTTCTTGAGAAATAGTGCCAAATGGGACCCACACCAGTCTCCATTCCTGGCAGATTGGACAGTCAGTGGTGGCATTTGTGACATTAGCCTTGGGAAGTAGAAGCCTCTGTGGTTGGGCCCATCCACGGATTTCACCTCTGCCACTGGGGTCGCCTTGTTCATGTGTTCATGCTGCCTGCACTGGAGTGGCCCGTGCCTGATGTTAACTCGCTAAGTCATTTGGTCTACTTTATGGATGGATACTTTCTGTGGAGCATTAACCTGGGTGTCCAAATGCTATGTCTGTTGACATATTCCTACCCCAGACCTGCTTGTCCTTGATTTTCCAATCTTCCTCTTTTTAGGCCTCTGCCCAGAAGACTAGGTCATACGCCGTTGCTCAGGAATCTGTATATATTCTAACCTCAGAGCACTTCACTAAGGGGATAGCTAAGTGAACCAAAGTGCATAGCCTAAGAGGCCAGCCTGGATCTGCGACAGAGCCCCTGCCTGCTCCAGGCTCCACTCAGAACAACAGGCTCTCATGTCATGCAATAGGTGTGTTGGGGAACTATTCACAGGGGTGTAATTAGTTGTCTCTGAAGCCTAAAGAGGTCAGCCAGTCATCATACTTCCTTCTTTGTGGCAGCATGCAAAAGATGCAACTATTTCTTATTTCAGATGGTATGGTGGCCACGGAAGGTATGCCACCCAGATCTCCTTCAAGAGGCCCTGCTGCAGGAAACCACACCGAAAGCCCCAGATACTGCCTGTTTGGGTCCGCCAGCTCCACATTCATGCGGAGGCCATGCTTCCCTCCGGTGTTCCCAGCCAGGGCCATCTCAGTGACATACTAGTGGCACCCTTTCCCAGCGCCCCTTCCTGCCCTCTCACAGGTACCACAGCAGCGTGGAACATGGCAGGTGCCCCCCTGCCCACTCCCACTTCCTTCTCTCTCTTCCACAGGTATTTCTCCCAATCAACATCTCACACGTATAATCCCATTTTGGCGTCTGCTTCTCAGAGGACACGGATGGACGTGCTTGAGATATTCTGGTATGTCCCTGAGTACCAGACCCCTTCATTAGGGGTGACAGATGTGGACTGAAACCCTGCAGAGATGATCTTCTGTCCTGAACTGAGTGCACGCATATCATTCAAGGCCACCAGGGTGCTAGCTGCTTCTAGCGTGTAGGTCAGTGTGACCCTTAGCAGGACATCCAGACAGTCCAGATCTCTTCAGATTATGACATAATTGGAGAGCTTACATCACCTTGAGGTGAAACTGTACACATATACTGTTGCCCAAGTGTTGGTAAACTACAGCCCACAGGCTGAATCTGGCTTGCTCTGTGTTTTTATAAAGTTTTATTAAGACATAGCCATTCATTTTTCGAAATGTGTTATCTGTAGCTACCTTGGGGGCCACAACAGAAGTAGCTGTGACAGACCATACAGCTGGAATATTTACTATCTTGGCCTTTACGGGAAGTTTGCCAGTGCCTGATATCAGAAAAAAAAAATTCCCATGGAATAGACGAGAAGGGGAAAATTTCAATTTGCCAAACCAATGGCTGGGTACCATGTACCTGAAACCATGTTAATTTGCTCTAGTAGATTCTATTTGATTCAACCTACTTGATTGAGCTTATGAGTTTGTTACCCTCTAGATCCATCTTTTTTTTCTTCCAGGAGCCAGAAGGATAAATTATATGGAAACATGACAGAGACCACCTTTAGATCTTAGTATATAAAATATCATATTGTATTACAGAGCAATTGTGAGGGCATAATGGAAATTGTTCAAGATTTTCTGCAGCCAATGAAGAACCCCAGGGCGGTGGGGAGAGGAGCAGTGCTGAAAGGTAAAGACTGTCTGTTAAAAGAGTCCTAGCCATCTAGGACAAATCCTTGAGGGTGAGTCTGGGCCATGCATCTCTGCCAGTCACAGTTGCCTAAAGCCAAATAAGCTGGAGATTCCAAAACCACCTTGGTGGAAGATTAAAGAGTCAAAAGGTTCAGACAGGTAGAAATTTTAGAATAGATTTTTCATGTGAAAGCAGAAGTTCTACCAGATTTATTTCCAGGAGGGTCCAGAGAACACTCCTTCACTAAAGCAATAAGAATACACTGGTGATGTGGCCATGGACACCACTGAGCAACTCGTGGTGACTGTCATCTGCAGAACATGCCACAGTGGAACTGTGAGCATATGAAGATGATAGCATGCAGGCATTAGTAAAGGTGGGTGGTGGCAGAGAACCATCAGAGGCAAAATAGATGAAATTATTATAATAGGGAACACAAGATCTCAATCCACAAGGATCTGTGGCAATAGCTTCTATTCCATGGTGAATCTAGGGTTGAGATAGATGGGCCCCCAAGGTGACAGTTGACCTGTATAAGGTCAAATTAAGAGCTCCCAAGAGGAAGCCTGACCAACACAGAAAAGATAATTATAATCCCTTATCTAATTTCCAGTTAGAGGCCCAATCCTTTAGGGAAAGAAAAATGATTTGGTAAGCCACAGCAAATACACCCAATAAAAATTCTCCAAATTCTTCCCCCAACAGACCTTCAGCCTAATGAACAATATTTTCTAACCTAGTAGGAAAGGATTTACTATTCATTGGCCATAGCAATAGTGACCATCAGAACTGGTTTTAAACCTAGCTCAATAGGTAACAATTTTGCATCAGGAACTACATTCCTAGAAGTCAGCCATGATAGTCTCATGGTTCTGAAAGCCAGCCCATGAGCACTCTTCTGAAAGTCTGCCAGTCACCAAACGTTTTCCAATGCCTGTGTAAGATTGGCTCTCGCTTGCCGTGGAGACCCTATGACTTGCAAGTACAGCTCTCCCTTGTTTAGCAAGCAATCAATCCAGCATTTTGTTTCAAATATTGAGTGGCAGCATTTTCCCTGAAACAGGCTCTTTTCCGGAATAATAAACAGTAAAGAAAGGGAGTATGTAGACCTTTGAGAACTGTTGGATAAAGTTTATGAATTGGCAATAATACCCAGGGGACCTAAGTACCACGACAGTTCCCAGAAGTTAGAATAGGCTTCTGGAGACCAGCACAAAAATGAGTCCTGGCAGAAGTCTTTCTCACCGTGGTCTTAGTTGGAAAACAAAGCCACTATCTATTTGCATAGTTCCAAATGGATAATTAAGATGGATATTCTTATAAATTGTGATAACTTTTTCCTTACATAAGTAGAGTAAGAGCCATAATTGTAGTAAGAGCCAAGTGGAAGCCTTTGAAACTCCATCACTCCTCATCCCATGCCAAGAAGATCATCCAAAAGCAATACTGCACCCCCCGAGTAGGTGCAAAGATTAGTGCCCCATCAACTACTTAAATGATTCCAATGTTTTATTCCCCATTATATTACCCCTTTCAATTCATCTACATATCCCTTGATAAAAATTCATGGAATTTTGAAATGGTGGATTCCCGTAAACTTAATCAAATTGTTGGCCCAATGGCAACTTTTGGAAATTGGTAGTTAGCTGTAGATCTGGTAAATGGGTTTTTTCCCCCAATTCTCATCCTTAGAAAAGCTCAAGAGCAAATATGTATCATCTTGCCCAGATTTCTGTTAACACTTCTGCTCTCAATCAAAATATAATCCTGCAGAGACATTGATTGCTTGACATTCCACAGGCCATCAGCCTGGACCTCACTCATTGGTGTTAGTTGTCAGTTTTGCATTACTGTTTTACACAAAGCTTCTTCTCTGTAATGCAAAGATCTTCTCAGAACTAAATTTTCTTAAATCTCCTTGTATTGGAAGATAGACTAAGGCAACCCCAAGCATCCTTTCCTTCTGGTATTCACATCCTTGTGAAATCAAATCTGACTGAATGAGTGGGACCTGTAACTCGCTTCTAATAGAATATAGCAAAGGTGATAGGATGTACTTAAGGCTGTAACAACCTGGGTCACCTGGGTGTCTCAGTCAGTTAAGCAACCAACTCTTGATTTATGCCCAGGTCATGAGATCGAGCCCTATGTCAGGCCCTGTGCGATAGTGCAGAGCCTGCTTGGGATTCTCTCTCTACCCCTGCCCTGCTTGTGTTCTAATTCTCAAATTAAAAAAAAAAAAAGATTGTAACAATCTTCTTGCTAGAACATTTTCTCCCATCTAAGGCAGGCTTTGACAAAGCAAGCAGCTATATTGTGAGTTACTCTACAGAGATGCCCAAAGGTCAAACTAGGGGACCTCTGGCCAACAGTCAGCAGGAAATTGAGGCCTTCAGTCCACAAGGCCACAAGAAACTGAACTCTACCAACAAACACATGAATTTTTTAATGGATCCTCCTCCGGTCAAACATAGATGAGACTGCAGCTCCTGCTAAACTCTTGACTGCAGCTTTAGGAGATTCTGAAGCAGTGGACCCAGCTAAATCACCCCAGCATGTGTGATTTACAGAAATTGTGAGATAATTAAATATGTTGTTTTAGTCTAAGGCTGTCATAATTTGTTGCAAAGCACAAGACGATGAATGAACCCAATATGGCTCTGAGTTGGAGATTGCCAGCGAAAAGAATGCATGAAAAATATGGAATATAGAAAAGGAAGGAGAGGTCATTATTACTGAGAGGTACAACATTATATCTGGTGGTTTTGCAAACTTTCCCCTAAACTCCAGCTTTTAAAGATCTCTTCAATAAGCTTCTGTGATTATGGCAGCACCACAAAAATTCTGAGTTCTGACTTCACCCTTACCAGCACACACCTTCAGCTAAAGCCATTAGTGCCTTTTTCTGGTTCTCCAGGCATAGGCTTCTGGACATTCACTTTTCTAGCTCTTTCTAAATTCATGTAAATATTAATTCCTATGGTATTCCTAGGATATGTGTAGTGGCTCTGTTTTGGATTATAATCATAAACATACAATTATACCAACTCAAATTTCTAACAAACTTTAATTATGTTTACATAAATTCATGTTACCTAATATCTAAAACATTATGCCTGTATGTATCAGAGACAATATGGTCTAACTGAAGGTATCATTTAAGCTGAAATGGGATCCAACCCTATTTAGTAACTTGTGAGTAATCCCAAAGCCTCCATATAGCTCTAACCAGAAATCACGGTGTGGCATCCACTACAGACTTTGGATTACATCTCTGTCCCCTTGTAGCAATCTATATCACTGCATTCAGAGAACCTTCATTTTTTTCCTTTCTCCCTTTGGGAAGCCAGACAGTAGGGACATTCAAAAGCAACTACACATACAGGGAAAATTAGAAAGTGACTACACATGCCTAGGAAAAGATATAGGCTTGAAAAAGACCTGAAGGATCTTAAATTTAAACCTCAAGTGGACCCTTGGCACTGAGTCTATAATGATAAAAAAAATTAAAAACCAGCAAGCCCTAAGGGGGAGTAACGGATTTACAAAATAAGCTCATCAGTAAATTCAAATGCCCAGTTTTCAACAAAAAAATCACACGGGGTGCAAGAAAAGCAGGCAAATATTGCCCGTTCAAAATGAAAAAATACCCCAGAAACACATCTGATGGCAGATCTACCAAAGATCTTAAAACAATGGGCTTAAAGATGTTCAAGGAACTAAAGGAAGATGTGGAGAAAGTAAAAACCCATTAACAAAATGGAATTATCAACAAAGAGAAAAGCTAAAGAGAAGTCCCAAGAATTCTGGAACTGAAAAGTACAGCAACAAATGAAAAGTTCACTAGAGGGATTCAGAGGCAGATTTTAGCAGGCAGAAGAGTCCGAGAACCTGAAGATAGGACAATGGAATTATCAAGTCTGAGGAAGAGAAGGAAAAAAGAACAAAAGAGGTTAAGGCCTAAGATGGCAATATAGGGGGGCTCTCCTACCACAGACACACCAAACTTATAAGTATACATGGGAGCAACTCTCTGAAAGGAATCAAGAAACTAGCTGAGTAACTTCTACACATCAGGCAAACAAATGACCACATTGAAATGGGCCACTGGCATCTCTCTGGATGGACCTTGTGTACATCTGGTCCCCTGGCTTTTGCAGCTGCCACCCAAGAAACAGACCCTTTAATTACCAGGCTCCAGTGGTGAGCAGGGCTTGCTTTCATGAGCTCAACAGGACCATGCTAACAAGAAACAGTTCTTAACTAGCTACCCACTGGGGGCTCAGAGCAGGGGTAGCAGACAGAAATTCCCACCTCCTAGTATTTCCCCAAAAGAGGGCTATTTACTTACTCTAAAAGCTGTTGCATACAGATCAGGTTTCTAATTTAGCACACAGAAAGGGGCTGACTGCTATCATATCCAGAGACCAGAGACATCAGGGAAGCCAGATGCTATCTCCTCTTTCTCTTCATAGCCCACTTCAAAGTGCCAATATTTCTCAGTAAGGAACCTGTGCAAACATCAAGCATTCTAGCTTTTGCAGCTGTCACCCCAGGGATGCATCTCTTGATCACCTGGTTCTGCTGAGCGCTGAGGCTTGTGTTGACTGGTCCTACAGGACTGTACCAAACAAATCAACAGTTCTTAACCAGCAATACCAGGGTTCAGTGCAAAGCAGACAGAAACTCCCATCTTTCCATGAAGGAGGTCTATTCACATACTTTAAAAGATGCTGAGGGTAAGTCTTCTAAGTCAGCACAAATCTAGGTACTGAAATACTTTCCTTTGGGGTATTGATAGGGTCTCCTAGTAGTTCAGGGTGTGCCAAGACCTAAGAACAAAGAAGCCAGCTTGTATAATCACAAAGGATTCAAAAACCACCAAGAATAGCCAGGAGAGACTACTAAAATAATTAGACACCAAAAAACAACCTAGAAGAAATTAATTCCTAGAAATTTGTAATCTTCCAAGACTGGATCATGAATAAAGTCTGAGTAGACTGATTATTAGTAAAGGTAGTAAATCAGTAATCAAAAACCTCCCAGCAAACAAAGGTCCAGAACCAGAGGATTTCACGGGTGAATTCTACCAAACAGTCAAAGATTTAATACCTATTCTTCTCAGACTCTTCCAAAAATTGAAGAGGAAGGAAACTTTCTAAACACACTTTACAAGGTCAGCAATATCCTGATACCAAAACTAGACAGGACCACCACAAAAAAGAAAATTACAGGCTGGATTTCATTCCCAACTCCCCCCAACAGCAGGTGTCTCCATAAAGAATATAACCTGCACAAAAGTACACAAGTTTGTCCTGCAAGACTCAGAAGTCACACCCTCCCAGCATGATTTCCTCTGGATTCGGGGGCAGGGTATAAGAAGAGGCCTCCTCTTCAATCATCATGATACCATGCTGGAGGAGATCTACTGGTTAAGAGCACAACCATTTCACTCAGTCCCTGGTGGCCAAATTAGAGGTTCAATCCATTTCTCTCGTTTATATCTAGTCATCATTAGACCCACAGTGAGTACTGAAGGCTGATTGCAGTCCAGTGCTGACATGTTCAAGATGATAAAGAATTAGTATTTACTTTTAAAACTTATTAAGCTTTCTAAGTCAGCTTCCACTCAAAATTAAATCCAAATTCCAAGCAGCCCACGTTCAACACCCTCTATAAACGAGACAGTAAAGTGATTTCAACATGGAGTCATGGAACATCACAGGGCAATCCTTCCATGATGTCACAAAAGGCACCAAGGGGATGTGTAACGCCCACCTTCAATGGACACTGAACACAAGCATCAGGGCAAATAACATGGTCATGTTGAAATACATGTGCCACACAAAATACAGCAATCAAACCATGAAATAGACGCTTGGCCCAAAGGATATTTATATATATTATTAGAGACCAACACCTACAGAAGAACAGAAGGAAGTGTATTTGTCTGAGGGAGAGGTCAACTGTGACACAGACCCAACCAAGTCTCAGCCCGTCATGGTTGTCCCAGTTGGACAGAAGTCCCTGACCTTTATAACACAATTTCAGTCAGTAGATGTGCTAGGAAGGGCATTGCCTCAGTCGGGTGATTTTCTCCACTGGAGGAAAACCCTGAAATACTCCTTGCAGCTGCTGGAGCAAGTAAGTCTACTGCTGGGGGGTCTGGGTAGTGTTGTCCTTGCCCACCATGCCAGAAATCCCAAATAACAAGATAAATTTTCCCTGGGAATCTTGTTGGAGGCTTGTCCACAAATGGCTAGAATAGCTTCTGATAAAAAGGAAACAGCAGGTCCCCAATAGAGTCAACTTATGCTAAACCCCACATCAGCCAACCAAGGCTTAATACCTAATTACAGTCATCCCCATCCCCGGGAATGTAACTTTTACCAAGACAACCTGGCAATACCTAAACAGCACTGCTGAGGTAATCCACCTGCTGGAACTCATTTCTGTTACTAGATGGGATGCTACCCAATGCATGATTCACTGCACAAAGCCAGATTAATCTTTAGGTGTACTCAGTTGAATTTGTGTCATCTAACACCTCCCAAAATTAAAATGAGTATCTCCTGTCCTTCAAAAGGTGAGCATATAAACTGTGGTATATTCACACAGTGAATACTATCAGTGATTTAAAAATGAGCTATAAGCCACAAAAAGACATGGAGGAATCTTAAATGCATATTACATAGTGAAGGAGACCAGTCTGAAAAGGCTGCATACTATATGATTCTAATCATATAACATCCTGAAAAAGAAAAAGCTAGGGAAACATAAAAACACATCCGTTGCTGCCAAAAGCTGGCATGGAGAAGGGGAGGAGAAGATGAACAAGTGGAAGAGGAGAGTTGAGGCAACTATTCTATAGGCTACAGCTGAGAAGTACCAGAATAATGTCCATGACATGCTTTGGCATATGGATTGTTTTGAGCTAAAGGTCACAGAGAACCAGTAGATGCCTGAAAAGCTCTAGAAACCAGGTATGTTTTCCTTTTATAACAGAAATTTACATTTTTAAAGAAAATATCAATTTGTAGAGATGTCTCCTTCTCCTATAGCAGGAAGAGGAAGACCTAATAACTCTTGCCAAAGACTTAGAAATTTGCCAAAGAAAGCAGAGCTTAAATCTGCATGATAAATGTTACTAAACAACCCCTGTGTACCCCACTTATTTCCAATCACCTTCCCATACCTTACCCCCCTGTCCAAAAGCCCAGGTCACTTTCCCTTTGTTTTTGCCTAACAGGAGATATAAGCCCAACTTCAGCCACACCTCTAAACTTGGTTCACTCAATCTGTTTGGCCAATCTCATCTACAGGGCCCCAACTGGAGAACATGAGTGGGTAGAGGAAGAGACTTTTTCCCTCCCCTACGTTGTAATGGTAAATGTGAAACCAACACATTAACAAATTCTTGACCATTCTACCCTAAAGCAGCTCTGGCTAACCAGATCGACTTACCCAACAGCCCAGATTCCCCTAGGCACCTGCCTAAGTAAAGAAATGGAAGTCAACATAAGGGTAACTTATCAATCAAGGTTTCAGCCAGACTTAAAGCTTCACCTGAGAACCTCAGAATTAAACTCACCACACACAGTATCCATCAGATACTCTGTTACCTTGATGATCAACTCTTCAGAGCTTGCCATCCCTGTGGACACATGATGCCCATTCTGTCTCTGAACACTCACTCTGTGGACACTCTCATGTTTCACTCTCCTCAGCTTCTAGCTCCTGCTCTCTCAGATTACCTCCCAATGGTTACTAGCACACAAGCTCTCTTTTCAGGTTTTGCTATCATGGGAAACCCAGGCTAAGATATTTGGATACAGGAGTGCCACAGAAAGCAAACCCCTGGGACAAGATTTTAGGACAATATTACTGATAAGGATCCCACTTCTGATGGTGAACACCACAGCTTGTGGTAACATCACCATTAGTGAGACTCGTGGTAGATTGGGATGAAGAGCAGGGAGAAGGTAAAATGTTGACTTGCAAGATAGCTAAGTCGCCTGAAAGGTGTGGGGCAATGATTTCTAGATCACGGTTTCTAAATCAACAAGTAAGACTCCTTGTAACTAACTCCACAATCCCTGTAACTAAGACAGTGACAGGCTCAGGTTAGTTGACTTTTAATAAAAAGCACAGTGTAAAAGTAATTCCTGGGGCGCCTGTGTGACTCAATCGGTTACGTGTCTGACTTTGGCTCAGGTCACGATCTCACAGTTGGTGGGTTCAAGCCCCAGGTCGGGCTCTGTGCTGACTGCTCAATCCTGGAGCCTGCTTCGGATTCTGTGTCTCCCTCTCTCTCTCCGCCCCTCCCCAGCTGTGCTTTCTCACTCAAAAACAAAAAGAAATTTTTAAGAGTAATTCCTGCAGCTCCTAACGTTCCAGTCCGGAATTTATTTGTATGGATTCCCAGAATCTGGAAAGAAATAGTTTATCCATGGAAATAATTTCAGGACTTGGTTAACATGTCCTGGCAATAACAACCTCTAGCTTCAAGACCCATTAAGAGGTCTATACACATCTTATAACAAAGCTGACAGGTCTTTTATCTTTCCAACTAGCCAAACAAAGGTTATACACATCTATAAACAAAGCTGACAGGTCTTTTATCTTTCCAACTAGCCAAACAAAGGTTATACACATCTATAAACAAAGCTGACAGGTCTTTTATCTTTCCAACTAGCCAAACAAGACCGCCTATATAGTCACAGGTACAAACTGAGGGAAGGGCACTAATTCAACAGTGGTGGGTTTAATGGGAGTCTGGGTCTTACCAAATGGATCACCTCTGGGCCTGACAGTATGACCCAATAGGACAGAATCCCTAGTTCTAGGTATGTTCACTTGTTGTCCAATGGCCAAGTGTTTCACCTCTATTAGGAACCAGTAACACAGCTCAAGCTGTTTCTCAAGTAAAGTACAATTCCCTGCTATAGACAGCAAGGATTTCCTCCAGAATCCTAGGGACCTGTGCAGTGATTCTCCCACTGAGGTTTGCCACAGCTCCATGCCACACCTTTCCAAACCAATGACCTCTCCAGCACCAGAGGATCTGCAAATCTCCCAACTAATCCATAGCCTGGTCTGCCTTTCCACAGAGGAGAAAAGAACCTTTTTATAAACTACCCCATAGGCCCTCCAGCTCTTACACTTAGCTACTAGCCGCTCACCAGTAATGTTTAGGATCTCATGATCTGCCTGGAGATTCTAAGCAGCAGCCAACCCACTCCACTGTCCCTGTAGTCTTCTTCCAGGTCTTTCAAATGCCTGAATCATGCAACTGAAACAGCATTTCTCTCCACCAGGCCATATTCTCAGACCACCACCAATAAAAGTTTTAGCCATGAATATCTACCTTCTTCCATGGACTATCCTCCCTCCTCACAGGTAAATCTGAGTAAAGAGGAGGAAGTCTGCTCATTTTTTTTTCTTAAATTCTACCTATAAGTGAAATCATATGGTATTTGTCTTTGTTTTCACTTAGCATTATACTCTCCAGTTCCATCCATGTCAGTGCAAATGGCAAGATTTCATTCTTTTTATGGCTGAATAATATTCCATCATATATATACACACATCTTCCTTATCCATTCATCAGCCGATGGACACTTGGGCTGTTTCCATAATTTGGCTATTGTAGATAACACTGTTATAAATATCAAAGTACATGTGTCCTTTTGAATTAGTATTTTTGTATTCTTTGGGTAAATACTCAGTGGTGCAATTGCTGGATCATAGGGTAGTTCTATTTTTTGAACTTTTTTAGAGATTTCCATACTGTTTTCCACAGTGGCTGTGCCAGTTTGCATTCCCACCAACAGTGCAAGAAGGTTCCTTTTTCTCCACATCTTTGACAATGCCTGTTGTTTCTTGTTTTGTTTTTACCCATTCTGACAGGTGTGAGGTGATATCTCATTGTAGTTTTGACTTGCATTTCCCTGATAAGTGACGGTTAGCATCTTTGCACGTGTCTGTCGACCATCTGTAGGTCTTTGGAGAAACATCTGCTCATATCTTCTGCCCATTTTTTGCTGGATTGTTTTTTGGGTGTTGAGTTTTGTAAGTTTGTTATACATTTTGGATGCTAACCCTTTATCAGCTATGTCATTTGCAAATATATTCTCCCATTCTGTTGATTGCCTTTGAGTTTTGTTGTTTCCTTCACTGTGCAGAAGTTTTTTACTTTGATGAAGTTCCAATAGTTATTTTTGCTTTTGTTTCCCTTGCCTCCGGAGACATATCTAGAAAGAAGTTGCTATTGCCAACGTCAAGGAGAGGGGGGAGGGGAAAAGGAAGATCAAAAAAGACTCTTAACTATAGAGAACAAACTGAAGGTTACCAGAGGGGAGGTAGGTGGGAGGATGGGTGAAATAGGTAATGGGAATTAAGGAGTGCAGTTGTTTTGATGAACACTGGGTGGTATATGCAAGTGTTGAATCACTACATCGTACACCTGAAACTAATATTGCACAGTATGTTAACTGGAATTCGGAGGAATTCCAAAAGAGGAGGAAGTTTGAATGGAAACATCTTAGAACTAGAGTCAATTTGTCCAGCACCTTTGAAAAGCCAAAGGCAATTTGGAGTTAAACTTGTATGAATCTGGTTAGGGGAAACATCTATATAAGAGAAAACAGAGGGAAGGTAGCTGGAACAGACAAGAGGCTCCAGACCATGACCTTGAGTGAAGGAGAAAGGGAAAGAAGATTGGGTGAAAGCAGTGTGGACAGGGTGGAATCGAAGGAAGTTTCAGCAAGGTTGCTGAGGAGTCCTTGAGCCAAAAATTGGCTATCAGAGGAATTGGTTTACCAAGAACAGGAGTGTTGGTACCTCTGCTAAGCTCAGCTGGAAGTAGTCTTTACAAAGTGCATCCTTCAGGATAAATGCTCTGATGGACTTCAGAGCTCAGAGGCTGGAGTCCTTTGTCATTTATACTTCCTGTACACTCACAGTCACAACAGCAGTATAAGTTTAAGATGACCTTAAACCAGGCCATTAGGGAGTTCTCCCCAAGGTTGCCCCTCAGAGGAGTTCTGCAACTCCCAGAAATGAGTGTACCTTAGAATCCCCAGGGTGCTCAGTGATTGGCCAGGAGCAGTCCATGAGGAGAGTATTCTCAGCACAGACACAGTGATGGAGAGGCTGAGGCTGCTAGTCAATAACACTCCCAGCAATCAGGGACATGGGAAGTACATTCTTATGATCTCACAATGAATTTCCTTCAGACCACTATGAATCCTAGAGTCCTAGCTGGGATAAACATACACTGAGCCACATTCTGACCCTTACATCTGCCCTCACACATGGAAGCTAAGCATTAATGGCCCCTGAGAACTAAGAAAACGAGACAACAGATTCCTGGACATCTGCACTCCAACCAAAGCACATTCCCCAATAAGGGACCTATTAGGGCAAAAGGATGGCAAAATCAGGAGGCACTTGTTATGATTGACGTTTGCCAACTTGCTTAGAGTTCTGTGAGAGTGGGAATCTTAAATGCATGACTAAGAACTATGGCAAATAGGCAATTATATGTTGGGCATTTGTTCACTGATGTATTATAAACACTTAAGACCTCTTAGACACTTAAATAATACAGGAGCAGGCCTAATATGTCTTATCATCACAGAATACATACTGGAGAGAAAGGCTAGGGGAGAAAATCTTCCAGCCAAAGCATTGAAGTGTTCAAGCCATCTCAGTCACCATTCTAGAGAAAAATGGCAATGAACATAGGAAAACCTTATAGCTGGTTAGATATCTTAGTGACTGTTTAAGAATGTGTACTAGACAAAAGCCCTATGCACTAAATGCCCATCAAAAATTCTTCAGTTGTGGCTCAAATTGAATACCAGAGAACTTCTACCAGGGAACAGGTCTTATCCAAATGTTTCTCTTCATTTTGGCAACCACACAAAAATTCATAGTGGATTGAAATCAAATGTAATAAGTTAAATATGGCCATTTTTAGACGTCAAAATATAGGCAGAAAAGTAGCCAACTTGTGTCCCCTCCCCCCAAATTTAATAAAAATGCTAAAGATCTAACCTATAGAGTAAGGTAATATTTGGAAGTGGGGTCTTCGGAAGGTAGTTAGGTTTACATGATGTCTTGAGAGTGAGGCCCGCATGATGGGATTAATGTCCTTATAAGAAGAGAGACCAGAACAGGCTTTTTTATACTGTGAGGACACAGTGAAAAGACAACCCTCTGAAAACCAGGAAGAAGGCTCAGTCTCACCAGGAACTTAACCTGCCTTCACCTTCATCTTCATCTTTGACCTTCTAGCCTCCAGAACCATGAGAAATAAGTTTCTGTTAAGCCACCCAATTCATAGTTTGAGTATGGGCTGGCCTTGATGACTTGTTTGACCAACAGGATGTGGATTTCCTTGGACCTCCAAAGTTACATCATACGAAGCCTTGAAGCTTCTGCCAACCCTCTTGGGTTCCAAGGATGAGCATTCCAATTGCCATGTTGTGAGAAAGCCCAACCATCCCCCAGGGAGAAGTCCACATGGGAGAGGGCATAAGACCTCTGGGCCAAGAGCCTCATTTCATTCCCAGTTGACAAGCAGCACCAATCTGCTATCCCTGTTAGTGGGCCAACCCACTAACCCCTCTGAACCATTCTAGCTGATGCCACATGGAACAGAGACCAGATGCTCAGCTGAGCCATTCCTAAATCACAAGATTGTGAGCAATAGAAATTTGTTTTAGGCCAATAAATTTTCCTGTAGTTTGTCACATAGCAGTGGATAACTAGACCAACCTATAAATGCAACCACTACAGAGAATCCTTCAGAAATGATGCACCCTTAGATATGACAGAGTATGCTAGAGGAAAAACTTCAGGAATAGAAAGAATACAGAAGAAACTTATGCCATAGTTTAATTCAGTTGGTTTTTTAAAACATACAAGACAAAGTGATTTTCGAGCATATTCCCCCAAGGTTAACATGAAAAACATTTATACTAGAGGGAAACCGTCTAAATTGATGGAGCTAAATTTTTTAATTTGATGAAGCAATCTGAAATTTTTAAATAAAGTTTTACTCATGTCCTTAGCAAAATTAAGAGTATCTCTTCCTTCTGACCTCTCCACAAACAAAACTTTTACTAATAAACCTCATAGGAAATATCGCTAATGCCAAAATATAATCTAATCCTATGATAAGCTCAATCCTTTAAATTTTTTTTAAAAAGTCATAACTTTGGGGCCCCTGCGTGGCTCAGTCAGTTAGGTGTCCAACTTCAGCTCAGCTCATGATCTCACAGCTCTTGAGTTCAAGAGCCTGCATCAGGCTCTGTGCTGACAGCTCAGAGTCTGGAGCCTGCTTTGGATTCTGTGTGTCTCTCTCTCTGCCCCTTCCCACTTGTACTCTCTCTCAAAAATAAATATTAAAAAAAATTTTTAAGTCATAACTTTGTCATTACTTTTCTGATCTTGCATGGTCTATAAAATCTTTGTAGTTTTATGCTTGTGTGGACCAAGATTTGGGAATCTGCTTAAAATATCTTTTAAACACAAGAATCAAAAAGATTCCTCATTTAAAAGAAAATATACTCTATTAACTCATTTCTCATATAAATACTATAAAACAATCATTGTTCAAATTTGAATCCAATTGAAAAAATTCCACGAAGATGTTTTATTATTTCTATTCATGGTCTGTTTTATATTCCACATATATAAAAAGTCAAAGTATAGTAACAGCAAATGATGCTAGGATAAAGTAGCTACGTGAGAGATTAGAAATAGAACTGTAGCTCTCCCCCGCCCAAGGGAGCACACACATGAGTGGGGACAAAGGGGAGGGAGAGAGACTTTTAAGCAGGGTTCACACCCAACACAGAGCCTGACTCGGGGCTCAATCCCACAGACTGTAGGATTATGAACTGAACTAAAATCAAGAGTCAGATGCTCAACTAACTGAAACACCCAGGCGACCCTCTTATTTCACTTTTTATGGCAAAGTAAGTTCAAGTTACAACAGATTTTAACCATAAAAGACAAAGGGTATAAGGACTAAGAAAAGCTAAAAAAAAATTTTAAAGTCTGTGAGTGGGGAACAGCTTTTTAATTATGAGAGAAAACCCAGAAGGCACACATTTTCAAGTTGTAGAATTTTCAAGTCTTTCAACGAACAAAAGAAAGATTTCTTTAATAAACCATAAAATAAAAAAGAAACCAGCTGAGGAAAGTACTTGCAACTCAAATGATAAAGGACTTTATTTTAATGTTTATTTTTGAGAGAGAGAGAGGACACGAACGAGCAGGGGAGGAGCAGAGAGAGAGGGAGACACAGAATCCGAAGCAGGCTCCAGGCTCTGAGCTGTCAGCACAGAGCCCGATGTGGGGCTCAAACTCATGAACCATGAGATCATGACCTGAGTGGAAATCAGAGGCTTAATTGACTGAGCCACCCAGGCGCCCCTAGGACAACTTTAGTTAGCATATAAACTGCACCTCCAAATCAATAACGACATGACCACACAATTCACATAAAATAAAACCCAAGTGGATTTTAATTATATAGAAAATACTAAATCAGGGTAAATTTATTAAAACTAAGAGTACATGTGGGACCCAGGCAACCCGCTTGCCTCCTGATATTTCCCTATCCCACTGTGACTGACTGGCCATGTACAACAGCCAAAGGCATCTGTTTAGAGCTGGTGGTGGTCTCCAGCTCCCTGACCATGTGGAACTGAACCCTGTGGAGGTGACAGCTGAGGGGAAGGGAATGAAGAACAGACGTGGCAAGGAAGGACGTTAAATACCAGTTAGTTTTTGTTCAGCTACAGTGATGGAGGCGGCCATTGATCCCAGTAACCTTTTCTAGAGTTTCCGAGTGAGACATGCGCTGGAGCCAGAGAGGAAATGCCTCCACACTTGTGGATCCTGGGTCACAGGTATCTGGGATCTACTGCAGGTGCCACAACTGATGGAAAGCCGGAGCTGTTCTACTTGGAGCTCTGTGGCTGCGAGGCCACGCCCCCCAGTCTGCTACAGCCAATGACGGGGTGCAGCGGGGATACTGAGGCCCACCCTTAGTCCTCTGATGGCTGCTTTGACTCAAGGACTCTCAGTTGGGGCTTGAACCTTGCCTGGGCTCTCTGGGTCAGACTTTCCAGTATGGTCTGACGCCTCTTCCTTCCTGTGCCCTATTTTCTCATTCCTTCTATTAAAACTCTTGTTCCTTTAATCTCTGGCTAGGCCTCTCAGAGAACCCAAACACACTCAACTGAGAAAACAGTAGGAGCCAAAAAAGTCAAGGATTCTGCCTTCTCATTTAATTTATCTTAGGCACATCCCACGTTCCTTCCCACAGAGCTGTTTATAGACACCTAGAATAGCTCGTTAGCATTACTAAAACTATAGACCAAGCAACCATTTGCAATGGGGCCAGAAGGCATTGTGGTACATAATCCCATTCTCCTGTGCTTATCTGAAATTTCTCAAGTGAACATCTCCTTCAACAAACATGTGGTTGGCACTAACAGTATTAAAATTCCCATTTTTGGAGACCTAGGCATTGTACATGTTTTTTGTTATATATCACCTGCAAAAGTCAATAAAACATCTGTAGAGTTTGGAAATAATGAAATTGTAACTGTGGCAGGGAATGTACAGATAGAAGAAAAGTATCATGGAATCAAGACTCATAAGAGGTAGGTCTAAGCATCCGTGAGGATTGGTTCAGGTAAGCCAGGAGTGAAAGTGCCCATCAGTACACACCCACTTAAAACTCTGGCCTGAGGCTTCACCTTGGAGCATTCTGGCTGTGTTTCCTCCACCTGGAGTTCCTCAGGAGGATTTCCACAGGCAAAAATGGTTGACCTTGACAACACTGTGACATAAAGGTCCCAAGGAGAAAGTTGGTCATTTCACTAGGGTGGTCCCTTAGGAAGCCAGGGACTCATCTCCCCACTTCTCCAAAGAGGATTTCACAAGACAGATGGTGGTTCAGAACCTCCTGGCCTTTCTTCCCCATGTTCCCTCAAGGGCATGAGGCTGGTTATTTAAGCACCTATGGACCTTGCTATTCTTGGGCAGCTTACTTGCACATTCTGAGGTTATGATAAAAACTTCACAAGGAGTAGCAGTTTGAAGTGAGGCATCTCATGTATAGTATGCTGCAGAAAATATATTGTCTGAATATAAAAAACATCACCTTGCTCAATTAGCTTGTAGATGCTGATTCATATAACCAAGAAATCAGGGCTAGTTTATTAAATAGTATGGACAGAGAAGTACACTTCAGGATCAATGCCTATTACAGGATGAAAAAAATAAAGGAAAACAAGAATATCCAGTGTTGAGTTACTGATCTAGTTACTCCTGAAACAGGGCAAACACTGTGAAGATGAGAAAATCCTCAACATACATCGCTCTCTCACTTAAGGAAAGCCATTACTCAAAGGAAACTATAGGGTAAGGCTTTCCGACAGAATAATTTCTATTATACAGCCCAATTACTTCTGGAAAAGGCAGCACAAAGGACAACTGCCCAATCAGGAAAGATGAGAAGTGGCAAATAGCATTTACCATCTGAATGTCTGAATGCTAGGAGCCTACCCAACAGTTTAAATATCAAAGATCATCATCGAGGAAAGTTTTTCCTAGTTTTCTACTAACTCCTGTGGACCATCCCTCAATGGGACAAATCTGATACATGTTCTAGGTTGATGTCTCCCCACAAAATCAAAACCCATGAAAAATAGACCCACCTCCCAAAGAAAATATGTTACTTGAAGGTACAACCGCATATGAATCCCTACCAACAAAGACAGGATACTTCCATGGGATCAATTTCCAATGACTGAGAACTCAAGATACAAGAGCCTTGGGTAAGTACCTGAATGATGTATGCTCACAGAAAATACTGCCACATAATCAGCATCCAGTCAATGTGTCCAGGAGTAAGTTGGAGCTAAACTCCATTCCAGGACATCCAAAGGTTAATGCTCCTACCTGTAGCTTCACAGAACACAGACAGAAAGGACCCATCTGACAAACAGAACAAGAGTGTCAGGCAGGCAAGTGTTAAAGGATGACCCAGGCTATCTCCAGCAGGGCTGGCAGGATGAGAAGCACGCTCCAAAATAAGACCTCTGCAGGCAGAGTCCAGCAAAATAGCTCTGAAAGCCTTTGCCTTCATAGGCCAGGCCAATCACTAGTGCAACCCCACCTCCAGGTTTCAAACCCATCCCACATGTCCTTCTGATTCAATTTTGGGAGATTCAAGTGGGAAGGCAGCACTTCCCAGACCAGGCTTCACCAGAACACATGGGTAGCAGGAAGAGCACAAGATCATAGCATGGAATAAACTCTCACAAACAAGCATCATTTGTTCACATTCAAGTGACTGACCATTCTTAGAAGCCCAAGAAATGGGGATGTGATTCACTGACAAACACTGAAAGATACACCATTTTGATCATAGATCCTAAATGAATAAGAATGTAATAAAGTACATTCCTGGAAGGGGAAAAGGATGTCCATGTAGTGACATATGTACCATTAGAAGGGAGTCAGATATAGTGTAATATTCACACAGGAATGGAACACCTTATTGTCCATTCCATTCCAACTCAGGAAGGGAATATTGTAGATTTATTCCACAATGTTCTTTGCAAATTCATATCAAATTTTTGGTAATACACCAATATAACCTTATTTTCCATGAAGGAATAGGAAGTTTGAAAAGACAGGAAAATCATTCATAGATATCAAGGTAAACAGATTTATCAGAATTCTAAGGTGCCTTGATTTTGGCTGACATACTGAGAGGCAGAGATGGGGGTCTGTAAAGAATCTCTTCTCAGGAGAGGAAAAACAGATTCCATCACAAGATGATGTCAGATTCCATCACAAGATGATGTCACCTATGCTATATGGATAACCTTGCTAATGTAGACCTGTCCCATTTCTACTGAAATGGGAACTCAGGGGATTGGGTATTCTTCAGGGATGGGTGGGCATGTGTGGCAGAGACTGGGGTGCTCTGGGATACACCCTCCAAACCCTGTGCTTTCAGCACATCTAGAGGGAAGCACCAGGCCTGTTGCCCATGTTCCACCAGAAGACCCTCTTGTGATGTGTGTCAAGTTCTGTCCCAAAGCTCTGTTGGAAGTCTTCTATGAGAGATCAACTCCAGGCACAAGGTTCTTGTCAGATGAGCAGGGAGAGTACCACCTCCACCAATGGTGTAGATGGAGTTACAGGTGAGTACTTGGCTCCTGTCCTTCCAGGGAGGATATCTTGCAACACATTATATATGATTGGGTAGACAGTGCCTGCTGGAAATTACACACAGAGTGAGATGACCAGCTCAATGCTGTGTCCATTACTGGCTGTTCTCATTTAATCCCCCATTCATCACTCCAGTCCCTGTGCTACCTGGGTAACTTCCAGTAGAGTATATGCCCTAAGTCCAGGTCTGAGATTCAGAACTCCAAGTCCAAACTAAGATATTCAGATTTCAATTCAGGTTTCAGAAAAGAGGACTCATTCATTTATTGACATGAAACATTGGGTGTAAAACAACAGAAGGAACAACTTGGGGTAAATTATAGAGTATCAAGAAAAATAGAATAAGGAAAATAAAAAAACATTTGATGAAAACTTTGGAATGACAAGAAAAACAGGAGACTAGCCTGGAATCTTGTCACCCAGAGATGGGTGACATTACTCTAACTCCAAGCTACTTTCCAAATGATCTTTGTGACCGGAGTCTGAAGCCTATAAAAGTCAGGGCACTTGGAAGTTGGTACCACAGAGAGTTCAACATATATACCCACTAACAGGCCCCTGTTTTGGACAATGTGGACAACCTCTTACTTCCAGGACCATCCTCTAACTTCCAGCATAGCTTGGGCACATGAAAATGTAAGTAGCTCTTTGCTGGGATAATCCCATCCACTGGACACCTCTTAGAAAATGCATCAATGTTGAACAACAGCGGTGATAGTGGACATCCCTATTGTGTTTCTAACCTTGGGGGAAAAGTTCTCATTTCTCCCCATTGGTGATTACATTAGCTGTCAGTCTTTGTTAAATGGCCTTTAATCATATTGAGGTATGTTCTTTCTATCCCTATTTTGAGGGCTTTCATCAAGAATTTCAAATGCTTTTTCTGTATGTATTGAAAGGATAATATGGTTCTTATCCTTTCTGTTATTAATGTGATGTATCCTGATGATTTGTGGATATTGAACCACCTTTGTAGCCCAGGAATAAACCCACTTGATCATGGTAATTCTTTTAATGTATTCTATTTAATGGATTCAATTTGCTAGTATCTTGAGAAGTCCTAGCATCAGCAACAAGACACCAAAAAGAAAGGCATATAAACTGTCAAGGAAGAAGTCAAATTTTCACTCTTCACAGATGACATGATACTCTATGTGGAAAACCCAAAATATTCCACAAAAAATCTGCTGGAATACAGGAGTTCAGCAAAGTCACAGGATATAAAACCAACATACAGAAATCGGTTGCGTTCCTACACACCAATAATGAAGTAGCAGAAAGAGATATCAAGGAATCAACCCCATTTACAATTGCACCAAAAACCATAAAATACCTAGGAATAAACCTAACCAAAGAGGTAAAAGATCTGTATGCTGAGAACTATAGAAAGCTTATGAAAGAAATTGAAGGAGACACAAAGAAATGGAAAAACACTCCATGCTCATTGACTGGAAGAATATTGTTAAAATACCTATACTACCCAAAGCAATCTACACATTCAATGTAATTGCTATCAAAATGACACCAGCATTCTTCACAGAGATAGAACAAACAATTCTAAAGTTTGTGTGGAACCAGAAAAGACCCTGAATATCCAAATTAATCCTGAAAAAGAAAACCAAAGTTTGAGGCATCACAATCCCGGACTTCACGCTGTATTACAAAGCTGTAACCAAGACAGTACGGTACTGGCGTGCACGCAAACACACACGCACACACTGGAATCACATCACCTCATGAAAACTGCCTTTGGCAAAGAGTTCATTCTCTGCTCATCTACATTACATACAAGTTGGGGGCAAAGGCAGTTGTGTTTATAAGTCTTCTCTGACCATGAAGAAATTCTAAGAACACAGATGACTTACACACAGCCATCATGAGACCTAACACTTCCTCACAGCCATCAGACCTAAACGTTTCATATCCTACTTAGTGGACGATCCCAGTTAGACAGGAATGAAGTCACCAAGATACCTTAAATAGCAGCAAAGGAAAAGTAGCTACATCAAAAGCAAACTGAGTTATCACTGGTGCTAATTTCTTTGAAGGAGTGGTTGAGATCCCAATGAGGGCCTCCTTCAACAACCTAAAATGCCAGTGAAACATGAAGAGAAATCTTTTAAGTCACATGAGAGGTTATACTTTGAAAGGGGTGTAGTGGGAAATACCTATACCTTGGGTGATTCACTTAACCACTTGGTGATCAGCCAATGGCACATGCCAGGAAATGGACAGTTTACACTAGGTCCCATCTATGGCCCCAGGGGATTACACAAGAAAGCTGGTATCATACTGTCTAAACAGACCCACATCTGCTGAGCATGAGTCCCCAGATGCTCAGTGTTTGGAGAACTCAAAGACCAGCTCAGTTCTCTTAACAGTTAACAGGGAACACTCGTACATAGAACATGGTCTCCTGTCAAAGAGGAGGACTGTGCATTTTGGGGGAGGACTATTCACACAGAAGCTGATTAGTCTCTTATTTGCCATCTTTAAGTGACACATGGTCTGTTGAGTGGTTTCTAAATGTAGGTTTTTGTCACAACTGAGAAACCATCTTTGTTCAGCAAAAGAACATCACACATCAAAGCACAAACATTCCAGGAGGCCCTTTTAGGTATGTGGTTAGTGTGAAATATAGTGACTGGGAGTGAGCTGCTGCTCCCTCATTTTCTTTCTGAAGGACTCACAGCTATTTACAGCCATTTCAACTTTGGACAGAGACACAGGAGCTCTTATTTTCCATTGGCAAGCATCAGAGAGCAAGTGTGGGTTATTATAACCTTCCAGTGAATTTTGACTCTAGGGCTCTCTCCACTCTACACAAAGGAGGACTAACTTTCCATCCTGAGACACAACATCAAGGAGAACCGTCACCAGCGGTAGAATCAAGGTACAATAGACCAGTGATGACAAAGATGGCTAGCTGAAGTGAAAATAGTCTGAAAGGCTCTATTCTTGGATAAGAAATGAGTAAAAGGCAGCAAAAATCAGAACACAAAAGAGAACTCAAGCACCTTACTGGGAGACAAAGAAGAAATCAATGATTGGAGCTATAGCAGGCCAAGACTTCACTACAGCTTACCATTGAAGACTCCAAATAGGCTTATGGTGTTTCTCTTTAAGGCATGAAGAATTCCAAGTACACACCGGGAGGTGATTACAATCTCACAAATCTATGGAAATATTAGCAACTGGAACTCCCACTCAGCACAGTTGTCTAAGCTGAATTGATCTGGTACCTTCTGTGAGGGAGATCAGGACACTGGGCACTCCAGACTGGCAGTGGTCTCATCTGGGGTCCAAGTAAACTCTGTCCACTGGCTGAACTCTCACCAGTTTTACCATTCTGAGGGGCTAAGATACATAATCTCCTCTCTCCCACAAAAAGGTTTATTATTTCCATTTGGTTCATGGCTTGGGAGAAGGCCCCAGAATGGATAAAAAGCTGCCTAGTGGCTGCAGGGAAGGTCTCAGGCAGCAGCTCTGACACCGGGGGGGGGGGGGGGCTCTAGGGGGACCCCTCAAAGGCTGCTGGGTTCCAGAAGCTCCTAGTGTTACTTGAGGGTGAACCTCTCAAAGAGAGACTTACCCAGCCCATCCTGGGGCTAGGCAGCCTGCAGTTTGTTCAGGTGATTGTCCATGTTTCTTAATTAGTTTCACCTCCTTATCTAGGAAGTGGCTTCCCAGGAAGTAACACAGACAAGAGTCTGCATGGGCAGAACTCATGGGATACAGATCCAAAAGGGCCTTGTTCAGGTTCTTCTCCAGGACCATGGCAGCTTTGATGGTGTCTACGGTTTTACCCAGTCATCTTGGGATGGCTTCTGCACATCTTGGATACCATGTTGATTTATCTTCAAATGATGCTAGGTACACTCACATTTCTCCTTGGCCAACTCATGAAAGAAGTGATCCATACCCTCTAGAGTATATCATCACGGTTGAAATAGAAGCCCAGAGAGAGGTGCAAGAGGCTCAAGATGCATGTTGACCACGTAGTTGATAGCTTCCACTTGGGTGGGAACACTTATGAGGAATTAGCAGCTCATGATTGATTGTCAATAAGGAGCAAGGCTAAAAAAAAAAAAATGGTGTACCCTGCTTCTGAAGGCCAAATGATGGCTAAGAAGGGTGGTTTTAAAGGTTAGAAAGGAAGTTGGGAGGGTGATCAGAGACTAGAAGAAGGGACATTCATGGGTCTGTTCCATCTAGACACTGTTGAAGAGACAGATCCATTGGGCTACCAGGTGCACTGTTGGTGCATGATTCTTTGTCCTACAGGTCAGTGAGGTTTCTGCTTCACAGTCTTGTTGACCAGCAGGAGGGGAGATCTTCATCCTCCTACTAACAGCATGTTCCTTATGTAAAAACAGTCCCAGCATTATTTTCCTCTTATTACAGCCATTCCTCAGGACCTGTGAACCATTCTCCCCAGAAAAGCATCACCGAGAATAAACCACAAGGGATCTAATACATAGAAGGTATGACCAACTGCTGCTTCTCCTACCGAGAAAAAGGTCTCTGGCTTGTGGTTTGGAGACTAGCTCAGTTTGTCCCAACAGTGTGACGCTGTGGAATTGTGATGGTTTTAGAATTCATCTCAGATGTATCAGACAAGCCTGAGCACAGAAAACAAGGTACAGTTGGTCTATGATGAGCATTGTCTCCCATCTGTCAGAGACAATATAATAACCACTGGTGCCAAAGGAATTCAGAAAAGTTAGAGGACATCCAGTCTAACCTTCTAACATTTAGGGATTTGCTTCTTCTGGGGAAAATTTCAAGGCACAGCACCTGAAACATCCCAGCTTTGGAGGACATCCAGGTACAGTACAAAATGGTATTCAACCCTTGTGAATGTACTTTAGTCCATTAGAAGGCAAATATTTTAAATCTAGCATCACTGTGACTACACATGTTCAGGAAGAATAGTTACAATAACTCAAGGTCCAAGAGAGTCACCTTAAGGGCACCGTATTTTAGAGATAACCTATCTTCTACTCTGTAAAAAGATTAATAGGTTGAGAAATTAAAATATGCAGTCAGTATTGTCAGAAAAATGAGTGGATATTAGCCCAAAAACCATAGACAAAATATAGAAGGAAATACTCAGCATTAATATAGTAATGTGGGGAAATACATGCAATAGAATGAATGTGGCTGAAGATCACAAAGGAGTCTCAAAAGACATAAGAGAAAACTAAGAGAAGAAGTGTGGAAGACAAAGGGGCAGATTTTTTTCTTATCGCTCATTCAAAAACCCTTCTCCAGGGGCTCCCAGAGTGCAAGGGGAGAGGGTGATATAGTACACTCAGGCCTTGGGGTTCAGGATCGCATCCATGGCCATGGGTTGTGGTAAATTCACCTATGGACCCTATTGTGCTCAGAGAATTCATTTGAGTTACAGCAAGCATCATTAGGAGTAGAAAGAGATAACAGACTTTTCTTTATGTGTTTAGGAAACAGTGGGTTTCCATCAGTATGAAATGGCATCCTTATTAAATAAAGCAAATGCAGACTTTTGATCCAGATCCTATTGACAAATCAGGACTGAGTGTGTGACTAAACCACACTTAAACGCTGGCATTTCTAAGGACTAAAAATTGGACCTGGAATATCCGGGGTTGAATTCCTGACATAGTCAGTTCTAGAACATGGCAGATAGCACAGAAGATCATGAAAATCCAGAAAATGGTTCTGTGTCTCTTATAAGTCCATCAATGCAGAAGAACCACAGGACTGAGTGTACAGATGGAAAAATTTCAGATGAAAGCCACCATTTGCAGAAAAGACAGTAATGACAAGGAATAATCTGTGACCCTTGATTAAGGCAGTCACCTTCCACGTGACTTATCTCGAGACCAGGAAGCTCAGACCTTGTCTTTGCATCACAAGTAAGCATCAGACAAGGGATTGCCTAATGAGTCAAGTCCACCAATTCATCTTCAACTAACTCATCCCCACAAGGAAAGTCAGGACTAGTTTCATTAAGAGGACACCTGTGTCAATACCTCCAGGCAATTATATTGTGTTATAACTAAGAACATCATGGCAGGATCCACTAGAGGGTCAGCCCTGTACACAGCATGGATATATCCTGAACCTTAGACCTTCACCAACCCAAAGGGAAGTCATGACAGAAAAGGCTGAATACCTATGGTCCATTTACCATGGATGGACGTGTCTGGGGAAGAAGATCCAGTTGACCCAGGTCTATGAAAAATGCTGCCAATGTAGTAGACATTGAGAATTCTGTATAAATTGGAGTACTCACCTCTTCTAAGGCAGCTATATAGTAAGACCACTCACCTGGGCCACCCCAAATATGCAGGGAAGGACCCATTTTTGTGATGTGGGAACAATGATATCCAGTAGACAAATATTAAACTCCAAGACTGTGTCCATCAAGGGCTCAGGTGGTGTGTATGAATTCCCATCTCCCCTCCACAGATCTGTGAGCAGAAGTCAAAGCAACGTTTCTTTGGAAAGACTCCCCTTAGAGCATCAGCACAGGGTCTAGTGAGGCCATGTGCTTGGGTAAGGCTGTGCCAAATTTGTGAGGTACAATGGAAAAAAACATCTTTGTCCCCCTCATGACTCAACCATGGGAGCTTCAAATGGGAGAACAGGATAGCCCCATTAGAAATAAAGTGAGCTGAAGGGGAAGGTGTAGGTTAGAGAACAGATTACAATCTTCCCTACCAAAGTAGAAGTTGTTCAAATTAAGTTCTAGCAAGAAACAAAGCAAAGCAACCTCCATGCCCAGTCTGGGCAAGATGAAAGCTTCTCTCCCATATGTAATAGTTCTTAACACTGAGAGGTCTTCACTATCCCCTGGTGTCTGGAGAACGATACATTTCAGGACACATGAAATTTGTAGGTATGTTTGGAGAAGGAAACTATTGTTTCCCTGATCTGGCTGTTATAAGCAACCTACTCCACCTCCAGGACCCATCAAGATGGGACCCATCTTGGCCCATCAAAGGTAGCTCAGGACTGTAAATAGAAAACAGCTCTTTGTTTGGAAGCCCTAGCCCAGTGGATACTTCTTAGAGGGTGCACCAGTGAAAGTGCTCCAGGAACATGCCTTGGCTTTTGGTCTGACATTCCTAGAGTTCAGTCTTAGCCTCAGTCAGTAACAAGGATAAAGAGAGGAAGCCACCTCCTTTAAAAGAGTATGATCCTGAAGGTTGTCACTTCTGCTTACATTTGGTGGCCAGTACATAGTTATAATAGCTAACTGACATAAGCCAGGTAAGTCATCTTTATTCATGTTGATTCATGAGCAACACAGGTAGCCCAGTAAGATATTACAGGAATACAAGTTCCTTCTCCATCACCCTTTAAGGTCTTCTCCTGTATCAGGTAGTACAGGATAGGTTAGCAAAAAAAAAAAAAAAAAAAAAAAAAAATCCCAAAGTAGAAATCCAACTGTGAACAATCACACACTGGCCATCTCACCTTCCAGACATGTCCAAGTTTGAAAGGTTTCAGTCAAAAGTAGTCTCTACATTTTAGGGGAAAGAGTATAAGCCACATGACCCCCCTCAGTATGGTACAGGTGTCTTCACTAGTACTGCCTCTCCCCAAAAGGCATTTCCTTCTTCTAAGTTATATTATTTCATGCAAGTTAGGCTGGGGCATCAAAAATCTCCATGGACTGGGGAAAATTCTAGGAACCAGTAACGTGCAGTAAACAATGAACAGCTAAATGCATAAAATTCCTCAGATCTGATCAGTGGAGGTTCCTATGGAGACAGGAGAGAATTACCAAAGTCCCTGTAGACAACTAGAGAACACATCCCTTCAAACACTTGATTTTATCAAATGACACTAATTTGTGTGTGTGTGTTTTACTTTTTAACTTACACCCAAGTTAATTAGCATATAGTGCAATGGTGATTTCAGGAGTGTATTCCAGTGACGCATCCCCTATATGTAACACCCAGTATTCATCTCAACAAGTATCTTCCTTAAAATGCCCCGTACCCATTTAACTCCTCCCCCCACCCACAACCCTTCCAGCAACCCTCAGAGTGTCCTCTATATTTAAGAGTCTGTTTTGTCCCCCTTCCTGTTTTTATATTTTTTGCTTCCCTTATGTTCGTCTGTTTTGTATCTTAAATTCCACGAGTGAAGTCATAGGATATTTGTCTTTCTCTAATTTCGCTTAGCATAATACGCTCTAGTTCCATCTACATTGTTGCAAATGGCAAGATTTTATTCTTTGATTTCCAAGTAATATTCCATTGTATATATGTACCACACCTTTATCCATTCATCTGTCGATGGACACTTGAGCTCTTTCCATGCTTTGGTTATTGTTGATAGAACTACTATAAACATTGGGGTGCATGTGCCCCTTCAAAAGAGCATACCTGTGCCCCTTGGATAAATACCTAGTGATGCAATTGCTGGGTCATAGGGTAGTTATATTTTTAACCTTATGAGGAAACTCCATAATGTTTTCCAGAGTGGCTGCACCAGTTTGCATTCCCACCAGCAGCGCAAAAGAGATCCTCTTTCTCTGCATCCTTGCCAACATCTGTTGTTGCCTGAGTTGTTAATTTTAGCCATTATGACTGGTTTGAGGTGGTATCTCATTGTGGTTTTGATTTGTATTCCCCTGATAAGTGATACTGAGCATTTTTTCATATTCTGCTAGCCATCTAGATGTCTTTTTTGGAAAAGTTGTCTATTCATGTCTTTTGCCCATTTCTTCACTAGATTATTTGTTTTTTGGGTGTTGTTTAATCAATTCTTTATAGATTTTAGGTATTAACCCTTTATCTGATATGTCATTTGCAAATATCTTCTCCCATTCTGTTGGTTGACTTTTAGTTTTGCTGATTGTTTCTCTTGCTGTGCAGAAGCTTCTATCTTGATGAGGTCCCAATAGTTCATTTTTGCTTTTGTTTCCCTTTTGTCCGGAGACATGGTTGAGTAAGTAGTTGCTGCGGCCAAGGTCAAAGATGTTCTTGTGTTTTCTCCCCTAGGATTCTGATGGTTTCCTGCCTTACATTTAGGCCTTTTTATCCATTTTATTTTTGTGTATGGTGTACAAAAGTGGTCCAGGTTCATTCTCCTACATGTCACTGTCCAGTTTTCCCAACACCATTTGCTGAAGAGACCATCTTTATTCCAGTGGATATTCTTTCCTGCTTTGTCAAGATTAGTTGGCTATACATTTGTGGGTCAATTTCTGGGTTCTCTATTCTGTTCCATTGAACAAGTGTGTTTTTGTGCCAGTACCATACTGTCTTGATGATTACAGGTTTGTAATACAGCTTGAAGTCCAGGATTGAGATGCCTCAAATTTTGGTTTTCTTTTTCAGGACTGCTTTGACTATTCAGGATCTTTTCTGGTTTCATACCAATTTTAGGATTGTTTGTTCTAGCTCTGTGAAGAATGCAGGTGTTATTTTGATAGGGATTGTAGTGAATATATAGATTGCTTCGGGTAGTATTGACATTTTAACAATATGTGCTCTTGTAATCCATGAGCATGGAATATTTTTCCATTTTTTTGTGTCTTCAATTTCTTTCATAAGCTTTCTACAGTTTTCAGTGTCTAGATTTTTCACCTCTTGGGTTAGGTTTATTCCTAGGTATTTTATGGTTTTTGGTGCAATTGTAAATGGGAATGATTGCTTGATTTCTCTTTCCATTGCTTCATTATTGGTGTATAGGAATGCAACCGATTTCCGTGCATTGATTCTATATCCTGAGACTTTGCTGAATTCATGGATCATTTCTAGAAGTTTCTTGGTGGAGTCTTTTTGTTTTTCCATTTAGAGTATCATGTCATGTCCAAACAGTGAAAGTTTGACTTCTTCCTTGACGATTTGTATGCCTTTTCTTTGTGCTGTCTGCTGAGGCTAGGACTTCCAATACTGTGTCGAATAACAATTGCAATAGTGGACATCCCTGTCGTGTTCCTGACCTTACAGGGAAAACTGTCTTTCCCCATTGAGGATGTTATTAGCAGTGGGTCTTTCATATATGGCTTTTATGATCTTGAGGTATGATCCTTCTATCCCTACTTTGAGGGTTTTTATCAAGAAAGGATGCTGTACTCTGTCAAATGCTTTCTGTCTATTGAGAGGATCATGTGGCTCTTATCCTTTCTTTTATTGATGTGATGTAGCTTATTGACTGTTTTGCAGACATTGAACCAGCCCTGCATCCCAGGTATAAACTCCACTTGGTCATGGTGAATAATTCTTTTAATGTATTGTTGGATCCTGTTGGCTAGTATCTTCAGGATTTTGCATCCATGCTCATCAGGGAAATTGGTCTGTAGTTCTTTTTAGTGGGACCTTTGTCTAGTTTTGGAATCAAGGTAATGCTGGCTTCATAGAATGAGTTTGGAAGTTTTCCTTCCATTTCTATTTTTTGGAACAACTTCTAAAGAATAGATGTTAACTCTTCTTTGGTAGAATACCCCTGGAAAGCCACCTGGCCCTGGACTCTTTTTGGGGGGAGATTTTTGATTAGTAATTCATTTTCTTTACTGGTTATGGGACTGTTCAAATTTTCTATTTCTTCTTATTTAGGTTTTGGGAGTTTACATGTTTCTAAGAATTTGTCCATTTCTTTCAGATTGCCCAATTTATTGGCATATAATTGCTCATATTCTCTTATTTTTGTTTGTATTTCTGCAGTGTTGATTATGATCTCTCCTCTTATTTTTTTAGGTCCTTTCCTTTTCCTTTTTGATCAAACTGGCTAGGGAGTTATCAATCTTGTTAATTCTTTCAAAGAACCAGCTCCTGGTTTCACTGATGTTTTCTACCTTTTTTTTTTTTTTTTTTTTTCCAATAGCATTGATTTCTGCCCTTATCTTTATTATTTCCCATCTTATCCTGGTTTGGGGTTTTATTGTTCTTTTTCCAGCTCTTTAAGGTGTAAGGTTAGGTTGTGTACCTGAGACCTTTCTTCCATCCTTAAGAGGGCCTGGATTGCTATATGCTTCCCTCTTGTGACCACCTATGCGGCATCCCAGAGGTTTCGGGTTGTGGTGTTATTTCCATTGACTTCCTTGTACTTTTTAATTTCCTTTTTAACTTCTTAGTTACCCCATTCATTCTTTCATAGGATGTGCTCTAGTCTCCAAGTATTCGTTGTCTTTCCAAGTTTTTTCTTGTGGTTGATTTTGAGTTTCATAGAGTTGTGGTCTGAAAATATACATCAAGATCAATATATCTTGATCTTTTTTACTTGTCGAGGGCTGATTTGTGTCCTAGTAGGGGATCTTTTCTGAAGAATGTTCCATGTGCACTTAAGAATATGTATTCTGGGGCGCCTGGGTGGCGCAGTCGGTTGAGCATCCGACTTCAGCCAGGTCACGATCCCGCGGTCCGTGAGTTCGAGCCCCGCGTCAGGCTCTGGGCTGATGGCTCGGAGCCTGGAGCCTGTTTCCGATTCTGTGTCTCCCTCTCTCTCTGCCCCTCCTCCGTTCATGCTCTGTCTCTCTCTGTCCCAAAAATAAATAAACGTTGAAAAAAAAATTAAAAAAAAAAAAAAAAAAAGAATATGTATTCTGCTACCTGAGGAGGAAATGTCCTGAATATATCTGTTAAGTCCATCCAGTCCAATGTGTCATTCAAAGCCATTGCTTCCTTGTTGATTTTCTGCTTAGATAATCTGTCCATTGCTGTAAGTGGGGTGTTGAAGTCCCGTACTATTGAACAGAGGAGGGAAGATGGCGGCGTAGGAGGACGCTGGGCTCACCGTGCGTCCTGCTGATCAATTAGATTCCACCTACACCTGCCTAAATAACCCAGAAAACCGCCAGAGGATTAGCAGAACGGAGTCGCCGGAGCCAAGCGCAGACGAGAGGCCCACGGAAGAGGGTAGGAAGGGCGGCGAGGCGGTGCATGCTCCACGGACTGGCGGGAGGGAGCCGGGGCGGAGGGGCGGCTCGCCGGCCAAGCAGAGCTCCAGAGTCTGGCTTGAAAAAGCGGAGGGGCCTGACGGACTGTGTTCCAACAGCAAGCGTGACTTAGCGTCTGGGAGGTCATAAGTTAACAGCTCTGCTCGGAAAGCAGGAAGGCTGGAGGACAAAGGGAGGGAGAGCTGCTGAGCCCCCGGACAACAGAGCTCAGTTTGGTGGGGAACAAAGGCGCTCGCCAGCGCCATCTCCCCCGCCCATCCCCCAGCCAAAATCCCGAAGAGAACCAGTTCCTGCCAGGGAACTTCCTCGCTCCGCGCAAACACCCAACTCTGTGCTTCTGCTGAGGAGCCAAACCTCCAGCAGCGGATCTGACTCCCTCCCGCTGCCACAGGGCCCCTCCTGAAGTGGATTACCTAAGGAGAAGCGAGCTAAGCCTGCCCCTCCTGCCCCTGTGCACCTTGCCTACCCACCCCAGCTAATACGCCAGATCCCCAGCATCACAAGTCTGGCAGTGTGCAAGTAGCCCAGACGGGCCACGCCACCCCACAGTGAATCCCGCCCCTAGGAGAGGGGAAGAGAAGGCACACACCAGTTTGACTGTGGCCCCAGCAGTGGGCTGGGGGCAGACATCAGGTCGGACTGCGGCCCCGCCCACCAACTCCAGTTATACACCACAGCACAGGGGAAGTGCCCTGCAGGTCCTCACCACGCCAGGGACTATCCAAAATGACCAAGCGGAAGAATTCCCCTCAGAAGAATCTCCAGGAAATAACAACAGCTAATGAGCTGATCAAAAAGGATTTAAATAATATAACAGAAAGTGAATTTAAAATAATAGTCATAAAATTAATCGCCGGGCTTGAAAACAGTATACAGGACAGCAGAGAATCCCTTGCTACAGAGATCAAGGGACTAAGGAACAGTCACGAGGAGCTGAAAAACGCTTTAAATGAAATGCAAAACAAAATCGAAACCACCACAGCTCGGATTGAAGAGGCAGAGGAGAGAATAGGTGAACTAGAAGATAAAGTTATGGAAAAAGAGGAAGCTGAGAGAAAGAGATAAAAAAATCCAGGAGTATGAGGGGAAAATTAGAGAACTAAGTGATACACTAAAAAGAAATAATATACGCATAATTGGTATCCCAGAGGAGGAAGAGAGAGGGAAAGGTGCTGAAGGGGTACTTGAAGAAATAATAGCTGAGAACTTCCCTGAACTGGGGAAGGAAAAAGGCATTGAAATCCAAGAGGCACAGAGAACTCCCTCCAGACGGAACTTGAATCGATCTTCTGCACGACATATCATAGTGAAACTGGCAAAATACAAGGATAAAGAGAAAATTCTGAAAGCAGCAAGGGGTAAACGTGCCCTCACATATAAAGGGAGACCTATAAGACTCGTGACTGATCTCTCTTTTGAAACTTGGCAGGCCAGAAAGAATTGGCACGAGATTTTTAGTGTGCTAGACAGAAAAAATATGCAGCCGAGAATCCTTTATCCAGCAAGTCTGTCATTTAGAATAGAAGGAGAGATAAAGGTCTTCCCAAACAAACAAAAACTGAAGGAATTTGTCACCACTAAACCAGCCCTACAAGAGATCCTAAGGGGGACCCTGTGAGACAAAATACCAGAGATATCACTACAAGCATAAAACATACAGACATCACAATGACTCTAAACCCGTATCTTTCTATAATAACACTGAATGTAAATGGATTAAATGCGCCAACCAAAAGACATAGGGTATCAGAATGGATAAAAAAACAAGACCCATCTATTTGCTGTCTACAAGAGACTCATTTTAGACCTGAGGACACCTTTAGATTGAGAGTGAGGGGATGGAGAACTATTTATCATGCTACTGGAAGCCAAAAGAAAGCTGGAGTAGCCATACTTATATCAGACAAACTAGACTTTAAATTAAAGGCTGTAACAAGAGATGAAGAAGGACATTATATAATAGTTACAGGGTCTATCCATCAGGAAGAGCTAACAATTATAAATGTCTATGCGCCGAATACCGGAGCCCCCAAATATATAAAACAACTACTCATAAACATAAGCAACCTTATTGATAAGAATGTGGTAATTGCAGGGGACTTTAACACCCCACTTACAGAAATGGATAGATCATCTAGACACACGCTCAATAAAGAAACAAGGGCCCTGAATGAGACATTGGATCAGATGGACTTGACAGATATATTTAGAACTCTGCATCCCAAAGCAACAGAATATACTTTCTTCTCGAGTGCACATGGAACATTCTCGAAGATAGATCATATACTGGGTCACAAAACAGCCCTTCATAAGTTTACCAGAATTGAAATTATACCATGCATACTTTCAGACCACAATGCTATGAAGCTTGAAATCAACCACAGAAAAAAGTCTGGAAAACCTCCAAGAGCATGGAGGTTAAAGAACACCCTACTAACGAATGAGTGGGTCAACCAGGCAATTAGAGAAGAAATTAAAAAATATATGGAAACAAACGAAAATGAAAATACAACAATCCAAACGCTTTGGGACGCGGCAAAGGCAGTCCTGAGAGGAAAATACATTGCAATCCAGGCCTATCTCAAGAAACAAGAAAAATCCCAAATACAAAATCTAACAGCACACCTAAAGGAAATAGAAGCAGAACAGCAAAGGCAGCCTAAATCCAGCAGAAGAAGAGAAATAATAAAGATCAGAGCAGAAATAAACAATATAGAGTCTAAAAAACTGTAGAGCAGATCAACGAAACCAAGAGTTGGTTTTTTGAAAAAATAAACAAAATTGACAAACCTCTAGCAAGGCTTCTCAAAAAGAAAAGGGAGATGACCCAAATAGATAAAATCATGAATGAAAATGGAATTATTACAACCAATCCCTCAGAGATACAAACAATTATCAGGGAATACTATGAAAAATTATATGCCAACAAATTGGACAACCTGGAAGAAATGGACAAATTCCTGAACACCCACACTCTTCCAAAATTCAATCAGGAGGAAATAGAAAGCTTGAACAGACCCATAACCAGCGAAGAAATTGAATCAGTTATCAAAAATCTCCCAACAAATAAGAGTCCAGGACCAGATGGCTTCCCAGGGGAGTTCTACCAGACGTTTAAAGCAGAGATAATACCTATCCTTCTCAAGCTATTCCAAGAAATAGAAAGGGAAGGAAAACTTCCAGACTCATTCTATGAAGCCAGTATTACTTTGATTCCTAAACCAGACAGAGACCCAGTAAAAAAAGAGAACTACCGGCCAATATCCCTGATGAATATGGATGCAAAAATTCTCAATAAGATACTAGCAAATCGAATTCAACGGCATATAAAAAGAATTATTCACCATGATCAAGTGGGATTCATCCCTGGGATGCAGGGCTGGTTCAACATTCGCAAATCAATCAACGTGATACACCACATTAACAAAAAAAAAAAGAGAAGAACCATATGATCCTGTCAATCGATGCAGAAAAGGCCTTCGACAAAATCCAGCACCCTTTCTTAATAAAAACCCTTGAGAAAGTCGGGATAGAAGGAACATACTTAAAGATCATAAAAGCCATTCATGAGAAGCCCACAGCTAGCATCATCCTCAATGGGGAAAAACTGAGAGCTTTTTCCCTGAGATCAGGAACACGACAGGGATGCCCACTCTCACCGCTGTTGTTTAACATAGTGCTGGAAGTTCTAGCATCAGCAATCAGACAACAAAAGGAAATCAAAGGCATCAAAATTGGCAAAGATGAAGTCAAGCTTTCGCTTTTTGCAGATGACATATTATACATGGAAAATCCGATAGACTCCACCAAAAGTCTGCTAGAATTGATACATGAATTCAGCAAAGTCGCAGGATACAAAATCAATGTACAGAAATCGGTTGCATTCTTATACACTAACAATGAAGCAACAGAAAGACAACTAAAGAAACTGATCCCATTCACAATTGCACCAAGAAGCATAAAATACCTAGGAATAAATCTAACCAAAGATGTAAAGGATCTGTATGCTGAAAACTATAGAAAGCTTATGAAGGAAATGGAAGAAGATTTAAAGAAATGGAAAGACATTCCCTGCTCATGGATTGGAAAAATAAATATTGTCAAAATGTCAATACTACCCAAAGCGATCTACACATTCAATGCAATCCCAATCAAAATTGCACCAGCATTCTTCTCGAAACTAGAACAAGCAATCCTAAAATTCATATGGAACCACAAAAGGCCCCAAATAGCCAAAGGAATTTTGAAAAAGAAGACCAAAGCAGGAGGCATCACAATCCCAGACTTTAGCCTCTACTACAAAGCTGTCATCATCAAGACAGCATGGTATTGGCACAAAAACAGACACATAGACCAATGGAATAGAATAGAAACCCCAGAACTAGACCCACAAACGTATGGCCAACTCATCTTTGACAAAGCAGGAAAGAACATCCAATGGAAAAAAGACAGCCTCTTTAACAAATGGTGCTGGGAGAACTGGACAGCAACATGCAGAAGGTTGAAACTAGACCACTTCCTCACACCATTCACAAAAATAAACTCGAAATGGATAAAGGACCTGAATGTGAGACAGGAAACCATCAAAACCTTAGAGGAGAAAGCAGGAAAAGACCTCTCTGACCTCAGCCGTAGCAATCTCTTACTCGACACATCCCCAAAGGCAAGGGAATTAAAAGCAAAAGTGAATTACTGGGACCTTATGAAGATAAAAAGCTTCTGCACAGCAAAGGAAACAACCAACAAAACTAAAAGGCAACCAACGGAATGGGAAAAGATATTTGCAAATGACATATCGGACAAAGGGCTAGTATCCAGAATCTATAAAGAGCTCACCAAACTCCACACCCGAAAAACAAATAACCCAGTGAAGAAATGGGCAGAAAACATGAATAGACACTTCTCTAAAGAAGACATCCGGATGGCCAACAGGCACATGAAAAGATGTTCAGCGTCGCTCCTTATCAGGGAAATACAAATCAAAACCACACTCAGGTATCACCTCACGCCAGTCAGAGTGGCCAAAATGAACAAATCAGGAGACTATAGATGCTGGAGAGGATGTGGAGAAACGGGAACCCTCTTGCACTGTTGGTGGGAATGCAAATTGGTGCAGCCGCTCTGGAAAGCAGTGTGGAGGTTCCTCAGAAAATTAAAAATAGACCTACCCTATGACCCAGCAATAGCACTGCTAGGAATTTATCCAAGGGATACAGGAGTACTGATGCATAGGGGCACTTGTACCCCAATGTTCATAGCAGCACTCTCAACAATAGCCAAATTATGGAAAGAGCCTAAATGTCCATCAACTGATGAATGGATAAAGAAATTGTGGTTTATATACACAATGGAATACTACGTGGCAATGAGAAAAAATGAAATATGGCCTTTTGTAGCAACGTGGATGGAACTGGAGAGTGTGATGCTAAGTGAAATAAGCCGTACAGAGAAAGACAGATACCATATGGTTTCACTCTTATGTGGATCCTGAGAAACTTGGCAGGAACCCATGGGGGAGGGGGAGGAAAAAAGAAAAAAAAGAGGTTAGAGTGGGAGAGAGCCAAAGCTTAAGAGACTGTTAAAAACTGAGAACAAACTGAGGGTTGATGGGGGGTGGGAGGGAGGAGAGGGTGGGTGATGGGTATTGAGGAGGGCACCTTTTGGGATGAGCACTGGGTGTTGTATGGAAACCAATTTGACAATAAATTTCATATAATAAAAAAAAAAAAAAAAAAAAAAAAAGAAGTCCCGTACTATTACGGTATTGTTATCCATGAGTTTGTGCTTGATTTACATATTTAGGTTCTTTCACATTGGGGGCCTAAATGTTTACAATTGTTAGGTCTTCTTGGTGGATAGACATCAATTTTTTTGTTGTTTTTTTTTATAAACACAGGAATTTATTTCTCATAGTTTGGAGATGGGAAGTCCAAGATTGGGGTACCAACATGGTCAGGTGAAAACCTTCTTCTGGACCGCAGATTTCCACCTTGTGTCCTCACAGGGTGGAAAGCGTTAGGGAGCTCTGTGGGGTTTCTTTTATAAGGCACTAATCCTATTCCTGAGGGTTCCACCCTCATGAATTAAGCCCTTCTCAAAGTCTCCATCTACTATACCATCACCTTTGTGGATTAGAATTTCAACATATGAATTTTGGGGGAGTACCACATCATCTTTAATTTATACCTTAACTTTGACATGCTTCTATAAACTGTCTCTATTAAATTCCTTTCAGTTAAATATAGTCGATCTCTGAACAACATAGGTTTGAACTGAGTGGGTCCATTTATATGCAAATGTTTTGACAAATACAGTATGGTACTGTAAATGTATCTCACTTCATTTTTTTTTAATATGAAGTTTACTGTCAAATTGGTTTTCATACAACACCCCATGCTCTTCCCAAAAGGTGCCCTCCTCAATACCCATCACCCACCCTCCCCTCCCTCCCACCCCCTCAACCCTCAGTTTGTTCTCAGTTTTTAAGACTCTCTTGTGTTTTGGCTCTCTCCCTAACTTTTTTTTCTTCCCCTCCCCCATAGACAAGTTTCTCAGGATTCACATAAGAGTAAAAACATAAGGTATCTGTCTTTCTCTGTATGACTTATTTCACTTAACATAACACTCTCCAGTTCCATCCACGTTGCTACAAAGGGCCATAGTTCACTCTTTGTCATTGCCAAGTAGTATTCCATTGTGTACATAAACCACTATTTCTTTATCCATTTGTCAGTTGATGGACATTTAGGCTCTTTCCATAATTTGGCTATTGTTGAGAGTGCTGCTCTAAACATTAGGGTACAAGTGCTCCTATGCATCAGTACTCCTGTATCCCTTGGGTAAGTTTCTAGCAGTGCTATTGCTGGGTCATAGGGTAGGTCTATTTTTAATTTTTTGAGGAAACTCCACACTATTTTCTAGAGGAGCTGCACCAGTTTCTTTAACAAATGGTGCTGGGAGAACTGGACAGCAACATGCAGAAGGATGAAACTAGACCACTTTATTACAACATTCACAAAAACTCAAAATGGATAAAGGACCTGAATGTGAGACAGGAAACCATCAAAACCCTAGAGGAGAAAGCAGGAAAAAACCCTCTCTGACCTCAGCCACAGCAATTTCTTACTTGACACATCCCCAAGGGCAAGGGAATTAAAAGCAAAAATGAACTATTGGGACCTCATGAAGATAAACAGCTTCTGCACAGCAAAGGAATCAATCAACAAAACTAAAAGGCAAGCAACAGAATGGGAAAAGATAGTTGCAAATGACATATTGGACAAAGGGCTAGTATCCAAAATCTATAAAGAGTTCACCAAACTCCACACCCAAAAAACAAATAATCCAATGAAGAAATGGGCAGAAAACATGAATAGACACTTCTCTAAAGAAGACATCCAGATGGCCAACAGGAACATGACAATATGCTGAACGTCGCCCCTCATCAGGGAAATACAAATCAAAACCACACTCATATATCACCTCATGCCAGTCAGAGTGGCTAAAATGAAATCAGGAGACCATAGATGCTGGAGAGGATGTGGACAAACAGGAACCCTCTTGCACTGTTGGTGGGAATGTAGACCTCTTAATTTTGATATACTGCCCTTCATCTTGTTACATTCTTTAAGATATAGATTATCTGCTATCAGTGTGGTTACTCTTTCTTTTGGCAACCATTAGCATAACATATGGTTCCCATCCCCTTACTTTCAATTTGAAGGTGTCTTTAGGTCTAAAAATGGTCTCTTTTAAACAGCATATAGATGGATCTTGTTTTCTTACCCATCCTGTTACCCTGTCTTTTGACTGGAGCATTTAGTCTATTGACATTTAGAGTGAGTACCCAAAGATATGAATTTATTACCATTATGTTGCCTGTAAAGTTAGAGTTTCTGGTGGTGTTCTCTGGTCCTTTCTAGCCTTCGTTGCTTTTGGGTTTTTTGTTCCCTCTCCCTCTCATTTTGAATGACAGCCTTGCTGGATAAAGAATTATTGGCTGCATATTTTTCCAATTCATCACATTGAATATATCCTGCCACTCCTTTCTGGCCGGCCAAGTTTCTGTGGATAGGTCTGCTGTGAACCTGATCTATTTTTGCTTATATGTTAAGGACTTTTTTCCCTTGTTGGTTTCTTGATTCTTTCCTTGTCTGTGTGTTGTGTCAATTTGCCTATGATATGCCTTGTTGATAGTTTTTGTTGAATTTAATGGGAGTTCTCTGTGCTTCCTGGATTTTGATGTCTGTGTCTTTCTCCAGGTTAGGAAAGCTTTCCACTATCATTTGCTCACATAAACCTTCCATACCCTTTTCTCTCCTCATCTTCTGGGACCCCTGTGATTAGGAAGTTATTCCTTTTTAATGAGTCACTGAGTTCTCTAATTCTTATATCATGTTTTGCCTTAGTTTCCCTCTTTTCTGCTTCATTATTCTCCATAAGTTTGTCCTCTGTATCATGGATTCACTGCTCTGCTTCACCCATCCTTGCCATCGTGGCAATCATTTAAGATTGCATGTCAGTTATAGGATTTTTAATTTCATCCTGACTAGATTTTACTCCTTTCATCTCTGCAAAAAGGGATTCATGCTTTTTTCAAACCCAGCTAGTATTCTTATTATCGTGACTCTAAATTCTGGTTCAGACATCTTGCCTGTATCTGTGTTGATTAAGTCTCTGGCTGTAATTTCTTCATGTTCTTTTAGGGTGAATTCCTTCCTTTCTTTTGGGGTGAATTTTATCTCAGATGGGGCTGTTTCCAAACCCCTCACTTCTGAGGGCCCTGCAGCATGGGCCCACTCCAACCCTCTGATGGAGGGTCTGAGTAATGGCCAAGTGCCAGCCGGCCCCCAGGAACGTTCACATGACTGCACTGTGGTAGATGCTCAGAGACTGTGGCTGGGTACCAGTCTGCCCCAGAAAAAGTTCACACAATCCTGTAACAGCAGTGTTTCAGGAATTATGATAAATCACAACACACATCTGGCACCAGGCTTTGCCACCCCTTAACCCTTGTTCCAACACCAACAAACATGGCTGTTCTTTGAGGCCCACTGGGACTTTGCTTGTGGGGAGGCTGCATAGCTTCTACCAAATATCCTCTCAGGAGAGCCGCCTCTCCCCATGTGGCCTGAGGACCCATCAGACCTTGCTGTCTGCTCCTGGGGATTTGTCCTTCCCACCAGAGCTCCACCAATTATCAAGCTGAGGAGTTTCAGATTCTGCACTCCCCCATTTATAGAGTCCTAATGGGATTCAAACCCTCTCCTTTACCCCTTTCTTGTTCAGTCCTTTATGGGTGTTTCCACTCTCTCTCCAGCTGCTTTCAGAGGTAGTGCTTTTCCTGTACTCTCCCCTGTCTCCATCCTCTCTCAGCAAGCAAACACAGCTCCCTACCCTCCGTGGCTTCTCTCTCCTTCAGTTCACTTCTCTGCACCACAGACCTGCCAAGTTCTGTGGCTCAAGTTATACAGATTGTTGCGTTAATCCTCAGATCAATTTTCTAGGTGTGCAAGATGGTTTGGTGTTGATCTAACTGCATTTCAGGGATCAGGGAAGCAGAAGAATTCCATGCTGCCCCACCATCTTGGCCCCTTGCCCCTCAAATGACACTAGTTTTTAATTTCTCATCTCTAAAATTGAGAATTAAAATAAATTGGTTTTGTTGAAGCCAAAAATTGGTGGTCATTTGTTATAGCACCAAGGAGATTACAGTACTGGTCTAAAATTCTTATTTCACATTCTACATTCAGGGGAATCTATACTGACCACTGAGGTTTACTATATTTTTGTAATACTGGGATCATTATTCTTTCACAGGCAGCACTAATCAAGAGGAGAATAGTCACAAGAACAAGATACTGGTTAGCATCCCAATCTAGAGTATTAAAAAGGTGTTATGTACAGTATCCATTTTTTTTTTAATTTTTTTTTCAACATTTATTTTTGGGACAGAGAGAGACAGAGCATGAACGGGGGAGGGGCAGAGAGAGAGGGAGACACAGAATCGGAAACAGGCTCCAGGCTCTGAGCCATCAGCCCAGAGCCCGACGCGGGGCTTGAACTCACGGACCGCGAGATCGTGACCTGGCTGAAGTCGGACGCTTAACCGACTGCGCCACCCAGGCGCCCCTACATTTAAAATGTGGAGACAAATGCCTTGAGGTTATTAAAGCTTGTTTAAGAGAAAGTAACTATTGAAAACCCAGAGTTTAATTTTAATTTTTGAGAGAGCATGCACAGGTGCTAGTGAGGAAGGGACAGAGAAGAGGGAGCTGCTGAATCTGAAGCAGACTCCAGGCTCTGAGCTGTCAGCACAGAGCCCGACACGGGGCTCAAACCCACAAACCACAAGATCATGACCTGAGTTGAAGTCGTTCACCTAACTGAGCCACCGAGGTGCCCCTTGAACACCCAGAGTTTTTTTTTTTTTTTTTTTTTTTTTTTAACGTTTATTTATTTTTGGGACAGAGAGAGACAGAGCATGAACGGGGGAGGGGCAGAGAGAGAGGGAGACACAGAATCGGAAACAGGCTCCAGGCTCTGAGCCATCAGCCCAGAGCCCGACGCGGGGCTCGAACCCACGGACCGCGAGATCGTGACCTGGCTGAAGTCGGACGCTCAACCGACTACGCCACCCAGGCGCCCCTGAACACCCAGAGTTTTAATGGTAACTAAATATGCATTGAAAACCTTCCCACAAAGTATTATTCCTCAGCCCAGAAATTTCATTCCTAGATTCCACCGTGAGTTCTGACAGAAACATACCTATCACATGCAAATCATTCCAGTGAAAGGAAGTGATTTCCCCAAATTTTTCTTCCCTGACTACCAAGAGGATTAAGATGTTGGTGCTCATCTTGTGCAGGTTTATCATCAGTAGCAACCAGAATCATAGCTGCATTGGCCCATCCCTGAGAACATCACTTGATGCACTGAGTGTGGGATACAAGGGAGTCACTCAGATTTGGCTGTACAAATCCTCCAGATCTTCTGGGGGTTGGAGTGGTGTCTGGTGGGCAGGGACCCATAAGAAACTGCACTCTGAGTCAACCTGGGAGGATTCCTGAGTCCAACCCGAGGAACCTTTACCTCTCAGCACCCAGGGAAAAAGAATGACTAATACGCAAATTGGGAACACTTTTAATAACCCTTAAAGTTACATTGTCAGCATAATTATCAAGGGACTGGGAATAAAAAGGGACAGAATTTTTGCATTTCAATCGCTCAAACTCTCCTCAGGTATCCCCACAGCACACAGTGGAAGGAGGTATAGACTTTTAAGTTGTTTGGTTCAGAGTTTCCTTGATGGTCCTTGACATGATGTTCTAACCTATGGACCTGCATTCTCAGAGTCATCACTCACAATGGAAAAAGGAACCCACAGATTAAGTAAGCCATTGCCTAAATGTTTCAACACTTGAAGATATGTAACTTAGTTCCCCAAAGAAACACTGGAAGAAGGATCACAGCTAGTGCTGTGAAAACCAGAGACCTGAGATTCCAGGGGTGCCAGCCTCGGGGACAAGACTGGATAAGCCCAGCCTCCCAATGCACACTGCCCATGCAGTAAACATCCTGTAAGACTTGGCTGGGTTTAAATCAGAGCTAAAATCTCAGCATCCAGAAAATAAGAGAGCCCACTGGCCAATCTCAAGTACTCTGAGAATGGGATAATCTCAGTTCTGACACTGAACAAGAACATCAGACAAATTAAAGACATCTTAGACTGGGACATAGGGGGATTGGCAGAAGGAGGATCACAAAACCTTCATGGACTCCTGTGGGAAAGTCAACCCCAAATAGCCATGGGAGCCTTCACTTTGGTCTATCAGCAAAATGTATAAACCACTGTGATCCAGGGTTAGTCCTTGCAGCAAAGGCAGCAGGACAAGCTTTTAAGACACCCTCACCTGTGCTTCTGAGTCAGTCCTGAGTACTTCCCATGCCAGGCTTTATTAGTATTCATAGGATGAAATGTAAAGATAAATGTCAGAAGAGGGAATTAGATTCTTCTATCCAAGAAGACCATATATTAAATTGAAGAGAGAAGTGGACAGTTCTTAGAAGCTCAAGAACTAGAATTATTAAACTAAAGTGTAACAATTTTAGATCACATTGTCCCCTAAATGATAAGTTACAACTAGAAATATAGAAGTAACTGACATATTGAAGTTTACACAGGAATTAAACCTAAAACCCCAGTATCCATTCCACTGCAATGTAGGAAAGCAATAATCTAGATTTCTCCCACAGAAGACTGCTTCAAAAAAAAAAATATCACTACATTTGAAGCCAATTAAACATTAGCTAGTACAACATCAAGTTATATTCCTGGACATATATTTTTTAAAAAAAGAACCGACTGAGCCACCCAGGTGCCTCTGTTAAGTGTCCAGCTTTGGCTCAGGTCATGATCTCACGGTTTGTGGGTTCAAGTCCCATGTTGGGCTCTGTGCTGACAGCTCAGAGCTTGGAGCCTGCTTTGGATTGTGTCTTCTCTCTCTGCCCCTCTTCAGCTTGCCCTGTCTTTCAAAAAACATTGAAAAAAAAATTTTAAAGACAACAAAACTACCAATAGAATCCAATGAAAGCTTATGAATCTTTTCCTTTTATTAATTGTTCCTATTGCTGTACAGATGTTGGAGTTTGCTGTAGTCCCATTTTTGTTCTTATTGTTTGTGCTTTTGAAGTAATTTCCAAAAAAAAAATAAATAAATAAAGACATTTGTCAATGAACTTCCTTAAGTTTTTTTTCCCCTAGGATTTCTATGGTGTCAGGCCTTACATTTACATCTCTGATCCATTTCAAGATCATTTCTAGGAGTCATGCATCAAATTTAATTGTTCTGCATGGTTTTATCCAGTTTTCATAGCACTATTTGTTGAAGACACTGTGCTTGGCTCCCTTGCCAAGTATTAGTTGACCATATATGCTAGGATTTAATTCTGGGCTCACTGTTCTGCTCCATTGGTCTCTACATATGTGCTATGTACCATACAGTTTTTATTACTATGGCTTTGTAGTATTAGTTTGAAATCAGGAATAGGATACCTCTCACTTTGTTCATTTTCCTTTTAATTGCTTTGGCTATTCAGTCTTTTGTGGCTTTCACACAAATCATAGGATTTTTTTCCTTCTGTTTCTGTGAAAAAATACCTTTGGTATTTTGATGGGGATTACACTGTATCTGTAAATGGGAACATGGCCATTTTAACATTTATTCTTCTGGTCCATCAACATGGGATGCCTTTCCATTTGTGTCTTTTAAAATTCTTTTCAGCAAAGTCTTAGTTTTCTTGTACAGATCTTTCACTTCTTTGGTTAATTTTTAATATCTTATTGTTTTGGGTGTTACTGTGAATGAGAAACTTTGATACCACCTTCAAGCTTCATCATTAGTGTAAATGAATACAACCGATTTCTGTGTGTTGATTTTGTATCTACAGATGGAAGGAGTATTTTGCAAACCATATATTGAATAAGGGGGATGTATCCAAAAATCTATAAAGAACTTTAACAGAAAAACCATCTGATTAAACAGGAAAAACTAAATACACATTTCTTCAAAGAGGACATTAAAATAGGCTAAAAGGCACGTGAGAAGATGCTCAACATCAGTCATCAACAGGGATATACAAAAAGCAACAATGAGAGAGCACCTCACACCTGTTAGAACAGCTAATACCAAGAGGAAGGTTTGACCAAGGATGTGGTGAAAAGGAACACTTACGTTGATGGGAATGTGAATCGGTCTAACCCTTAGGGCCAACAATATGGAGGTTTCTAAAAAGATTAACAGGGCTACCATACAGCCCAGCCATTCCATTTATGGGAGTATACCCAAAGAATATGAAAGCAGAAATTTGAAATTTTTATACAGATAAAAATACATTCTCATTTACCACAGCATTAGTCACAATAGCCAAGATGTGGAAATGACCCAAATGCCTATCAATGGATGAACAGATAAAATGGATGTTGTATATACACATGATGGAATATTATTCAGCCATGAGAAAGGAGGATATCCTGCCATTTGCAGGATGGACCTTCAGCACATTATGCAAAGTAAGGGAAGTCAGAAAAAGCCTAGTATGTATCACTTATATGTGGAATCTTAAAAAGCCAAACTCCTAAAACAAAACCAAAGTTTCACCACCACCAGAGAGTAAAGCAGTGGTTACGAGGGGACAGGGGTGATAGATAAGACTGATGTCTAAGGGCACCAACTTGTAATGAATACTAAGTAAGCCATGGGGATCTAATGTACACTACATTGACTATAGACAACACTTTAATCATATGTGAAAATTATAATGGAAATCATACCACTATATGTATGTATCAAAATAAAACTATACTGTGTACACTCTAACACTATATACCTTAAGTTTTGTCAAATTATATCCGATTAAAAAAATATCTCAAGTAGAATTCTAAGTTACTCAAAACTCTGGCAGACAACATTAAGACACAGAGATGGGAACAAGTCTGAGTGGGCTGAGGAATCTATAATAAAACTTATCTTAGGAGCAGGAAACAGACACTATCACACCAAAAAAAAGAACGTCAGAGACCTAAGTTATAGAATTGAAATATCCTTGCTACAGTATGATTCATCTTTACCTTTCCTACTCAAAGGAAAACCTTGGAGCATCTGCATTCTTCTGGAATAGGTATGCAAGTCTGCAGAAGCTAGGGTGCTCTGTGACATCTTCTAGATCCCTTGACATAATACATCAGTGAGATATTTTACTTCAAAAAACCGAATAAAATTAGAAAACAAAACAGAAAAGAAACTTTCCACCTGTTTTGGTACACCTGCAGCCCTCATTCCTGGATGTGGCTATTCTCAGGTTAACTCTCGGCCACCTTCCTTTCCACCTGTGTGACTAATGATTGAAGACTACCGTTCTGGATCACACGAGAATAGGTACTCTTTCAGGAATGATAGACACACCCAAGTTCCTATCTGTGTGTCAAGAACATGGTCTTATAACCTCTGGGAACACCTTCTCCCCCTTCAAATGTAGCTTATCTATGGGAGAATAAATCTTTGCTGGGACATTCGGTGATATCATGTAGAAAATACCCAAGAACCCTCAAGGTACACTCCTGTTTTGTGCTGCCTCCCCTAGCCAATAAGAACATTGGAAGAGGGAGTCTACCCCCTTTTAAAGGGACCAGTCTTGAAGATCAGACATCACTTTACCCACACCCCATGAGCAGTCCTTATTTATGTGACCCTAGCTGAGAATAGGGACACATCAGCTTTATACAATTTGACTCATGAGGAACATACACAACTCTAAAAAATATAGAAATAGTCCTTTTTTCATCCCCTCTTTAGCTGCAAATACAGCTGTTTTCTTCTAAATCAGGCCACAGGGAGAAGGTTAGAAAAAAAATAGACAAATCCACCAGAGAATGAACACTCCACTCATCCCTTCTGGCTGACCTTTCTCATAGATTTCACTCCAAAATAGATGGCTGTAATTTCAGGTAAGGAATAGACCTCTCATTTCTAGTTTGGTGGGAGATTGCTTTGCACTATTGCAAGAGGGAATAGGTCTCTTCACTAATTTCTTCTGCAAAAGATACAACTTACTTTACATATGTACATTGTTCAAATTTGAAAGTGTGGGTGGGTGGACAGTGATAACCATAAGGTATCTTACAGGGAAGAATCCTAGGAACCTACAGTTCTTCATGGTCCGAGCCTAGATTATCCATAAAATTCTACATATCCTATTTACAGGTATCCTCATGGAACAGAGGGAACAATGTCAATGTCATGTCAATATGGAACATGTAAGTATGTACCCAGACTTTACAGAGCAGCTACATCAAGTTAGAAAGGTAAATATATGGTGACATTTGTGCTCACTTGTAGCAGTGATGCAGGTCAGCATGTCCTCCTTAAGAGGAGAGTAGAAAAATGGTCCAGTCCCATTGGAGAGTAATGCTCTGAAAATGGCTGTAGTGGAAATTAACCACATGAGTAATTCTTCAAACTAGAGGGTTACTTCTCACTGATAAAACATTCAAGAAAAAAGGCAGAGTTTACATCACACAGCTATCAGATATAAGGGGCATATAACCCAAATTTTTTCTCACAGTGATTATGGTGCTTAGAGGAAGTTTCCACCACCCCCCACATATGGTCTTCTACAAAGAATTTCATTTCATATTCATATAAGATTGGGAAAGGAACAGGGGGAATGGCCATAATCTCTGATGGAGAACGAATTCCAATATAAAAAATAACCAGGATCTAAGAGCATAAAATTCCCCAAGTTCTATTCAGTGGAGGACCCCAATGATGTCACCAAGGTACTTTTAATAAGCAGATAGGGTGGAAACAGGAGATAGGGCACAGCTACATCAACATGACAAGGTAAAATATGATCACTTATACTCTTTTGTCACTGTGTGAGGGGTTAAGTCCCAATCAAGTGCTCCCTGTGCAGTCAGTCACAGACAGGAGGGCAGGGCCACCAGCAGCACCAGCTCTGGAGACCCTGGAATAGGTTAAACGATGGCTTTAGTGAAAAATGTTCTGTTTCTCTATAACAAACCACCACCTACTTAGTGGCTGAAGACAATGCCCATTATCACGTGGTTTCTGTATCTCAGATTCTGGGCACAGATTAACTGATTTCCTCAGGGTGTTACAAGAGGCAAAGTTGATACCTGCACTACATTTCCATCTGGAGGATGGACTAGCCAAAATATCACTTGTAAGATCAGTTGTTGGCACAGTTCTTTGTCGCTGTCCCGTTAAAGCCAGAGTGGGAGACAGCATCTCCATTGATAATGGAGCATCCATCCTCAGCAAATACCTAATATGTCTTTAAAAGATTTCTTACTGGGGCATCTGGGTGGCTCAGTTGGTTAACGGCTGACTGTGGCTTAGGTCATGACCTCACAGTTCATGGATTCTCCAGGTCGGGCTGTGTTGATAGCTCAGAGCCTGGACCCGCTTCAGATTCTGTATCTCCCTCTCTGCCTGTCCCTCACTCACACTCAGTCTCTCAAAAATAAATGCTAAAAAAATTTGGGGGGGTGGGGTGGGGCAGCATGCCTGGGTGGCTCAGTCAGTTGAACGTCTGACTTTGGCTCAGGTCATGATCTCACAGTTGGTGGGTTCAAGCCCCAGGTCGGGCTCTGTGCTGACAGCTCAGAGCCTGGAGCCTGCTTTGGATTCTGTGTCTCCCTCTCTCTCTGCTCCACCCCCGCTTGTGCTGTCTTTCAAAAATAAATAAATGTTAAAGTTTAAATTGTTTGTTTTTTTAAGATTTCTTACTACATAAGTCAGGCTTACCCAGGATAACCTCCCTTTTGGTTATTCAAGGTCTTCTGATCTGGGACTGCAATACATCTGCAAAATCCCATCACCCTTGTATTACAAGGTCATCTAATTGTGTTCCTTACAAGAAGGGGCAGAGATCCTGGGGGCCATCTTAGAATCCTGCATACAATAGCAAATGTTCCTTGATAATGACATTATCTTAGCCTTGACAGAGGTGAAAATCACTATCTAAAGGAGAAGAGCTGGGGGAATATATAAGGGTATAAGGTGATGACTTCAAAGGTCACATGAGACAGTAAATTGAGTCAAATTGAGAAGTGACCCAGCTGATTGGTAAACTCCTGGATAAGTGTGACAGCAGAGTCTCGATGTGTCCATCTGAGCCACAGTCTTTATTGATGAAGACTTTAGAAAGATGTGCTCAGCAACCCCACATCCAGATTGGGTGTTCTGAAGAAACCACTTCAATTCAATCTTGAATCAATAGTTCAAGCATTGCTACATATAATGAAGGCAACATCCCAGAATTCAGCTACAGCCCTCTTTAGAAGCACCAATCTGACTGCTTTAGTGGAGGAAGGAAGAGGTTCCATCAACCATAACTGCTACAAACATTCATCCCAGGAGTCCTGGACTTCCCAATGCCAAGGGCCCTCACAAACCTGAGTCTCCTGGCACCTGAAGGACTGCCTCTGTAGGAGATTCACTGCCTCAGGAGAACCACTAGACAAGGGTAGGGCCCTTTAAACCTTATAGGGTCTCCACATTCTGAGACACACATTAGTTTGTGCAACTCTACACCTTCTCCAGAGAAGAAGATCCTAGGTAATATCTCTTCCTTAATGTCCTACCTGATGAAGTTGGTACCAATCTTCAGTATGGCTCAGATACAGCTATACAAATCCAGAGCACTGTGCTCAATAGGAGGACAGTTTCCAAACATCTGTAACAGGTAAGCCTGAGTCTAAACAGACTAGAGCTCAGAAATTTACCTTTTACTTTAAGTTTCCTTCACCCCTCCTCCACAGACTGACCCCTGGACAGAAGTCAAAGCAACTTAACTTTGGAAGGATCCCGAGAACATCAAGACAGGGTCTATTCAGTCCATGCCACTAAGTTAGCTTCTGCCAAGATTTGTGTATAAGGAAATTCTCAGTCTCCCTTCTGACTCAACCACGGGAGTTTCAAATGGAAAGACAGTATAGCCTCATTACACATAATGGGAGTTGGAGAATGTGGAATGTCCTAGACCAAATCTCAATCTTTTCTTTGAAAAATGTATGCTACTTTAAAACACCAATTAGTGCCAGCAAGGAAAGGCAACACAATCTCCATTCCCTGTATGGGGAAAAATAAAGACTCCCCCAGATGCAGTGGTTTTTCACTTAACACCAAGATGCTTTCAGTATCATCTTGCAATTGGTGTCTGAAAATCATACCTTTTAGGAAACATGAAACTGAATGGGTGCTTTGGAGGAACCAATAAGGATGTAGGAGTTTTCCCTGACGTGGATGTTACAAGCACCATATTCTACCTGCAAGACCATCTTCTCCCATCAAATGTAGCTCAGCACCATGAATAAGCAGCTCTTCTCTCTCAGTCGGGACACAGACTCCCTGGGCTCATAGTGTGCTTATCACTAAGGAGCAGAGAGATTCAATTCCACTGGAGACTCACACTTTACTGACAGTAAAGCTAATGGGAATGGGACTGAGTAAAGCAGATGGGAATGAGACTTCTTAGATCTGGCTAGAGAGGATTCCTGCCTCACAGTCAGCAGAGTGTCCCAGAAAAGTAGAATGCTTATCACCATGCACCAGGAAACCAAGCCTAACATGGTTGGATAAGGATTTTCTCCCAAGGGGCCCATCCTCCAGGACATCAGAAACCCATTCCCCAGAAAAAAAACCACCAAGCACAATTAGAGAAGGATTAATCTGGGAAGGCACAAGTACAGCACATACCCTACCTAAAGACACACACGTAATTACCTCACAGGATATAGTGAGGCCCAAGCGGGGTGGTACTGTGACCACTGGTACAGTTAGAGCACTGCTTCATGTCTCCAGGGCCTGGCTACCTGGAACAGACAGCAGTGCCCTCAGCCTGTATCAAAACTATCAAGAAACAAACTTCAGAGGCACCTGGGTGCAACTTTCTTACTTTCAGTCCTGTGCTTCCTACATATACTCCCAGGAGATACAGCTGGCACATGGCAAAGATCACCCATTATTTAGCAAAATCTATTTGCTAACAGACTGGAGATCTGATCCACGTTTGTGAGCTCTTACTCTAACACGCATTTTCAGACAGTAACCAAAGCCAATGAAAAATGGAATCCACAGATCAAAAAAGGCCACCATGTGTAAGTACTACCACATTATGATAAAGACTCTTTATCAATGAATACATTGCACTATGAGATCAACTTCCAGTGACTGAAAAGCCAGATATTTGAGCTCAGGGGGTATGAGCCTTAGGTAAAGGCCTGAATGTCATGGCCTGTGGTAATTCTTGCCATGTAGTCAAGGTCCAGTGAGTGTGTCCAGGAAGAAGTTGGAGCTAAACCCCCATCTAGGACATCAAAAGGTTAATGCTTCCACCTAAAGCTTCACAAATACTTATGGATGGACAACACCTCTCAGACAATAGGAGTATTAGGCAAGTGTTCTTGGATGACCTACATGATCTACAGCAGGGTTGTCAGGATAGAATCCTGCTCCAAAAGGAGACTCCTGTAGGCAGAGTCTGTCAAAATAGTTGTGGAAGCAGAAGAATGGGAGAAGAGCAGAGTGAATAAGAAGTTTGAGGAATAGGACAAAAGGAGACCTGGTGAAAACTTAGAATCATAGCAAATATGACATTTTAGTCTCCTCTGTCTGGGCCATCCTAGAACCTTCTCTCAGACCTGGCTGTTTTTACTCTAATTTTGAGCCACTTCCCATTCCAAATGTGTAACTGGTTTCTGAGGCCTGTAAAACTTAGAGCACATGAGTGTGGGGCGTCTGGACGGACCTACTAACAACCCACTAAGAGTTTAACAACACTTCAACTGGTCTTAAAGGTTAACTCGCTTCAAGCTTAGGCACTCTGCTTGCATACCTAAGCCCCTTATAGTTTGTAGAGCTTTTAGATTTTGTAGACCACTGGCCTTGAACAAAGGCATCAGACTTTCCCAGAAAATAAGGCCTGATTGCATTTGAAAAACACTGCCATGGATGCCAGTAAGTCCGTTCAGGGTCATGTCAACAAATGATTAACTACTGAGCACTGTCTTCTCCTGCACATAGCCCCCTCACCATTTCCCATGCCTGCTCCTTTAAAAACACACAGCTTCACCTGGAGGGACAAGATGGTCTTTGGGATGTTAGTCTGCCATTTTTCTAGGTTACTGGCTTCCAGAATAAAGCAACCTTTCCTTTCGCCCCACCATGTCTCTTGAGTATGAATTTAAGTGGCAAACAGCCAAACCTCAGTTCAGAACCTGTCCTCTGTCCAGTAATAACAGGTCCTTGATATGTAGGTTGCAGACTCCTAAATCCAGGACCATCTTCCCCCTTCAAATGTAGCTAGGGCGCATGAAATCTATAGTAGCTTTGCTCAGATGTCCCAGAGTCCACTGGACACCTTAGAATATGCACCACACTATAGCCACAATTTACTGGCCATTCCTAGAGATAGTAATTCATAGACTCAAGGAGGATATTGGAGAAAAGAAACTACTACCCTTTCAAGTACAGGATACTAAAGGGTCAGACATCATTCATCTAACATAGCTAGAAGCTAATTACCTGATACTACTAATGAGACATAAGCAGGGAAATCTTTATTCTGTTGACCCACAAAGAACTAACATGATCCCATAAGAAAAGATATGGGGATATAGGTTCCTCTGAGATCTCTTCTTCCTCTTCTGTCTTATTACCTTCAGTCTTTATCAGGCAGTACAGAGCAATTAATTACCTAAGAGCAGCCAAAGAATATTTCTATCTAGGAGAGGATACCACTTACCTGTCATCAGATACAGAGGGAAAGGACACGCTCTCATTTCTACTTCAGTGTGGGATTGACGTGCTTTATAAATAGAAATGCCTTCCCTTCCTCTGAGTGATTTCCAAGATGCATCATCCACCAATGTCTGAGGAACTGCCGGACAGTTTCAAGTGTGTGACCTTGTGGAACAACCTGTTCTTCACAAGACAAGCTGTAACTCAAGGAAGTCTGCATTCTGCTCAATCCAAAAGGAAAGAAACAGCACCAGAGACAAAACCCACAAGGCACTGATGGCTTGCTTTGTGGGAGCTGGGCAGTGACTATGTCAGAATCCCACATGATGCTTCACCAGCAAAGTATTTGTAAGGATTCACTTGGCCCTTAGGATATCCATCCTGTGTTACCACGTTACAAAATGAACAGGCTATTTGAAGCCAATGTTACTGAAGTACCTTTTATGTGTATAATGATGTATCAGATTCTCCTATCCCATGACCAGCTCCTAGACCCTGACCCCAGCTGCAAACAAGGATATCAACATCAGAACAAATGGTCTCATGAGGAATCTACCTGACTCCGAGGCATAGGAATAGTCCTCATTTTTAGTATCTCCCTGTTTATGTCAGCTTGAAGTACAACTGTTTTCTTTTAGAGGAGGTTGTACAGGGAAGCGTAGAAAGAGGAGGCCCAAATATAAATCCACTGGAGAATGAATACCACATCTCTCATCCTTCCTTGCTGATTTTTTTTTAACTTCTAAATATAGGCCACCTAATATTTCAGGCAAGATTCTCTGTCAAGTATATTTTGGTAGGAGATTACTTAAGAGGAAATAGGGCTCTTAGGAACGTCTTTTGTAAAATGTAACATTCTCTGTCTTATTTTGACTCAAATTTGGAGGTGCGAATGGGTGAGGACCATCATAAGCCATCTCTTATAGGGAAGACTCCTGGAAACAGTTTGTCATGGTCCAACCTAGACTTAAAATTCTCCCCTATTTGCAGAGATCTTCATGCAACACCAGTAACAATGCAAAGATCAGGTCAGTAACAGGCCTGTAATTGGACTTAAAGAGCAACTACATCAGTTGCAAAGGACTGTGTATGGTATCACTAGTGCTAATTTCTCATATGAGTGAGTTCCATGTAATGTCCTTGGGAGGATGGGAAAAGAGTAGAAACTGACAAAGGAATTCTAAGCACAGCCAACCACAAGGGACTAAACTCTTCCCATTTCGAGGAGGATCCTATAGGACAATGGTGCTGTCACCAAGGTACTTTGAATAAAGAGCAGATAGGGTGAAAATGGACAAGGAAGGGGAAAAATGATTAGGTCTCTAATGTAGGAATTCACCATGGGATTCTTCACCTAGAGAACTTGCCAACATGTGTGGGGCTTTCAGTTCTTGTTAGGACCTCCATTTTCTGAGACTAAGGTTAAATTGTGCAACCCTACACCTTCCCCATGGAAGAGGAGATCAGCATTGTAATAGCTTTTTCCAATGTTCCACCTGATGGAGTTGGCACTCATTTTCAGTATGGCTCAGATACAGCTATGCAAATCCTCGCGAAAGACTCAACAGAATGACACTTCTAAACAACCTTAATGGGTAGACTTGGTTTGAAACTGATCAGAGCTCAGGGATTTGCATTTCCCTGTGAGAAAAAAATGTTTCCCTCTTTTCCTCATTGCCCACATTTTTGTTTTTCCTTGGAGGGCCTCCTCACATTTGTTAATCACAGACAACCTCAAGGGATTTAAGTAGCAACCAGCTTTTCCTAGATCTCACCATATCCCAAGTTGAGCATGGAAACAACCCAAGTCAATACAGCTTAAGAATCCCTGGTCCCCCTGTTTAGCTCTTTTAGTACTCATGTAGGTTATCATCTACTAGAAGAGTGTTGTCCAAAGGCCAGGAGATTACAGAACTAAGTATCCCAAGGACAGCCACAGAAAATTTCTCTGCTTTATACTCTTTCATGTCTCCTTTACCCCCTTACCAGAAATCAGTGCTAGTTCCATTAAGACATGTATTTTAGCTAAGATCAACACAAGAAACAACAGGTGTTGGTGAGGATACAAAGAAAGGGAATCCTTTTACACCGTTGGTGGGAATGCAAACTGCTACAGCCACTATGGAAAACAGTATGGAGTTTCCTCATAAAGTTAATAGTTAAAAATAGAACTACTCTATGATTTAGCAATTGCTCTACTGGGTATTTACAAAAAAAAAAAATTACAAGAACACTAAATCAAAGGGATACATACACCCCAATTTTATATAGCAGCATTGTCTAAAATAGCCTAATTATGGAGACACCTGGCTGGCACAGTTAAACATCTGACTCTTGATTTCTGCTCATCATGATCTCACAGGTTCATGAGATTGAGCCCGGCATCAGGCTCCATGCTTATAACAAGGGGCTTGCTTGGAGTTCTCTAAATGAACTTAAAGTGTTTTTAATGAAATAAAATAGCCTAGTTATGGAAACAGCCCAAGTGTTCCATCAGCTGATGAATTGGTAAAGATGTGGTATGTACACACACACACACGCACAAATATTACTCAGTCATAAAAAAATGAAACCTTGCCATTTGCAACAACTTGGATGGAGCCGGAGTGTTATGGTATTCGTCTTTATGTTGCTTAGCATAGGATTTCATTCATGTGGAATTGGAGAAACAGATGAGCAAAGGAGGGAAAGAGTCAAACTAAGACACAGGCTCTTAACTATAGAGAACAAACGGATGATTACTGGAGGGGAGGTAAGTAGGGACGGATTAAATAGGTGATGAGGATTAAGGAGTATACCGGTTATAATGAGTACTGGGTGTTGTATAAAAGTGTTGAGTCACTATATTGTACACTTGAAACCAGTTACACTATGTTAACTGGAATTTAAGTAAAAACTTAATTTTTTTTTTAATTTTTTTTTCAACGTTTTATTTATTTTTGGGACAGAGAGAGAGCATGAACGGGGGAGGGGCAGAGAGAGGGAGACACAGAATCGGAAACAGGCTCCAGGCTCTGAGCTATCAGCACAGAGCCCGACGCGGGGCTCGAACTCACGGACCGCGAGATCGTGACCTGGCTGAAGTCGGACGCTTAACCGACTGTGCCACCCAGGCGCCCCAAAACTTAAAATTTTTTGAATCAAGTATCAAATATCCAGGATTCCTATAATAGAAACTAGATACAGAGGGCCCTTGAAAAACATGGCTTTGAACTTCATGGGTTGTCAGACACATTGGAAAATATGAGATTTTAATGGAAAATTTGAGATGTGCAACAATTTGAAAAAAAACTACATAGCCTTGAAATATCAAAAAATTAAGAAAGTTACCTATCTCATGAATGAATGGATACTATTTTATCATAGGCTACCAGGATACACAAAGTTATAAAAAGTTAATCACATGCACAAACAGACCATATCTGGCACCGCAGCTGAAATGTAAACCTGAAGATGCAGTATTAAATCACACTGTATAAAAATAACTTTAGTCGATACGGTACTCATGTAATAATTTTGTGGTCATCTATTGCTACTGCAGTGAGCACAAGTGTCCCAAGTATCTAAACATGCCATGTGATGGTAATCATCTCTGCATGATCAATTGGTTTCTCCAGTATATTGGCATGGCAGTAATGTGATCTTTTGTGCATCTCATATTTTTCATCATGTTTAGTGCCACACCATAAACCTGGAGTAACATACCAGGTAACCCATACAAAGTGATACTAGTGATGCTGGAAGTGATCCCAAGCAGCAGAGAAAATTCAGGACATTACAAGAAAAAGTTGAGTTGCTTTAGCTGTCCTGTAGATTAAGGTTATACAACAGGCGTGGAAACCTTGAGCTTTTTGCCAACGCCTTTTTATCTTGTAGTAAAAATGCAACTTTTTTTTATAGGTACAGGATGGCTAGAAGAAAAGCATACTATAGACTCCAAGATGACTCAAGAAAAAGTTATTACAGGACAACTTAAGGCTAAAGGAAGGTGAAGGACCTAAAGCTGGAGAATTTAAGGTCAACAAGGGATGGTGTGATAAGTTTAGGAAGAGATTTAGCTTAAGAAATGTCAATGTAACAGGAGAAGCAGCTTCTGCTCACGAAGAGGTAGTTCCCAGAAGCCATCAAGAAAGTCGAAGAAAGGAGATCTGCCTGAATTGGTTTTTAAATACAGACAAAAGTGCCCTATTCTGGGGGGGGGGGGGGGGGGGGGCGGGGGGAATGCCCCAAAGGCCGTTAGCAAAGAAGAAAAGCGAGCACCAGCATTGAAGACCGAAGAGGTTAGGCTAACTTTGTTTTCTGCAAATGTAGTCAGGTTTCTGTTCAGGATTGCCCTTATCTATAAAGCCAAAAACACCTGAGCCCTGAGGGAAGTGATAAACACCAGCTGCCAGTCTTCTGGTTGTATAACAAGGCCTGCACGACCAGAACACTTTTTTCTGCACTGGTTCCATTGATGCTTTGTCCCTAAAATCAGGAAGTACCTTGCCAGTAAGGGACTGCCTTTTAAAGTTCTTTTGATAATGCCCCTGGCAACCCAGAACCCCAGGAGTTCAACACCAAAAGCACTGAATTATTCTACTTGCCCCAAAACCGGTCTCTAACTAAGTTAGCCGCTTGATCAGGGGGTCATAAGTACCATGAAAGTTAATGAGCCTTCTAAACATAGTACTGTATGGAAAATATTGTCAATGTTATGGAAGAGAACCCCAGTACAGAGATCATAGAAGTCTGGAAGGACTTTTTCCAGATTCAAGATGCTAATGTTACAGAAAAAGCCAAGAAAGCTGTCAGGCTTCCAACAAATTCCTACTGGGGAAAACTGTCCAGATATCGTGTAAGACTTCACAGTATTTATGCCAGAGCCAATCAAAAAAGTCATGATAGATTGTGGATATGCCAAAAAAAAGTGGGGGTAAAGGATTCTAAGATATAAACCTTGGAGGAATTTAAGAGCTAATAGACACTAAACCACAGGAATTAGGTTACTTGATGGAGGGGAGTGCTTCCAAACCATTAGCAGACAGTAAGAAAACCTAGAAGCTGTGCCAGAAAACAGACATTGGATAATCTGGCAGAAGGGCTGTGATTATTCAAGGCTGCTTTTGGCTTGTTATGGTACAGACAAAAAGGCCACCAGCCCAACTGGACAGTCATGAACTAAGAATAGGGCGTGAAAACTTTCACCTAGTTAAACACAGTGCTCACCTTATGCAGATGCATTACCTATAGGAACCAGAGTAACGGATATATGTGCCATTCCTGGGGGTATCACTATACACTGAGTGTGGTGGCAAGAGAGCCATTCAGATCTGACTACACGAACTCCCTCCTCATCCACCAGAGGATTTAAGTTCAGGTTCCCTCTATGGTCTTTGACAGGTGATTTCAACACATGTGGACCCACATTCTCAGAGTAAGCACAAGTGGAAAAGAAACCCCACAGATCAGAAGGACTGTCACCTGAGTGCTCCACCCTTCAAGGTAGTACATTTAGTACCAAAAGGAAAACCATTGGAAGGAGGATCTCAAGACAGTGTGATGAGGACCAAAGATCTGAGATTCCAGGTGTGCCAGTCTTGGAGGGAAGACTGGAATGGCCCAGGATCCCAATACACTGCCCATGCAATCAACATCCTTTGGACTTGCCTGGGCATTAGTCAGAGTCTCGGCATATAGAAGAAATCCCACTCAGCCAATCTCAGTACTCTGGATGGGAAAGACCCCTGTACTGACATAGGAGAATTAGGCAGACAAAGGACATCCCAGGCTGTTCCATGGGGGATTGGCAGGATGAGGATCACACAAAACCTTCACAGACATGCATAGGAAAGTCCACCACAAATAGCCTTGGGAGCCTTCACTTTGGCCCATCAGCATGGTGTATAAGCCTCTGTGACCCAGGGTTAAAGACTGCAATGAAGGCAGCAGGACAAGCATTTCCAACACACCTCACTCATGCTTCTGAGTCAGTCCTTGGGGTTTCAAATGAGGTGACCATCCCTCTCAGCCCAGGCTTCATTGGAATTTATAGGGCTAAGATGAATGACAGGATGGTATTTAAACCCTTCCCTCCACAGAAAGACCATAAATTTTCTTCAACACTTCTTAGAAGCTCTAGAATAAGGATCCTTTACCAAACTAAAAGGTACCAATTTTAGATATTCTTCCAGAAGTGATAATATAATGATTTGTATTCTACTAGGGAAGCAGTAATTGGCATTAAAATAATCACACATGAATGGTAACAAACTTCAGCAACCAATCCATTGTGATATGAGAAATATTTTTTAATGTTTTATTTTTGAGAGAGAGAGAGAGAGAGAAAGCAGGGGAGGGGCAGAGAGACAGAATCCAAAGCAAGCTCCAGGCTCTGAGCTGATACAGAGCCTGACGCAGGATTTGAACTCATGAACCATGAGATCATGACCTGAGCCAAAGTCAGACACTTAACCAACTGAGCCACCCAGGTGCCCCAGGGGAAAAAAAATATTTACATTTCTCCCAGATTAATTCTTGAAAACCTTGTTACATTCAAGTCAAATTATGGAAATTCGTGAATGAAATAAATGATATTTGGAGACAAAGCAAAGCCACCCACAGAACCCAATGAAAGCAAATGAATCTCTAATAATCAGAATTCTGAGGTACTTGATTCTGGTAAACATTACTGGGAGTCAAGACACACTCAAATCTCAATGAGATTAGGAGTCTAAGGAAATTCTTCTTGGGAGAGGAAAAGAGACGCCCTCACAATACGGAGGTCATAGACCTCAGCTATGGAATTGGAATAGCCTTGCTGCAGGCAGACTCGTGTACCTTTCCTACTGAAAGGAAAACCTAGGAAGACTAAGACCATGTCCTCCTAAAACAGTCACCAATTTTCAAACTCTGAAGAAAATTGTTGAGCATGTGAAAAACAGATCCATGGAGGTGTTGGCAGGAGTGAATGAGTCTTTATTCGAAGCACATGGAAAAATGGACCTTTAATAGAGGATTCCTGTGTCAGACTTGAAGTCTTACAGGAGATATCTGACCATCAAGAGGAGAGGGAAGCCTTGAGGTAGAATTTATGGGAGTGGGATTTTTATGACCCTTGCTTGTCACTGCCCTGAGTGACCTAAGAAATGCAGAGGTCATTCTCTCAAAAAAGAATATTTACATTTTTGCTTACCTTCCCCACTTCTCCAGAGGCCTCTACAAGGCAGAGGGTGGTTCAGGAGACCTCCCAGCATTTCTACCTAATGTTCCCTCCAGGGGACTAGGCAGGTGACTTAAGCACCTATGGACCTGCCTACTCTTGGGCAGCTCATTTTCACATTCTGAGGTTATGATAGAAACTTCATAAGGAGTAACGAATGTAAGTGAGAAGTCCCAATGTATTTCATACTGCAGGAAATCTTGACCAGCATCTCTAAGCTAATTGAGAAAGATGGTAATTTGTATATTCAGATAATACAACTAAGAAATCAGGGTAATTTATCAAAGAGAAAGAAAGTACACTTCAGGATCAATGTCTATGTGATTCTACTGTGATGACTGAAAAAGAGTAACAGGAATATCCAGTGTCGAGTTCTCGATCTAGCCACTCCTGAAATATGACTAACCATGGGAAGATTGGAAAACATACATCACTCTCACCTAGAGAGAGTCACAGGGTAAGGCTTTCAGGTAGAATTCCATGACACACGCCATTTACTTCTGGGAAAGGCAACACAGAGGTGGGGGGTAGGAGAGTACACTGCCCAATTAGAAAAGGTTACAAGTGGCAAATAGTACCTGAGTATTGTCTGGAGGCCAGGAGACTACAGAAGTATCACAAGAACTTACACAGAAAATGTTTCTGCTCTACATTCCCTCAGGAAATAGGACAGAGTTCTAAGAATAGACCTTTACTTCAGCCCTCTTTGGGCAGTTGATGCATAATCAGACTCGGGATCAGGCACCACACCACAGGGAAGCTCAGACAAGGAGGCCCACACAGAAGTCCACTGGGGAATAAGCCAACACAGCCCTGTCATACCTCTTTATAGACATGCCTATTTAAATGTGTCCCTCTAGGATAGTCTGCTAGGATTTCAGGTTAAAGAATATGTCCCTCATTTCTTCTTCCTGGGTGATTGTTGTATGAAAGTAAAAGAGATGTCTTCATAAGAGGAGAGGTGGAGGGAATGTGTCCACAGCCATTATAAGCTGCATCTGACCAGGAAGAATTTCAGAAAATATACTTTACAAACTTAGAATTTTGTGTGGGAAGTCTATTTGTGGGGGTCATATCAACAATAGAGTACAGATAAAGTGTCAGAGGTGTGAGTGACAACCACATCAAAATGGACAGTAAAACATATGGTGTATCCCTAGTGCTAATTTCTTGCTATAGGAAAGCTGAAGTCCGTGTGAAGTCCTCAAACAATCTAAGATGGGGAGAAAAGGAGACCATTTTGAAGTCACATTGGAGTAATGTTCTGAAAATGGTTGTAACGGAAGTTAACCACATCAGATGTACTTTTCTAAACTAGAGTATCACCTCTACTTGATGACACACATCAGGTAATGTACACAGTTAAATACTGAGAGCCTACCTGTGGACCATCCATACTGAGATGGATTATCTAGGACCAGCTGATATCATCTTGCTTACCTATGCCAAGAGAATTTACTTTCTATCCTGAGTGCTTCAAAATATCATCAATCTCCATAGAACCAAGGAACAGATTCTGAAGGTCTGATGTCATAATCCTTATACAGAAGAGTCTCAGAATAGGCAGAGCATACTGATGTACCGAGCCAACAAAGTCAGCAGGGAGAACAGTCTTCAAGTTGACCCTGGGGTCCTCTGTAAATGAAGTCAGGGGAATACAGGATCCTCCTTGAGTTAGCTACCTCCAGTCTTCTCCTGGATCAGGGAGCACAGGACATATTAACTCAAAGAGGCCAAAGCAGAAATCCACCTGGGGAACAAACCATCACCGATCTGTCATCAGATCTAAGGTAGATGCACATATCCCTCATTTTTTACTTCAGTGGAAGACTGTTGAAGATTATTGTTCTTATGTAAAGAAAGGAATTGGTGTCTTTACAAGTATTTAAAGAAATCCTGTCTTCTACAAAAAGGCAATTTATTCTCTCCTCATCTGTATTACATTCTTGCACAATGGGAAGAAGGGGAGTGCCAGGAGCTCTCTGACCAAAGAAGAAGTATAACAAACTACCCACCAGGATCTAAAAGCATAAATTTCTCCATATGCTATCCCTTGGAATCCCCTAATGAGACAACAGTGATGTCATCTGAGAACCTTCAACAAAGAACAGATAGAAAATAGTTAAGAGCAGGTACATTAGCACAAGAAAAAAAGGTGATCAGTAGTGCTAACTTGCCATCCTATGAGTGGTTGAGGTCCCAATGAAGAGCTCCTTCAACAACCTAATATGGTAGGGAAAACTCCAGTCTCTTGAGGTTTTGAGAAGGGCTACAGCAGAATGTAACACCCCCCCCCCAAGTGGCACACCTAATTATCTGGTGTCCAAGAGCCAATGGCACGTGCCAGCAAATAGAGGTTACATTATGATGCTACTAAAACCAGTAACCAAAGGGCTAATGGCACTAGTAAGTACAGTTGCAACATTTCACCCAAACTTTTGTTTGCTTTTAAATATTCCTGACTCTCCTTCCTTGGGCAGAATTTGAGGCCTGCTCTCCCATCTCCTCATTGGCTGCCTTGAACAAACACTTCCCTTGCTGCCCACTCCAGTGATTGTCAGCCTAGCGTGCAGCAGAGCCATAGCTAGTTTCAGTTACACTACCTATGGGCCCATGGGATTGAACAGGCCAGAAGAACATCCTTTTATTGTTCAGAACAGACCTTAAGCACATCAATCTCCTGATGCCCACTGACAAGAAGATCAAGATCAGCATTGTTAAGTCTAACAGATCTCCTCACAATGAACTCTCCCCTGATTAAGATGATCGAGGCTTTTTGGGGAGAACCACTTTACAACTCCTGACTCTTTCCATCTTTAAGTGATGTACAATCTGTTGTGTGCCCCCTACAGCTGGGTTTTCCCTGTAACAACTAACAGACCTTTTTTATCAGGTACTGAACATCAGTCACCGGGGTGTGAGCATCTTAAGGACCCCCCCCCCCCAGGGCTGTGTGTTAGGGATATGAGGGCAATGGGAACAAGCTTCTGTTCCCACATCTTCATGAAGGACCCACAGATTTTCACAACCACCTCAGCTTTGGACAGACACTGAAACTGGAGTTCTCATCTTGATAGACTTCAGGGAGAAACATGGATGTGGTCACAACCTTCTAGTTAATTTTGACTTTAAGACTTTCTTCTAGTTATACAAGAAAGGACTAACTTGACATCCTGAATATGACACAACATCAAGGTAACCAGTCACTAGCAGGACCAAGGGACAAGAGATAAGTGAGGACCAAGATGAAATAGAGTGAAAGTAGTCGAATGTGCTCCCACCATCCTTAAATAAGTAATGAGTGTCCAGCAAAGACTATATGCAAAAGAAAGCTGAAGCAGTTTTTTTTTTTTAATTTTTTTTCAACGTTTATTTATTTTTGGGACAGAGAGAGACAGAGCATGAACGGGGGAGTGGCAGAGAGAGAGTGAGACACAGAATCGGAAACAGGCTCCAGGCTCTGAGCCATCAGCCCAGAGCCTGACGCGGGGCTTGAACTCACGGACAGCGAGATCGTGACCTGGCTGAAGTCGGATGCTTAACCGACTGCGCCACCCAGGCGCCCCTGAAGCACCTTGCTTTGAGCCAACATGTACTCCATTCGTTGGAGCTAGGACGTGCCAAAACTTCCTCGCAACAGCCTATCATTGAAGATGCAGAACCAGCTCTGTTCTCTAAGGAAGAAGGAAAATTTTGGAATATACACAAGGATGCAATTATAAGCTCTGAAGTCGGTTTCCATAGGAACAGGACAATGTGAATTTTCCCCTTAGCAAAACTATCAAGGCTGAATTGATCTGGCCCCCTCCTTCGGGATGGTCATGACAGAGAACCCCAGACTCAAAATGAGTCTATCCCTGAGGACCAAGTAAGACCCTCAGTCCACTGGGTGAATTCTCACCCACTTTTCTCCCAGAATAAGATATAGGAGTCCTCAGAGCCCACAGCCTGCCCAGTGAGGTCCTGGCTTCACAGATGCTCACTTGTCAGCAGAGCTGCCAGGACAAACCAAACCCTTTACCCTGACAACACCAAGATTGTGGAACAGGGGAAAGCCCTAGAACTGTTCATTTCCTTATTATAGCATCGCTCAGGACTTCTGGTCCAAGCTTCATAGGAAAATATTGCCAGGAATAATCCAGAAATGAACTAGAGCCCAGAAGGCATGACCAGCAGCAATCTTTCCTGTTAAGAACAGGCCTCCCATCAGTTTGGGGTAAAAGGTCAGTTATTCCCAGAAGTGTGACACTGTGTGACTATGATGGTTCCAGAATTCTGTTCGTGTCTCCCAGATGGGTCCTGGATGCTCAGAGGAGGTACAAAGTTGCCCATGAGTACTGTCCCCCACCTCTCTAGAAATGTATATTGCTATTGATCATACCAAAGGCATTCAGAAGAACCACAGGGGGCATCCAGGTCCAATTTTCTAGTATTTAGGTCTCTGGTTCCTCCCCAGGGAAAGTGAACGAACAGCCCCTAAAACCACATCATCTGAGAATACCCAGGCACTGTACCTTTTTAATTTTTTTAAATGTTTTTTAGAACCTGTACCAGAAACAGGGAGTCTGGTCTAAAGCAAAGCTTGAGCATTACATTTTTTCATCTTCTGACATCAATCCCAGAAACAGGCTTTCCCGAGAAGTATCATAAAACAAACCCAGAAAGGTGGTCAGATCTTCCAGGTTTTAGGAACAGTAGCTTCCTCGACAGAACCAATGACTCCTGCTTCCTAGAGTCTGAAACCTAGCAGGGTAACATTGACAGCTTGAAAGGGATTCCTAATTCCAGACCATGTCTTCAGATAGAGTCCTAGATGCCCAGAGCAGAAAGCGCTGCTGTTGACCCAGAGGAGCACTGTCCTCAGCCTGAAACAATTATGTTGCTGATGGTGTCAATAGCTCACCTTAACGGGCATCTGGCTGCAACCTTCCCACATTCAAACTGCACTTCCTATTGTACTTTCCAGCAGGCACACCTTAATGACACTTCACCAGTCTAAGAACATCCATCAGCTTAGCACATAGATTTACATCAAACCCATAGTCAACACCCTGTGGACATTCCCCATGTAAGTGAGCTAAAATCTCTTTTAGAGCATCAGGAAAATAAAAAGCCTCACTGAAGAGAATTTGAGATGGTCCAATGAAGATGATGCACAAGGTCATTTAAACAAAGTGTCAGAGGAGGTAAAGGGATTCCTGGACTGTGGCCATTAGGCCCTTAGACTCCTGGCAGGATGGGGATCATATACTCCCCAAAGACCTACATGGGAAAAACCAAAGCAAAATAGCCTGAAGTCTTCTCCTTGGCCAGTGTCTAGTACAAACTTATACTTCAGGTGAGACTCTGCATGGCACATAGCTAGCTTCCTTCTGATTCAGTCCTAGGAGTTCTAATGAGAGGTCAGCCTCCCAGGTCAGGTTTCACCAGAATTCAGGTGGTTGAAGATGATGAAATGTGGGAGAACAAGACTTAAACCCTTCCCTACACAAAAAGAGCTTAAATCACACACAAATGAGAATTCAACAGGTCTTGAAGCTCAGACGACAAACGTATCACTAAGTGATGAATTCACATGGTCTTCGCGTCTAAACCATTACTAGTATAGTGAAGCTGGTACTAATAAAATGCATTTATGTATTGAAATATTCACACAGGATCCTAAAACTAACATTCTATTCCAACATAGCAAAGATATTGCAGAATTCTTCTATTTTTCCTTGATATGTCCTATCATTTTCATGATCACTTAAAGAAATATTGAAAGACACATCTCTCAAAATATTATCTCAGTTTAAAGGAGACTTTGTTAGGACTAAAACTTGAGAATCACAGGAAAAGAGAAGACAAAAATCCCCTATGCCTGTGTGAGTAAAACCTTGAGCCTGTTCTCCAGAATGGGGCTATTCTCAGGCTACCTTTGAGCCCCATTCCACTCCGTCTGTGTGGCTGGCACCAGAAGACCATACACCTTGGGGCACATGAAAACAAGGGCTCTGGAGAGAATATAGACTTACCCACTAACTTGTCCATTATCTAGAGGTTACAGAGGATCTTTCCACCTCCAGAACAATCTTCTTTCAATTGTGGGTCAGGGCCATGAGTGGAGGAATAGCTATTTGCCAAGAGGCCTAGACCATTGAACACCTCTTAAAAAATGAAAGAACAAGAAAGCTCAAACATTCCTCTCCCTTTTGATCTGCCATTCCTAGAGGAGATCACTCTTGGCTTCAGTCAACAAGGTAGACAATAGAGAGTAGAGGCGACCTCCCATAAAGGAGCACGATCCTTAAGTTCAGACATCATTTCTGCTGCTACTCTATAGCACAGCATGAAGAGACTGGACTAAAACTAAGTGCAACAGAGCAAAGGTCTTAATTCAAATAGACCCACAAGGAACTAAGAAGAACCTACTAAGCAGAGGACTATCACTGATATCCTTACCTTCACTCCCGCCTGCCTTTACCACCTGTAGTCTTCTGGATCACGTAGCACAGAGCACATTAGCCAAAGCAGAAATCAAAGAGCAACACACACACACACACACACACACACACACACACACACACACACACACCTTTCCTTCTTACAGACTTCCTAATGCTTGGATGCCTTACTCAAAGCTAGTCTACAGTGGTTTGGGAGTAAGGGATGTAACGCTCATTTCTGCTTCAGTTGGGGGATTTCTGTGAATGACTATGTAAAGACAGTATTGTGAAGAAAACAACCTGCTACAGAGAGACTATATTCTAGTCCACTTTAAAGTGATCTCAATTAGAGGAGGAGGATCATCAGAAGCCATCTCTGGCCAAAGAATCCTGGAAACACAGTTCCTATGGCTACCAACCTAGATCTCGACACAAAATTCTCCATAACTTACCTAGTGCAGGTTCTCCATGAGACAGGGGTAATGACACCAATGTTCTTCAGAGCAGAAGATCAGATAGAGTGCAATCATAGGTAAGAGATGCATAAAGATGAAAATGACAAGCAAAAATGTGGTTATCACTAGTTTAAATCTGTTACTACATGAGTGGTGGAGGAAGGGATAAGGTTCTCCTTGAATAATACAAGACGATAGGGAGAAATAGGAAACTAATCCGGTGGGAGGATACTTTGAGAACAGTTGTAGTGGAAATTAACTACATCGTATGTGATTTCCATATAAGAGTGACCTCCACCTAATGCCATGTACAAGGTTTAAATCCTGAGATCCCATATGTGGGTCCATAGGATTCACTGGGACAAGTTGATATCGTGTTACTGTTTTATACAGAACCTAGTCTCCTGGGTACCCAGGGTTGAGGTGCTCAGTGACCAAAAACCATTTAGTCCTGTTCTCTCAGCAGTTGACAGGCAGAAGCTCCACACTCAACAGGTCTTTGATGAGGACTAGGTGCTCTGGAGATTACTCAAGTTCCTGTAACTTATACACAGAAAATGTGAGACAGGGTCTTCTAAACAGATTTTCCCCAATAACTGAAAGACCTCCTCATAGTCCTGTTGAATATCATTTGTGAGAGCTAAAGTGTTTCAGGGATTCTCCCAGGGATGTTGGTTAGTGGTAACCTAACCTAGAGACTGAGACTTGAGTTTTCTGCTTCATCTTCCTGCTGAAGGACCTACAACCTTTTGCAGCCATGTCAGTTTTGGACAGACAGGATTTCTTCCACTCACAAATATACATCACCAAGCAAGTGTAGGTATTTACAACCTTCCAGTTAATTTTGATTCTAGGCTTTATATACCCTACATAACAGAACTAATTTTCCATCCTGAATGTAACATCAAGATCCAGTGGTCACCAGGAATAGGATCAAGGAACAAGAGACAAATGATGACAAGATGAATAGCTATGTGAAAGTACTCTAAACAAGCTTGATTCTTTGTCTGGGAAACGATTTCTCCTTCTATCCTGAATGACAGCCTTGCTAGATGGATTATTCTGGCTGCAGACTTTTCCCTATTCAGCACATTGAATATATCATGGCACTCCCTTCTGGCATGCTAACTTTCTGTGGAGAAGTTTGCTAGCCTTATGAGTCTTCCCTTGTAAGTTAGGGACTTCTCCTTTGTCTTGCTTTTAGGGTTTTTTTCTTTACTACTTATTTTGCAAATTTAATTACAATAAGTCTTGGTGTTTGGCTTGCTTTTGGTGATTTTGATGGGAATTCTCTGTCTCCTGGATTTGGAGGATTGTTTCCTTCCCCAGGTTAGTGAAGTTTCAACTACTATTTCCTCGAATAAACCTTCTGTCCCTTTTTCTCTTCTGGAACTCTGTCCCTTTATCTCTTCTTCTGGAACCTCCTATGATATGAATGCTATCTTTAATGGAGTTCTTGAGCTCTCTAACTCTATTTTCATGATCCATTATTCTTTTGTTCAGCTTATTTTCCATAATTTTATCTTCTATATCACTTACTCATTCCTCTGCTTTTTCCATCCTTCTAGTCATGACATCCAGTTGGTTTCAAATCTTATTGCATTTTTGATTTCTGCATGTTTACTCTTTTCTCTACAGTGAGGGTCTCTCAGGTTTTATATGCTTTTCTCAAGCCCAGAGAGTGTCCTTAGGATGGTTGCTTTAAATTCTCTATCAGGCATTTTATGAATATCTGTTTCGATTAGATTCCTGGCCATGAACTTAGGTTATTTTGGGACAAATTCCTCCATCTTGGCATTTTGTCTACCTCCATTCTTGAATGTGTAATGTTTAGCTGCTAACAAAGACAATATGCAAAACTGAAGTGCCTTGCTAGGAATCAAGGGCTCCTTAGGTGGAGCTATAACATGCCAAGATTTTTGATCACAAAAGTCCACCATTTAAGGTTCAAACTTCTAGCTCTGTTCTCTAAGGCATGAGGAAGAATTACAAGTACATACCAGGAGGCAATTACAAGCTCAGAAATATGTTTCCAAAGAGTTCATAAGCAACTTGAACTCCCTCAGCAAAATTATCTAGACTAAATTGATCTGGTTCCATATATAGGGGGGAGTCATGACACAGGACACTTTAGACTAGAAGTAGCCTCATCCCTGAGGACCAAGTAGACTAAAGTCCAGTGGTTGAATGCTCACCAACTTTACTAAAGCCAGAGGAATTAAGATGCAGGAGTCTTCAGACTCAGACGTCCAGTGAGGTCCCTGCTTTGCACAAGCTGGTTGGGCAGCAGGGCTGCCAAGAGAAGCAAACTATCTGCCCTGCACACTAGCAAAACAAGTTCTTTGTGAAAAACAGCCTCTTATGAAAATTACAGCTCTAGTATTACCTTCCTCTTATTACAGCCATACTCTCAGCCATTCTCCACAGAAAATCATTGCCAAGACTAAACTAGAAATGGCTAATGCCCAGATCGCATGACCAACAGCTTCCTCTCCCACCCAGAAAGTCTCTCCTCAATCAGATTTTTGGGCCAAGAGTCGAGTAATTCCCATCATTGTGACCCTGTGGGACTTTAGTGGTTCCCCAATTTCTATCCACGTCTCACAGATGCACCTTGTCTTCCCAGAAAAGGGATAATGATGCCAATGATGAGCACTGTCCCACTCCTGCCTTCTACATTCATATGCTATTGGTGCCAAAGAAATTCAGAGAACAGCAACAGAGGGCATCCAGCTCCAACCTTCTAGCCTTTAGGTCTTTGCTTCTCTTGGAGAAGTTCCAATAAACAGTGTCTGAGATTTCATTTTCAGAGGACACTCAGGTACCAGAGTTTCACATTTAACCCAAGTGGACATCACCTCAGCCGAATACCAAAAAGTAGTAGTATTTATCAATAGAACCTTTCTGCCAAGATATATGCTCATGTAGGGGCCACCACAAGCACTCACAGCACAAGGTAGCAAGTACTTAAAGGGCATCAATTTAAGAGAACTTAACCTATTCTCCATGAAGAGGTTAAAATCAAGAAATTGAGATAGAGCCACAATCCTCAAAGCAGCAGATATTAGCCAGAGAATATGAAGTCATAAAGCAGATGGAAATATTTAGTCAATGGGGCACCTGGGTAGTTCAGTCAGTTAAGCATCCGACTTCTGCTCAGGTCATGATCTCACCACTTCTGAGTTAAAGCTCTGCATCGGGCTCTGTGCTAACACCTCAGAGCTTGGAGCCTGCTTCAGATTCTGTGCCTGTCTCTCTGCCCCTCCTCTGCTCACACTGTCTCAAAAATAAAAATTTGTAAAAAAGAAATATTCAGCCAATACCCTATAGAAAGACATGGATAAATGACAGAATAAGTGTGGCTGAAGATCATTTGAAGGAACTCTGTTCAAAGCATCAGGAAAAGTAAAGGCTAAAATATACAAGACAGTGTTTTCACTTCAATCACTAGACACACGTCAGGACATAGCCAGAGTACAAGGTAGAGGACAGTATAGATTTTCAGGCATTTGAAATCAGTGTCCCATCCATGGAAGACAGTTCATCTATGGCTCATGTCGTACTGAGACAAGTTATCTGAATTCTGAAGAACTTTAAATACAAGTCACAGGAGGTTACTTCTCTATACCCTATGTCTAGAAAATAATCTATTTATCAGAAGATATCATTGTTATACAAGGAAATAGGTGTTTATTTTTATTTAGAAGGACAGACAGTTTAAAACAATAGCACATTCAAAATAGTTAGCTTTGTGAGAACTAAAAAAGAGACCTGGAAAATCCAGTGTTGAATTCCTGATTCTAGTCAAACTTGATTGATGATGCCAAATTGCTCAGAATCAGGAAAACCTGTATGGAACTGAACAAAGATACATAGATCAGTAGAACAGAGCCCAGAAACACACCCAAAATTATATGGTCAGTCTATGACAAAGAAGGCAAGAATATACAATAAGGGAAAGACCATCTATTCAATAAAAGGAACTCTTGTACACAGTTGGTGGGAATGCAAACTGGTGCAGCCACTCTGGAAAACAGTATGGAGATCTCCCAAGAAGTTAAGTAGAACTATCCTACAATCCAGCAATTGCAATAGTAGGTATTTACCCAAAGAAAATGAAAACATTAACTCAAAAGATATATGCACCCTTATGTTTACTGCAGCATTATTTACAATAGCTAAGGTATGGAAGCAACCTAAGTGTCCATCCATAGATTGATGAACAGGTGGTATATATATGTATATACACCCATATATGCACACACAATGGAATATTCGTCAGTCATAAAAAAGAATGAAATCTTGTCATTTGCAACATGGATGGAACTAGAGAGTATAATGCTAAGTGAAGTCAGAGAAAGACAAATACCATAGGATTTCACTATGTGGAATTTAACAAATGAACAGTGGAAAAAAGATACCAAAAAGCCCAGACTTTTAAATACACAGTACAAAGTTGTGGTTGCAAGAAGGGATGTAAGTGGACAGAAATAAAGGGGATTTAGAATACACTTGTCTGGGCATCTGGGTGGTTCAGTCGATTAAGCATCTGACTTAGGGTCAGGTCATGATCTCAGTTTGTGGGTTTGAGCCCCGCTTTGGGCTCTGTGCTGACAGCTCAGACTGGAGCCCACTTCCAAATCTGTGTCTCACCTCTCTCTCTGCCCCTCCCCCGCTCACACTCTCTCCCCTTCAAAAACAAAAACAAAAAAAAAGAAAAACTTAAAAAAAGGAACACACTGGTCTTGAGCACTAAGAAACAGATTTTCGGGGAACCTCCATGTTGTATACCTGAGCTAATACAACACTGTTAACTTTATACTTCAATAAATGGTGCTGGAAAAACTAGACAGCTACATGTAAATGAGTGAAACTGGACCACTTTTTAATGTAATATACAAAAATAAACTCAAAATGGATGGTACTTGTGATGAGCACTGGGTGATGTATGCAAGTGATGAATCACTGAATTCTACTTCTGAAACCAATATGGCACTGTGTATTAACCAGCTAAAATATAAAAGTTTAAAACATGGATTAAAGACCTAAATGTGAGACCTGAAACCACAGAAATTCTAGAAGAGAATACAGGCAGTGATTTCTCAGACATGGGCTGTTGCAACATTTTTCTGGATAGGTCTCCTCAGGCAAGGGAAACACAAGCAAGAAATTAAACTACTGGGACCATACAAAAAAAAAAAAAAAAAAAAAAAAAAAAGCTTTTGCAGAAAAAAAACATCAACAAAAAGACAACTTACTGAATGAAGGAGATATTTGCAAATATATGATAGAATATATTTGCAGATGAGATTTGATGAGGATTAGTATCAAAAATATATAAAGAACATGTACAACTCAAGAAATGATCTAGTAAGTGGGCAAAGGACCTGAACAGACATTTTTCTGAAGACACAGATGGCCAACAGAAACATGAAAAGATGCTTAACATCACTAATCATCAGGGAAATGTAAATCAAAACCACAGTGAGATATCACCATACACCTGTCAGAATGGCTAAGAAAAAGACAAATGTCCAGGATATGGAGAAAAAAACCCTCTTGACCTATGCTCTTGACAATGCAAATTGCTACTGCCACTGTGGAAAACAGTATGAAAGTTCCTCAAAAACTTAAATACTATATGATCCAATAATTCCACTATTGGGTATTTACCCAAATAACATGAAGACATTAATTTCAGAATATGCATCCCTGTCTATTGCAACATTATATATTATAGTCAATATATGAAAGTAACTTGTGTCCACTGATAGACAAATACACAATGGATTACATAGCCATGATAAAGGATTAAGGAGTCCACTTGTGAGGAGTACTGGGTGTTGTATCGAAGCATTGAATCACTATATTGTACACCTGTAATATCATGCTAGCTGGAATTTAAAAATTTAAGTTTTTAAAAAGAGATTGTGCAATTTGTAACAAGAATGGATGTAGTGGGTATTATGCTAAGTGAAATAAGTCAGACTGAGAAAGACAAATACCATGTAATTTCACTCATATGTGAAATCTCACAGTGAAAAAGCAGAATCAGACCTATAGAGAACTGATGGTTGCCAGAGGGGAGTAGTACGGGGATGGGCTAAATGGGTGAAGGGGAGGCTTCCTGTTATGGAATGGAGTAAGTCATGGGAATAAATGGTACAGCATAAGGAGCATAATCAATGATATAATAGTGATGTATGGGGAACAATTGGGAGCTACACTTGTGAACATAACCATGCATAAATTAGCCAAATCACTATGTTATATACCTGAAACTAAGGTCACATTGCATCAACTTCATTCAGAAAAAAATTTTTTAATCAAGAAAATCTGAGAACTAGCTTTTCTAAAACATACCATCAGTCAAGAAGGACCACAGGACTGGGCTTACCAATGGAATAACTTCTGATGGAAATCCCCCATTCTTAGAGAAGACAGTTCAAGGGGAACCTGCCTACTCACAAAAAAAAATGAACAGCATTCTGTGGCCCTTAAAGAAGGCAGACACTGGCCACATGACTTGTCTGAAGGCCATGAAATGCACTGTTCCTTCCTCATAGGAGGACATCAGGCAACAAGTTTTCCTAACTGGATAAATCCTTCATCAACCAGCTCACTCCAACAAGGAGAGTCAGGTTCCATTAAGATGATATACATGTGATAAGACCTCCAGGCAACCATGTCTGGAGTCCAAATCAAGATCATCAGAACAGAGGAGGAAATGCCATCAGATACAGGATTTGCCAGTGAGTCAGCCCTGTACACAGCATAGACATTGCTGGACTTTAAACCTCAACCACCACCACCACCCTCAAAGGCAGTCCTATGTACAGAGGGTTGAAAAGGGAGATCTGGATCCACAAGTTTCATAGATAAGAGAACAATCACTTGAGTGACCCAGGTCCACCTTAAATCCTGCCCAGGTCACCAATATCCCTGGGGGTAAAATGAAAGGTCTCTCTCCAAGAACATACATGTGGTAGGAAACTCCACCTGGACCATCTAAGTACTTTGGCTTAAAAATGGTCATTTATGGGCCCTAAGGAATAGGAGTTTCAGGAAGACATGGGTCAAAGAAGGACCTAGGCTTTGTCCAGCAAATAGGAACTAGGACAATGGGGAGAAGGGGACAAACACCACCCACAGCTGTGGGCAAAGTCAGAGCCAAATATGCTTGGCAGCTGCTTCCTCTATGGGCCATCACAGGGCCCAGTCAATCCCAGCACACAGCCTAGTCCTGCCAGAGACTGCAAACAGGAGAGGAGTTTACATATACTTTTCCTTTCCCATACAATCTTAGTTTTAAAGGAGGGGAATAGGGTAGCATGACCAGACTAGGCTCACTAGAATTAATGGGAGCTAAGGTAAAACATCAGGAAAGAATGCTTATAAAATAAAGAGCATCAATGTTTGAATTCAAATCAGATCTAGACCTTTCTTAGAAAACAGAAGTTGTAGATCACATTTCACCCTAAATACAGAGGCATATAGCAGTGAAATGCAACAGTTGACATATTACTGTATTTGCATGAATATGGAAATCTAAACTTGATCTCTATTATATGCTAAGAAATCAGAGTTGAATTCTTTTATAACATTTATCTTAGAATAATCCATGACTTGTAATGAAGATCTTAGATGAGGTGTATTTAGCTTTATATCCTTAAATATACAGTAAAACCTTGGACTGCAAGTAATTTGTTCTGCGAGTGTCCCGCAAGATGAACATTTCTAACTTTAGCTTAATAAATGAGCCATGTCTTTCAATAGGAGTAGTAGTGATGCTGAACATCACATGACCATAAATGAGCCAATCGCTCTTCTGATTGTGGGTGATCACCTTCCATGCTCAGATGCTTGGTCTCAGACCTCAGTGTTTGGCAGAAATCAGTGATTTTTTTTTTTTTTTTACAATGTTGAAAGGTGCCCACAACTGGCACTAGTTTATTTTTTTGTCACTTCAAAGCACCTATGGACTGTCCTTTGCTTTCCCATTTCCCCTAAGCATTGCTTAGGAATGCTTTGCTTCATACTAGGTCAGGCTGTCTACGGATATAGACCCTTTCCTCTGCTGCCTCCTTGCCAGTTACATTAAGTACAGTATGTGACAAGAGTTTATTAATACTGTAGTCAACACCCGTGCAAGCATATACAATGGCCGCCATATAGAAAAAGATTCCACTGAGCCAACAGATAGCAGTGATTCCATTAGTGAAAGTTGTCCTACACAATAATCCTCTCTTGTCTCCCTCACACCAGCCACGAAGGTTTTCAAAAGTGTAGGAAGTGTAGGTTATTTTTCTTTATATTTTTTATTTTCTTCCTTGTATTACAGTGTTATAGTCATTTTTATAGGATTTTTTTGGATTGTGGAACAAGTCAGTTATTTCCTATGGAAAATTCACTTTGATATACAAGTGCTTTGGATTACAAGCTTGTTTCCAGAACAAATTATACTTGCAAGCCAAGATTTTACTGGTATTCCCATTTTCTTTTAACGTGGAAGAGAATGAATCCTAAAGACCAGTCATCTTTTGACTACAATGAGAATCTGTTGTTCATTTTTGGCATCCTAAGATACTTAATACAGGCAGGCACTGTGGGACACAGAGGAGACAAGGCTGAATGGGATCTAAGAGAATGTAAAGAGTATCTTCCCACAAGAGGGGGGGAAAGCCCTGATCACTGGAAGATAGTATAGGGAACACCTTGTTGTAGTAAATACTGCACCAGTCCCTCCTCTGCCTAAAGGGAAATGCAGGAGGTTGGCATTCTACTAGAAGTGTTGGCTGGCCCAATGCCACACCCTGACCATCTCCGTGCCCTTGTTTTCATGCAAAGCCACAATTCAGCAGTGCAAGGAAATGGATGGATGACACAAGGAGTAATTGCAAAGAACATAGTCAATAGAGTTACTGGTAAAATACCAGACTCTTGACCCCATTAGGGACAATTATGAGATGCATTCTACATAATGCCTCCTCTAAAGGTCCCAAATGGGGCTGAGCTCCAGTCACCTCTGTAGGTGACCAGCTTAATACTACCTACTTCGGTAGGTAACTCCCTTCAACTTCCCACAGGTTCACCTCTGGGCTTCCTGGGATCACTATAAATAAAATACTATCAAGTAGACCCATATCATCCCCCCAGAATGTTGACATCCTAATCCTCTGAACCTGTAGACCTGTCAGGTTACACGACAAAAAGAATTTAAGCAGAAGGAATGAGGGTTGCTAATCAACTGACCTTAAATCAAGGAAATCATCCTGGATTATGCACATGGCCCAATGTAGTCACAAAAGCAAAAAGGTCTAAGGTTCAGATGCACAGGTCCAGAATTTGAAGCTAAAAGAGGCCACAGCCAAAGACTTCTGAAGGCTTCTGTAAGGTGCAGGAAGGAGAAACAGTCCTCTGATGCCACTAGAACAAATGTCACTTTGCCCACACTTTTTCTCTAAGAGACCCATTTCAGATTTTGTACTTCCAGAACTCTAAGATAAATTTTCCTTCACTTATGCCCCTAACCTGGTGGTCATTTGTTACACAAACATAGTAAGTTAATTTAGTACCTGTCCAAAATTCTTATTTCAGGATCTATGTTCAGGGGAATCCATACTAACTCAAATTTATTTCAAACAATAGGCCTCCTAACTATTGTTTTCCTGGCAGCACTGATGAAAAAATTAAGGCAATAAAAATAGCAACATAATCTCCTAGCATCCCAACCTAGAAAGGAGTTTCATGGAGTTTAGTTCAAACATGCAGGTTTAAGTAACTTGACTCAAACTATTGACATTTACTGTAAACATTTTACATGAGTAACTAAATACACATATAAAAACCTTCCCAAATCTCTGGACCTGGGTTATTTCCTTATGAGATTCTATGACCAGTTCAGCTAGAAATGCATCCATTATATTCAAATTATTCCAGAGAAATTAGTCTTTTTCTATTCCCTAACAGGTACTCTTCCCAGGTAACCAAGTGAATTGCCTAAGACTACTAGTCTCATTCTCAATTTCACCCCCAGAGCAGCTAAGATGTACAAGAGGTCTTGTATTTCACAGTGGATGGTGAGGTCCCTACTTCGCAGGAGCAGTGGATCAACATGCTCTGACAAACAGCTTTGAGTCTTTCTCTAACCTCAAAGAAATCTCAGAGCACAAACGTGAAAGTCCTGGAATGCAAGACCAGCAGCTGTCGGCACAACACAGAAAGTAGTGCTAGCTCACATTTTACCCCATTGGCCTGGCAGGCCCAGGGTTCCAACACCAAAATGCTAAGGACTGACTCAGAATGTTACTCTTTGGAGCACTGGGCCTTCCTACCTAGAGAAGACACTGGTCTTGACCACCATCAGCACTGTCCCCAGACTCCTGGAAGTTTCAGTGGCTCTAAAGGAATCAGAGATAAAGCAGGAGCGTCTACTCTGTGCTTCCTACATTCAAGCCTTCACCCCCTCTGGGTGAATTTCCAAGATGCAGCACCTACCTGTGACCTGAGAAACTGTTAGAGCAGATTCACATCTGTCACTTCAAGAAACAATCTGCTACTCACAAGGTGAGCTGTGATGAGGGCATGATCTGCTCATTAGTCTAAGGAATCACATAAGGATTGAGGTCATGGACCAGACTTGCTTAAAAATGGCAAGGCAGTTCTTTGTCTAATCATAGAAGGGTGATGGTTTCAGGTCTCTCCATGTACATCCATTTCCCCAGTCCTGATGGAATAGAAATTCATAGGATGTGTGGGGAGAGGAGGACAGTGCAGGAAGCCTGTGATGAGTAGACCTCAGCAGACTCTGAAACCAGGCTGCCGAGAAGTTTACCAGGTCCGAACTAAGAAATTACCCTGCATGTGTGCACCAACTTGAAAATGCTCGAACGAAATTCAAAGAAGCACTTCACTGCAGAGCTGCTCACTAGGAGATGGGCAGTGACTATGTCAGGATCCCACAGCATGCTCCATCAGCTATATGGCTCCAAGGATTTACCCACCCCTTAAGAGATTCCAACCTGTGTTGTCATGGGTTAATGAACAAAGGTGTTTTTAAGACCCATAGGACTGGTGTAACTTTTCAATATAGCATAGTATTGGAGCCAAAGTATCTTAACTCTGAAGGTAGAATTGCCTGCTTACTTTAAGAGACTACTGATCATTACAGCCTCCACAGAACCATCTAGAAATTATTCACATCAGAAACAGGAAGAGGTCTCAGGGAAGAATATTTTTTGATGGGGCAGATTTAAGCCCTTCACCTTGAGTTGCCTGCTGTTCTAGCAGGTGAAGCAAAACTCAGGAACCTTCTTTGACAGCCTCTGGTCATCATGCAATTCTTCCCTGGGTGGTTTTATGTTCTGGTTCTCACAGGGCTATTGAGGGTGCAAGAGTGCTCTCACTGGTGCTGACCATCTGCTGCTTACCTATTATTTTTCTGCACAGAGCCCGTAATGCAGGCTAATAGAGGTAGGACCTGAAATCTACCTACAGCTCAATATCCTCCCTACAAGCTATGTGGAAACCCAAGCATTTCCCTATTCACTGTATGCAAGAAGAGGTCGTTGGGCTTAGGGTAAAATGCAGTGAAAGAGGCTCAATCAAAGCTCTTACTTTGGCAAAGCTCAGTTTTGTATAAATTGCTTATACATTGGATGAGATTGGCAATTCTTATGCCCATAAAAGAAGTTTTCAGTCCACCAGGGGAAACATCAACATTGGACTCAGAGCTAGAGTCTGATAGGGATATCAACACTGGACATATCACATGAGACTCCATGCTCAGCCCAGCATCACAGCCCCATATGCCATGCCCTCCAAAGGTCATCATCTTCTATGCACTGAGGTGTGAGATTCCTGGGAAGCCACACACAAACTGCCCTCATGCTGAGGCAGAGGAGTCTAGCGGATCAAGCTCAATGAGCTTACACTGCAGTGTGCAGACAAGGGCTGGGAGAGAACCTTCCCAGAGGACTCCCTCAGTCAGACCTGCAAGTCCCACATATTTCTGAGCAACAAGAGGGAAGACTGGAGTCTGAACTTAGGGAAAGTAGCATTTGAATAACCTTAGGTTGTCACCACCCTCAATGATTATTTAAGAAAAGCAAAAGAGTTAATGTGACAATGCTTCATTTTGAACCCTCAGCTGCCCCTGTCAACAGGTCCCCAGTTAAGATAAAGGGTGGCTAAGGACCTTATAGCATTTTGGTAGTAGGTTCCCCTCCACAGCATTGGCAGGTGGTGAACACCTATATGCCCTGCTGTGCATGACCACTCACCTGACTCTCTGGGTTATAGAGAGCTTCATGAGAGTAGTAGTTGGCAATTGACTGGGTCTTCTATTTTACACATTCAGAAAATACTTGATATCCATCAGCATTAAATGTCATCCTTATTGGCAGAAAATATATCTGAAGAAATAGCTAAAAGCTTCCCAAATCTTGGGAGGGAGACAGATCCATATTCAGGAGGCACAGAGATCCCTCACAAATTCAACCCGAGGTCCACACCAAGACACGTAATTAAAATGGCAAAAGAAATAGTGACAAATAATTGTAAAGGTTGCCATAGATAGAAGAGACAGTTACAGATAAAAGAAACACTAAGGCCATCTGTTGATTTTTCAGAAGAAACTTGGCAGGCCAGAAGGGAGGGGCACAATATATTCAAAGTGGTGAAAAGGAACAATCTGTAGCCAAGAATACTCTAACCAGCAAGGCTAACGTTCAGGATAGAAGGAGAGAGATACCCAAGCAAAAAGTTAAAAAGGATTTATGACCACTAAATCAGCTCTCCAAGAAATGTTAAGGGGGACTGAGTGGAAAACAAAAACCATGAATAAAAAGAGTAGGAAAAACACAAAATGTATCTGTAAAATTCAGTCAAGAGAAGCACAAAATTAAAGGGTGTAAAATAAGATACCAAAGAACTGAAGCATGGAGAAGAGAGTAGTAAAGAATGAGTTCAAAATAAAGTGACCATCAGCTTAATATATAGTGCTATATACAGAAGAGGTTATATATAAACCAAATGGTAACCACAATTCAAAATACAATATAGAAGCAAAAATAAGGAATTCAAGTATTTTGCTAAAGAAAGCCAACAAATCATAAGAGCAAGAAAGGAAGAGAGAGGAACTACAATAAGACTCATCTATATGCTGTATACAAGAAACTCATTTCAGACCTAAAGACATAAATACTATAGGATTTTACTCATGCGAAATGTAACAAATGATGGGGGGTGGGGGAAAGGCAAACCAAGAAATAAACTATGAATTAAAGAACCAAATGATGGCCACCAGAGAGGAGGTTGGCGGGGGGAGGGGAGGATGGGGACTAAGGAGTTCACTTGCTGTGATGAACACCAGATATTGTATCTAAGAGTTGAATCACTATATTGTACACCATTTGTTAATTGGAATTTCAATAAAAACTTAATAGAACTACCCTATGATCTAGCAATTGCACTACTGGGTATTTACCTAAAGAATACAAGAAACAGACTCCTACCTATAGAGAGCAAACATAGTTACTAGAGGGGAGTTGGGGGGGGGGGATACAGGTGAAATATATGATAGGGATTAAGGAGTACACTTACAAGCACTGAGTAGTGTATAGAATTGTTGAGTCCCTATATTGTACACTTAAATTAATACAACCCTGTATGTTAACTATACTGGAATTAAGTTTTATAGAAAAAAATCCTTCTTAATTGGTTTACAGATTTTGATCCAAGCTTAGTTATAAATCAGGGTTGACTTATCCTCAGTCTGGGCCTAGGAGTACAATTCGAGATCATTAACTATCTTGAGCACAAAAACAGGAAAGAACTGGAATATCCAGTGTTAGTTTTCTGATCCAGTCACTCCTGAAGCATACCTAACTGCTAAGATCAGAAAACCCTAAACAAAAACATCCTTTTCTGAAATAGAAGTTGTAAAAGTCATGATTGACTTTCAGATGGAGTAACTTCAATAACTCATCCAGAAAGCAGCACAATTTCTTTCACTAAAATTGGTCTGTGGCCCTTATCACTATCACATGGCATAGGACTCTTCTGGTAGCCAATAGACTACACAAATTGTTCCTGAACCAGATGAAAATCAAGTCACAAGCATAGATAGCTTTACCTTCATTCAGTATCCTCAACCCACTCATACTTTGAAACATCAGAGTTGGGGTTCCATAAGGAAGACATCTGTGTCAAGGCCTCAAAGCGACTGAGGCTGTGGCTCCACCGGAGATCAGCTCAAACATGGAAGCCCTTCCTGATTGCTGGATGCCAGCATGACCAACTCAGACTCTATCGCTGGGTTCTTGACTTTTACGCTTCACCACAGCAAAGGAAGGACACTAAACGCCTAGAGTCAGCCACAGGTGTGGAAGTTGACTCTGAGATAAGAGACTACGTATACATCTCTGAGCAATGCACATTCATCATTTAGATTTAAATGGGAGACTGGAGTCAAACAATCCTTAGAATCCAAGGAAAGTAAAGATATTCTCCCATTATCAGAATTATGAGTCATTGCTTTCTGACAGGCATTGCTGGGAAGCAGAAATGGAGGCAAGGCTGAATGGGATGCTTAGCCTCAAGAGACTTTGTAGGCTAGAGGAAATGCCGCCATGAGAAAAGGATGGATGTTGTGGAGTCAGCTATGGAGTCATGTAGAGCCTTACTCCAGCAGGCACTGAGCCCATCCTTTCCCTGGAAGGAGAACCTAGCAAGTTAGACATTCTTCTATAATGACTGGGCAGATGTGGCCAAGGCTAGGCATGTACCATGCCCCACTCTGCCCACTCGTTTTAGGTACAACTGTTATGGACAGTGACATGCCTGTTGCCTGCATCCCACCAGCAGCTCTTCAGTTTTGTTTTGTTTTGTAAGCCTTTGGTTCAACAAAATCTCAAGACTGTTCAGCCTTAGGCACAAAGTACATCCCTTTGAGCCAACCTTGGTAGAAGTGGCAAACAACTCATTACTGAGGCTACTATTAAGACTCAGTATGTAGCTCTGATCAGAGGAAGATAAATTCAGAATCAACATGAAGAACCACTTTCCCACCTCAAAAATCTCACCTCATCGTGCTAAATAGCAACCTCAAACTCCTTGTGATGAAAACTGTCCAGGCTGAATAGATTGGACTCCTGAAACAGGAAGGACACAGGACACCCTAAACATATAATGGTCTTATCCCTGAGGACACAAAGGATGTATGGATCTACTGGTAACATCTCTGTAGAAGTGTTCCTGGCTCACAATTTTGTCTCACTGTACTTAAGCCTAGATCAATGATACTATGGTGACTGGAATTGTTTCATAACTCTGTTCCAGGTCTCTTGGACTCCATCTTCTCAGAGAAGGCACTACCCCCAAACTGAGGCAATCATATTTCTGCCCAAAGCAAGTTGTAGGGGACACCTAGTTCAACTTTCTGCATTCAGTCCTTTGCTTCCTCCGTATAAATTTAAGGTACCACCCTTAAGACAATATAGCCCCTTCAGGTCTGAAGGCAAATGTATGGGAGCCCTGAGAAGGAGAATGCCCCAGGGTAACAGTCAATATTCCCCACAAAAATCAACATCTAGTAACAATGTCTGGGGTTAACCTGGAGTGCTAACCTCTTTTATAGTACAGCTCTGATGAAAAACATCACCTTGACCATCCCAAGTATTCTGGAATGGAAAAAAAAAAAAAAAAAAAAACCCTTAACAAGACAAAGATAAGAATGTCAGATAGGCAGGTTGAAACACCAACCCAGGCTGTATCCAGTGGCGTCTCATGATGTGTGTCACACACACCCTACACACAGAGACCTGGCATTTTAAGTCAAAACAAAGTAGCTTTGGAAGAATTTCCCCCCCGCAATGTCAGCACAGTGGAAGAAGCACTTCCAGAATAGGAGGGAAATGATCTCCAAAAATCTACACCATAGCAGGGAGAACATGACCCCCCAAAAATTTAAAAGTCACAACTTTTCCAGGACTCTGGAAATTAACCAGATGCTTGCAACAATCAAAGAGTATTAAGTACATTTTTTTCTTGAATTCTTAATAAGAACAGTGAGCTTTGTGGCATTTTAACTTGTCCTATTTCAATTATTCCAATCTTCTCCCCAGCTCTGCAGTAAACTTGAAAACTAGCACCTTACAACCATGGTAGCTGTGGAAAACAGCCTATCAGCTACTCCAGAGGGGAAATTGGGTTTGGATCTTCATAAAAATTCCTGGCCCCAGAAACTAGGAACTATTTAAGATGTCTGGCACTTTCCAGTCCTATTCTTAAAAATGGTCTTTAGTTGACCTTAAAGTTGGCTCACTAGAAACAGCCCTATCCCCTCTGTGTTTGTCAAAAAAGAAAAGTCAACAGTAATTAACACACTTCTGAGGCCACATTACCAGATGGGGCAAACAAGATACTAATCAAAAACTTAGAAGATGAGCAGGAGATGCTCACAGGGGACTTTGAAATCCTGTAACATACTTCTGGTACTTTAGAAGGCCACATACATATTCACGGCCTTGCACACCTTTAGGAAAGACCTGAGAAAGCCCTAGTCCTCTCCTTGCTGACCTTGAGGTTCTCACAGTGCAAAACAAAGGCTAAGGCAGAGTTATAACTGCCACATACTTAAAGCTGTACCCCAACACACACAGAGCTCCTCATCCACAACTGAAAGACTACTTGGCCCAAAGCATTTGAGGAATTAGTTGTCCAATCTTTAGGTGATTAAGGTAACTGAGCAGAAAGTTCAGGGTCTGAACATAATAAAGACCTCAAATAAGAAACGTCACTGAACACTGGGGGTAGATGAGTCTAATTTCCCAGAGTTACCAATCTCTAGATTTGCTGATCATTTAAAATATCCAGGTTAACAAAGTTAAAGCATACAAAGAATCAGGCCCATAGAGGAAAAAATTTAGTCAGTAGACACTGTCCCTGAGAAAGCCCAGATGTTATCCTTACTATATTAAACTGGCTATTTTAAATAGTTTCAAAGCAAAGGAAATCATTTGTAGAGTATGAGAACTGCATGTCATCAGGTAGATCAATAGGGTGGTTTTTTGTTTTGTTTTGTTTTGTAGTTTAAGGTTTATTTTTCAATGAGAGAGAGAAAGCGAGCACACACAAAAGCAAGTGCACACGAGTGGGGAAAGGGGCAGTGAGAGAGGGAGACAGAATCCGAAGCAGGATCCAGGCTCTAAGCTGTCAGCACAGAGCCTGACATGGGGATCGAACCCATGAACCATGAGATCACGACCTGAGCCAAAGGCAAACGCTTAACCAACTAAGCCACCCAGGTGCCCTTCTACAGAAGTTTTTTTTTTTTTTTTTTTTTTTTTAAGAACCATATGGAAATTTTTGAGTTGAAAAGTTCAATAAATTCACCTAAGAGGCTCAATAGCAGATATGAACTGATAGAATCAAACAAAGATAGGTGTTGACATTGTAGTCTGAGGATGAGAAAAAGTGAGCAAAGCCTCAGATACCTGTGGGACAACCAAACATACTAGCATATACATAATGCTAGTCCAAGGAGAGGATAGAAAAGGGAATAATATTTGAAGAAATGGTTATAAACTTCCCCATTTATCGACACATCCAAACGATTCAATGAACTTCAAGTAGAATAAATGTAAAGGGACCCAGAGCTATACATCATTCTGTTGAAAGACCAAATCCTGAAAGCTAAACACTAACCCATGACATACAAAGGATCCTTAAGAAGCTTGAACCAATTTCTCATCAGAAACCAGGGACACCAGGAAGTGGAAGAACTACATATTCAACGCATTCAAAGACTTTCAAGCAATAGTTCTTTATCCAATTAAAATGTCCTTGAGAAGTAGAGCTAAGACACTTCTAGATAAATAAAAATGGAGATAACAGAGGTGACAATCCCTTCTCTCATCCTACTTTCCTTGACTAGACCAGTTGTGGCACAAAACGATTTAAGACCTTGCGTATTACCTATAATGGCTTCTTGGTTAGACACAGAGCATGGAATAATGCAGCCCTTGAACTGAAAGTCTTCCTCAAATCTAATTTATTCCTTCACAGCAAGACATGCCAGACAAAATGAGGAATGAAGGTGAACTCAGGCTGGGCTTGCTTTGTTGACCGTTTCTGCAAGAAAGGAGGCATAGTTATTCCCTCGGGGGACAAGCAAGTCATGGTAGATGAGGTAATGTGGAAAACAGTGCTTCCTTTGCATGCCCTTTTCCTTATTCTTCAGTAAGAGGGAGCCACATAAGCATATTTACTCTTGCTTTAAGTACTAAGACATCTATCCCTGGGTTAAAATAGAAGATTGGATTTCAGTTCACTCCAAGTAAGAGCACCTGCACCCGGTCCTGATGCAACTGAAGTGAAAAGAGGGAGTATCTACCCTGTCAGACAAATTGGAAAAACAGAGCATCCCACTGACCAGGACTGAGGGTCATTTCTAGGAAAGACTCATAACTGAAAAGTTATTTTGGATAGAGTTCCTCTTGTGGTATCAAGCCATCATGTTCCTCCTTGCTCAGTCTGGCTGCTTCATGTTAGTGGACAGTTCATTCCCACAGAGCATGCTGAAGAAATAACAGGACAAACCCAACAGTGCACTTCTCCTGCTTGGAAATCGACCAAGTACATAATCTGGATCTCAGGAGCGCACATGAACAGAGCTGCCCCTTCCAACTCATCGGCTTATGAGGAAAAGGAGTCGTTGATGTCAAACAGGTCTTGGCAGCATTTGCTAACTGACTCAAAAGCAGTCTATGACAGCATCTTGTCATCTGGCACTGCTGCTTCATGGAGCTGTGGTTCATGCTTAAGTACTGGTTTCTCCCAGGAAGGACTAGTTTAAAGAAAGCTGGGCAGGCACCCAATACAAACATGCCCTGAACAACAGCCTAGCACATGAGCCCTCTGGTGTTCTCAATACCACACAATTCAACATTTGGTTGTGAAGTTAGTTTTTACCCTTTGGGAAAGACAGGACAGAATAGAGACACTCCAGAGTAGAATGAAGACAATTCTGGGAGGCAGTAGGTAGGTCCCTCTCCAAATGTCTGCTGAAAGATGGAGAAATGCAGAGCTCATCTTATGGCTTCAAGAGAAAACCTTCCTTCTGGTAACTGTTTCCCTGTTGTCCCCAGGAGATTCCTGTGCCCTATCACGGTGCACTCTGGTCCTTGAGGAGCGTCACCTTGAGGTTTTCTTGGTGTCTGATAAGAGCCAGTCACTCATATCCTACAACTCAAGAATGGTAGTCCGCTAGCAGGGGAATTGGAGAATTTCAGGAGAAATATTGACATGTATCAGTTACTACCATCTCTTGACTAACTCTGACTAGTCAGGAGAACTTGAGCCAATTTGCATTGATTTCACCAGTGGATAGCCTACATCAGGAGAGTCTGGGCCAAGGAAATCCAAACATTTTCCCATGTAGAATTCCGGGAATGCATTACATTGCCATCAGCCCTAACTACTAGACTCTATGCTTTAACAGGGTAATGTTATCACTTCTCTCCCCTTTATAAACTTTAGTTAAAAAAAAAAAAAAAGCCACTACAATTATACTCAGAAGATATGACCCAAATGATTAGCTGTCTGTTTTAAAACTAAGATAATCTCACCAGAGCATTTTTGTAACACAAGTATCTGGGCAACCCTGAACATCTGGGGATAAAGTTATTAAATGCCTACAACTCAAAGTAAGATTGATTTTAAGTTTTAAAATATTTTTGAGAGATGAAGCACAACCAGGGGAGGGGGCAGAGAGAGGGAGACACAGAATCCAAAGCCGGCTCCAAGCTGTCACCACAGAGCCCGACATGGGGCTTGAACCCATGAACAAGATCATGACCTGAACCAAAGGTGCTTAACCGACTGAGCCACCCAGACACCCCTTCAAAGAAAGAAATTTGAGTCCATTGATCAAAAGCCACTCTAATCTCAACTGAAGTCCAACTGACCAGCACTTTCCCCCTCCCTTTGCATGCTTCCAGAGAAGGAGATCTCCCACAGTGAAGTTGGATAAGAATGACAACATGGTTAGGTCCCTGATTAGCTATCTGGCTCTGATGCACATGGCATCCAAGATATACCCCAATTCTGAGCTTCTGTGCTGGGTCAAAAGCAACTTTCAATGGCTTCTCTTGAAGGCAAAAGCTGGAAATTTCACCCAAAAAAAACAGGTCTCCCTCTGAATTTTTTGGATCACTCCCTTTAAAATACATTTCTAGTCAAGGATTGAGTCCTTTGGGCAGGTTTTTACTATGTAATAACATACTTTATTCTGTGGGGAGGGGGTTTCTCCAAGTAGATAAGAACACTAGAGTGCACCTCCTTAAGTGGTCTCTGGTTCATCTACTCTATATCCAGGTAAGTATTGGTTTGATACTGTTCAAACCTTATCCTCAAGATCCTCTGACCATCTTATCCTCAAGTCCAAAAAGTTACATAAAGAATACATATTCTGAGCTGATCATCTGGACAGAAACCGGTTCAAATTTTAAACACAGAGGAACCTATGGTCTAAGCATCACCAGCCATCCAAGCTGTAAGATAGCCCGAGAGGTTTTAATGGGACTTTAGGGACTCATCCAGACCTGAGTGATAGGGATAAGGTTACCCATTCTGGCTACTCCTCTCACACAGTGGCCAGCAGTAGCCATTCCCCAACCTCCAAGGTCTTATAGTCAGACACTTGAGCTCCTCATAGTACCAAACACAAACTTCTGTAGGTCCATCTGCTAGGAGGCCTACAGGACAGGGCCTATCACAAGCTCCCAGACAGGGTCGGAGTACTTACTCCAGACTGAGATGCTAAGAAGTCTTTACTATAGCTCCCAGCTGCAAATAAGAAAAACCAGCACCTCATGGGCCTGACTGCCTGTTTCTCGTACAAACACTGGGCTACACCCTTCATCTGGTTGCCTGTACCTCTGAGCCATTCTTCTTGCTTTGACTCAATGCCAACACCTTCTCTTGAGTCTATGCTGAGCATATTCTTTCTATCCAGGGCTTCCTACACAGAGCAATGTGGGATGCTGTTAAGAGCCTGCTCTTCAGGCAGACATGCATGACCTAAAAATATCCAGGGGATGTTAGCATTCTCTATCAGCTAGTGAAAGAAAGGCACTTCTTCCCATTGATCTTCAGAGGAAAACAGTCATTCTCGAGGCTTCTGTAAGGTTCCAAGAAATCAAGTCCCACTCAGCAACCAGCTCAGTATATGTCCATGTTGACTCCTCTCCTCATTTCCATTTCCTCAGACTCTCCATTCCTGTCACTGGGAACTGCCTGTGAAGCCTTTGGGGGTCAAGGCTCAGCTTTTAGTGAGGAGACCAGGCTAGGACTTCGTAGCAAAGTTTATAACCTTGATCTTTTGAAAGTCACTCTAGTAAGAGGATGTGCATACCCCCAGGAGGTCCCATTTTTGTGATAAATAATGCCTCATGAAAGCAGGTAGATGGATGTGGTCTGTTGAAAGGCAAAATACTCTACAGGGAACTGAGGCTTTTCTGTAGCCACCCCCATCCCCACCTCAGTCATTGCTACCAGGAATCCCCCAACCATGAAGGCTCATGCCCAAGGCTGTGGTTAAGCAAGGGGGAGAACTTTCATACTCCCCTTCTAACCAGCATCATGGTTTAGAACTTGAGTTCTCCCAACATGTACCAGGTATTTTTCCCCACATAATGTCCGTGGGTACACATCATGGATATCTACTCTGCCTTAAAGACTTAAGGCTGAAGTTCCGGGTGGCCAGTGTTTAAGGAGATTCCAGTGCTAGGTAGCTTTCCTGGCTCAAAGGGAAATCATTCTCTGACCATTCCAAAGTTTACTTTGACCTCTAGATCATCTTGAATATCGAGACCATAATTTACATTCATGAACTTCTGTGTGGTTCATTTAGAGCTCAAAGGAGGCCAAAGGCATGTAGGTCAGAGCACAATGTCAAACCATGCAAGCAGCTTTTTCTGTAGACCTGCATTCCCAGGGGCTGTTTGGACAGATTGGAGAAAGCTCTAGATCCCAGCGTAAAAGCATTAACCAAGCAGAAGAGTCAGAAGACAAGGAGCCACTCATTTTCCTGGGACCTCAAAAGAAAAGTTATGAGACAAACTTTTTCCATGTAAAGCCTAAAGTTAATTCAAAGAGGAAACATGTAATGGTAGTCTGAGATTGCCTCATTTTCCACTTGCTTCCTAATTTAACCCTGTGCTAAGTTCTGCAAGTTGCTCAACATCCTTGTCGTTGAAAGCATCACCAGCACATGAAGAGAACAAAAGCTCTGATTATCTCCTACTGAATCTCTTAATGTTTGGGAGCTTCAAGTCCTGACTCACACCTGTAAGCTGGACTCCCTGAATTCATTCATCCTTGCAAAACCAAGTGTTTACCCACAGCAATCCACCTGAGAGTTCCCCAGATGAGGTGCTACTGCTGCCCCACGACACTGGTCATCTGCTGAGGTAATAAAAGCTCAGGTTTGGACAAGGAGTGTCTCAGAATATAAATATAGGTCTTAGTAAAGTGTAGTTTCTAGGGCACCTGGGAAGCTTAAGTTCCCATTATAAAATTGACATGATATCCAGATCAGTTCAAATAAAGAATACCGTAAACATTTTAAAAGGTGGCAGAACACGTACCCCAATGTTTATAGCAGCACTTTCAACAATAGCCAAATCATGGAAAGAGCCTAAGTGTCCAACTGATGAGTGGATAAAGAAGTTGTGCTTTATATATGCAACGGGATACTACTTGGCAAGGAGAAAGAATGAAATCATGCCATTTGCAGCAACATGGATGGATGGATGGAACTGGAAGGGATTATGCTGAAGTCAAAGACATCATGTTCTCAATTCATATGTGGACCTTGAGAAACTTAACAGAAGACCATGGGGGAAGGGGAAAAGAATAGTTACAGAGAGGGAGGGAGGCAAACCATAAGATACTCTTAAATACAGAGAACTGAGGGCTGATGGGAGGGTGGGGGCGAGAGGAAAATGGGTGATGGGCATTGAGGGCACTTGCTGAGATGAGCACTGGGTGCTGTATGTAAGCAATGAGCCACGGGAATCTATTCCAAAAACCAAGAGCACACTGTACACACTATATGTTAGCCAATTTGACAATAAGTTATATTAATAAATAAATGGTGGCAGAGACTACTACAGTGCTATGCAATCCTTTTGAAACTAAAGCACTAGGAATCTAGCACTGAGTACTAGGAATCACTAGGAAGCACAGACCTAGCTTCTCTACTGGCTTCTTGGAAGATACATTCCACTATTTTGAGATGCAGAAAAATCATTTCTCAGTTTCTATAGTGTGTCAAGGACCTCTGGAAGTGATTTGACACCAGCATTCAGATTCTCAAGCAGAACACTGTTCAGAAGCCCACATACATGCATGACTTCACTTCAGAAAGTCTGTGAGCCCCAGACAGATATTATCTATTCAGAAGTAGGGGTAACAGGACCTCCCACTCCAAAGATGCCTGCTCTTTCTGAAGTATCAATGAATTTGGCAACAAACTCTAGTTTGTAATGGACAATGAGGGGCTTTTTCCCAGATCCCCTCAGATCCCGTTTTACCAGGAGGTACCGGGAAACTACTGGCAAAGACCATAGAGCTGTTTATCCACTGTCAAGTTTCAGTTATACAAGAGGAATAAGTTCTAGAGATCTGTTGTACAACATCGCGCCTAGAGTTAAGGCAGCATTATGCACTTAGAACAAGACCCACCGTAACAAATTTAAGTTTCAGCACAACAACGGAGGAAACCTACAGATGACCTAATGTTGGTTAGGACTTCACACAATTGGTATTTATACCAAAACACTGTATTAGTCCTGCTACTGAGGGAGGGAACATTCACATGGCCAAACCTTAGGAAATAAAACACACAGGAAAAGTCCAAGTGAGAAACACCAAGAAGTTGACTCTTGAGCAACACAATCCTCATTCACGTGGTATAATCCCAACAGTAAGATAGAAGATAAAGTCAGACTTGCAAGACTAGTTTCAGCAACACTCTTGTTGCAGTTGCCTTTAGTTGGCGTGTACCACAGCACACCTTCACTAAGTTCGTGGTTATGCCAACTGTCCTCCATGGCAAGAAGTCCACAAGGATCTTGTCTTGGTGCCCCACCTGCCACCACACTGCTATATGGTATTAATGGCATTTGTAGGAAATAAACAGCAAGAAGCAAGTACCTTAGAGGACTTAGCAATACGTATCAGTACCAGAGGCTGGAGATAATCACCTCCTGGAAGTCCAGGGTTGACACATCAATTGAGCAGATCAGAACACTCCCTCTAAGGTGAAGGGCAAGTTACTAGGACCTTCCACCACGCACCAAGAAGTAGGTGATCCAATTCCTTGTCCACCTCTTCAGGCTTTGGAAACAAACTTATGAGTACCACTGAGACTCATTTACCAGGTTATCTACAAGCTGTCAAATAAGTAGAACCCAGAGCAAGAGTACACTCTGTAGCAGGTGTTAAGTTGCTCTGCCTTGGGCCTTATAAGCACAGCACTCAGATACTGGACTTTCCATGGTTAACAGAGGTTATATAGAGCCTCGTACAGTCCTAGCGATTAAACAAAACACACGCACACACCCACAGATGAGTAGGGTACCTAAGCAAGACCATGCCTTGTTCTTGTGAATAACTGCTGGATTGCTGTGTGACTCCATTAGAAACCAAATCTTGACCATGGGACACCACATGACCCTAAGATTTGATAGATCAGATAAAACCCAGTACATGGATGTCTCAGTTCAGAGTTAGGCAAGCACCACAATGTTACATCATAAAAACAAGTATGACATTAAACACCAAATATGAATAACTCCAAAAGGCACAGTGTATTCCATTAACAGGTAGTTCAGACTCTCCTAGTACCCTTTCCCTCCCCCATTCATTTGCCAGCCTTCTCTCAAACCACCTATTACCTCTTGGGGTATTAACGAGGAAAACATGCAAACCTGGGTTATGGCTGCATTCAATGGAGGGTTTGAAAGAGAGTGGGAAATGGAAAGCCCTCCCAGTGGCAGATGGTTAGGCAGTTTTGCCCACTTCACAAAGGAGAGAGAGGACATAGTCTATTTTTGTAAGCAGAGACCTGAAACAAGCAAGATTGAGGATATTAGCCAGTCTCTCAAGCCAGCCCATGCTTACTCACAGGGGATCATGGAGACAGGAATGAGAGCAGTCACAGTGTAGGCTCCCTAGGAAGATGGAGAAAAATGCAGGAAACTTAGAGAATCCTCTTGGGGCATCACTACCTGGGGAGGGAAAGGAAGCCAGATCGGCAGAGGGTGAAGTTGAACTGCAATGCAACCTCATTAAGGCTCAGCCATAGGACATGCTAAATCTAGGATGGCCTTTCAGGGTCATCCCAAGTTACAATGGCAGGGCCAGGCTATCCTACTTCCACACTGATTGTGCCTGACCCATATCCAGCCCCAGTGCCCAGGGGTAGGGGGAGGGGGAGGGCACTCAAGGCAAGCACAATGGAGGGTTATATACAATGCTGGTCTGCCAACTATCATTCCAGAAGAGAAGGCAAAATGTCTTCAATTGTTCAGCTAGGATCTGATCAGAACATCACAATGCCTACCACAAAGGCCATACATAGGCCTCAGTGGCAGGAGCTCTTCCTCTGTGCTCAACTCTAAGGACTTAATGGTATACTCAAGTCTAGGGTCTAGAGTAGCCTCAGTAAGAGGCTCTTCTGGCTCTGTTGCCCCAGCCTTGTCCTTGAACAGTGGTAAACACCATGGTAGAGCATTCCATGGGGCCCCTGGGTGGCTCAGTTAAGTGTCCAACTTTGGCTCAGCCCATGATCTCGTGGTCTGTGGGTTCAAGCCCCGCATCCAGGCTCTGAGCTACCTGCTTTGGATTCTGTGTCTCCCTCTCTCTCAGACCCTCCCCCAAACATGTTGTATGTCTCTCTCTCAAAGATAATATTTAAAAAAAAAAAAAACAAAACACCATGGTAGAGCATTCCAGACCTGCTTAGGTAGGCAACCAAGACTTCATGTTATTTGTGAATGAAGGACAGTTTTGTGCTCAGGTCTCCACCCAAGATCTATAATGCAGGTCTCCCTCTGGAGACATTCAGGAGGCTGCAGCCTGTGGCTCTACTAAGCAACTTGATTTTTAAAGGAGGAACACTCAGTTAACAATGTTACTGGAGTGTGCCCAGTAGCCCCATGGACCTGCCTCTTGCTTCAACAGTGGAAGGAACAGACCTGGAGACACCCCTTTTTCCGGCCTCTGGCCATCCTCCAACCTCTTTTCTAGTTGCAACAAGGACAATTTTCTCAGCCATCCTCGGCCTCTGCAACCAGCCAACATGGTCTTGAGCTTTGCTCCTTATTACCAGTCAACCATGATTGTCAGAATTAGTCCACTGAGACTAATTGGAAGTCACCAGCAACTACCTAGTCAATCTGCACCTGCAGGCCTCTTACACCTACTCTGGGTTTCTGTTCCAACCACAAGGACAGGGCTTAGAGGGTGTGAGCCATTTCCCTCATGAATTGGTCAAGGAAAAGTACAAGGGTGCTGAATGTCTCTTGAAAATACAAAAGCAATGCAGTGGTCACACCCTTTGCCTAGACTTGCAGAAGCCATCCCAAGATAAGCAGGGTTAAATCCTGGACACCATGAAAGCTGCCATGATCCTGGAGAAGAACCAGAATAAGGTCACTTTGGATCTGTATGCATGGGTTCTACCCGTGCAGACCCCCTAATGGAGTTACTTCATAGTTAAGGAGGTGAAACTCAAAGATGTGCAATCCTGGGTTTCTCTTTAAAAAGCTCCTTCTCAAGCATGACTAGGAATATTCCAAGCCCAGTGGCCTTTGAGGGGCTTCTGTAGCATCCCCCCTAGTGTAAGGGCTGCTGTCTAACCCCTCCCTGTCACCACTAGGTAGCTTTTTTAAAGTTTATTTTGAGAGAGAGCACGAGCACCAACACTAATGAGCATGTGGGGGAGGGGGGAGAGAGGGAGAGAAAGAGAATTCCCAAGCATGGTCTGTGAGCCCGAAGCAGGGCTCGATCTCACGAACCAGGAGATCATGACCTGAGCCAAAATTAAGAATCATATGCTTAATCCACTGAGGCACTCAGGCACCCCAACCACTATGCAGCTTTTTAACTACCCTGGAGCCTTTTCTCAAGCCATGGACCAAATGGAAGAGCTTTTAGCAGAGGAAAAATAAAAGGTGACCAGAATAGAGTCATGCTATTATTTGTATGGGCCATGTTTTCTGAAGCACATAAGTATCTGAGAAAAGTAGATTTTACCCATGCAGATTCTTTTTCTCATTACTCACCTCTGTGAGAGTTGACAGGGGTAGGACTCTGAGGTCTAGAACCACAAGAGCTCTTATCCCAACTGTACTCCCACTAAGTGAATGACTTAGTAGAAATTGGTAGTATTGCCCAGCTGAGTATGGGGGTATCCTTGCCACTTCCAGGGAGAGTAGATCTGAAACGTTGAGGGGACTCCAGTCTGTGTTACTCTAGAAGCACATACTCAGGCAGGGTCACCTACTAACTGACCCCACGCAGGAGTGATGACCAGAACAGTATTGTGGCCCCACCTCCTCAAGTTTAAATCCCCTCTAGATGCCACCTGTTTCTCTGCTCACCTTTATAATACTCCAAGAGACTCTAGGGCACCATGCCTAGTTTTCATTATTTTCTTTGAAACCAATTACACCTCTTTTCCTAAGCTCCATGAGTCAAGTTTCTTCCTTTAACCCTAAACTGTTCAGTACTAAAATCAGTTATTTCTATTCCCTATTATCTCACCTATCACAAATACTTCATGTGACTGACCACTGCTTCCTCCAAGAACCACTTTCTGGAGTTGACTTCAAGAACACACTTTGGTTCTATCGCACTTACCCCCGCTTCTCAGCACTGTTTAGTGTCTCCTCCTACTGCAGATGTCTTAAAGGCCATAAGCAAAATTTGTAGTGTTTTACCAACTAAACAGCAATTCCAAGTTTACTTGTGATCCAAATCATAGAGAAGTGGGGACATAAGCCCCATCAGTGGGAATATTTGAATCTGATAGTAGAGATTCCTGCTTACAAAGTTTCATGTTAGTAATTGTGAGCGGGTGAAAAAATCTGATGAAGTTATAACTGCTGTCTACTCCATCTTTGAGATGTCCCATTATAGGAGTATTTATTACATCTAAACTTCTACTAACTATAGTCCCTTATAACTGCTCTACAGTTTGCCTTCTCTTTACTGAGGTCTCTAGAATTGTCCCTTCAGTTGAACTAAGATTTTCCACATTTTCTACTATTTGGCTACAAGACCCAATGTAGCAATATAGCATTTGGCCTAACTTGCATGAATTTCAACAAGATATATACAGTCACCCACCATAAGTGTTTGTAAGGCCTTTTAAAAACCTAAAGTCAACCTAAACACATGTCCAGGAGGCAATTCTGGGCAAGGCACTATATCTAATCTGGAATTCACTGACCAATGGAGACTCAAGGGATGGCCAAGCAACTTTAGGTAGGTAACAAAGGAATTCAGAGTTACCTGCAGAGAGCTTTCTAGAAACTTTAGCATCAGAAATTGGGAGGTATTCAGTTATCTCAGATACTTCTGAAACCAATAACCTCATTAGAAAATTACATCTATGTGGTATTCTTCATGTCACCCCCTCTTTCACAGGACTTTTCCAGAAAGGGGAGTGAAATGCTAGTCATCAGGAAAGCAGAGGGCTGAAGTTCCTTTCCAGTTCCACCAATGCTCACAGAACCTCTTTCTGGTGATAGCAGGAGCAAGCAGGCCCTTTAAAGGCCTAATCTGCACCGCCTCCCCCCCCCCCAAAGCCTTATGTAGCTCCCATCCAAAACTAGACAGCTGGGGTCCCAGAGTTCCTGAAGGTAGACAAGGTAAGCCATTGCCAACTAGAGGCTTCTCTCCTGCACATATTCCATCTTGAGCCATGGAGTGCAACTATTAGGTATACTCATCTATAGCCACAGCTTATTTCACTTTGGGACACCCATAGGGGTACATGCCTATTTCATAATGGCATCTATTTAAGGAAAACTTCCAAACTCCTTCTATGAAGGCAGCATTACCTTGATTCCAAATCAGAGAAAGACCCCACTATAGAGAATAACAGGCCAATATTCCTGATGAATATCCCTGAAAACTCACCTAGGCATTTTCATGGCCTTGCTTTAGTGTATTTAAGCTACATTAACAGGTTGCAGCAATTCTGATACTAGCAAATCGATTTCAACAGTACATTAAAGGCATTATTCACAATCAAGTGAGATTTATTCCTGGGCTTCAGGGCTGGTTCAATATTTACAAGTCAACATGATACACCACGTTAATCAATCAAAGAAAGGATAAAAACCAGATGATCCTCTCAATAGATCAGAAAAAGCATTTGACAATACAGCATCTGTTCTTGATAAAAACCCTCAACAAAGTATGGATAGATGAAACATACCTCAACATCTTAAAGGCCATATACAAAACACCCACAGCTAATATCTTCAATGGGGAAAACTGAAAACTTTTCCCCTATGGTCAGGAGCAAGACAACGATGCCCACTCTCACCATTACTATTTGGCATAACGCTGGAAGTCTTAGCCTCAGGAATCCGAAAACACAAAGAAATAAAGGGCACACAAATCAGCAAGAAATCAAACTGTCTTTGCAGACATGATATTCTATGTAGAAAACCTGAAAGACTCCACCCAAAAATTGCTGAACTGATACTTGAATTCAGGAAAGGATATAAAATCAGTGTACAGAAATCTGTTGCATTTCTATACACTAATAATGAAGCAACAGAAAGAAATCAAGGGATCGATCCCATTTACAATTGCAACAACAAAAAAAACCCACAGAAAATACCTAGGAATAAACCTAAGAGAAAAGATCTGTGTGGTGAAAACTATAGAATGCTTATGAAAGAAATTGATGCAAATGGAAAAATACCTTCCATGCTCAAGGATTGGACAATCATTAAGATGTCTATACTACCCAAAGCAATCTACACCTTTAATGCAATCCCTATCTAAATACCACTAGTGTTTTTTAGAGCTAGAACAATCTTAAAGTTTGTAGGAAACCACAAAACATCCTGGATAGCCAAAGCAATCTTGAAAAGGAAAAACAAAATTAAGCATGATTCCAGGTTTCAGGCTATACAAATCTGTAGTCGTCAAGACACTATGGTACTAGACAAAAACAGTCACACAGATCAATGGAAGAGAATAGAGAACCTGAAAATGGACCCACAACACATTTTGGACAAAGAATATCCAATGGAAAAAAAAGAATCTTCACCAAAGGTGTTGGGGAAACTGGACAGTAACATGAAACTGGACTACTTTCTTACACCATACACAAAAATTCAAAATGGATGAAAGACCTAAACGTGAGACAGGAAACCATCAAAATCTAGAGAACACAGGCAGCAACCTCTTTGACCTTAGCCGCAGCAATGTCTTACTAGACACCTCACTGTAGGCAAGGGCAACAAAAAGCAAACGAACTATTGGGACCTCATCAAGATAAAAAGCTTCAGCACAACAAAGGAAAAAATCACAACTAAAAGGCAGCCTACAAAGTGGAAGATGTTTGTAAATGACATACCAGATAAAGGATTTGTATCCCAAATCTCTGCAGAACCTATCAACCTCAACACCCAAAAAACCACTCAGTTAAGAAACAGGCAGAAGACATGAATAAACATTTTTCCAAAGACATCCAGATGGCTGACAGATACATGAAAAGATGTTCAACACCACTCATCAGGGAAATACAAATCAAAACCACAAGATACCACCTCACACCTGTCATCATGGGTAAGATTAACACAGGAAACAGGTGTTGACAATGTAGACAAAAGGGAATGATCTTGCACTTTGGTGGGAACACAAACAGGTGCAGCCACTCTGGAAAACAATGTGAAGGTTCCTCAAAACTCAAAATAGAAGTACCTTACAGTCCAGCAATTGCACTATTAGATATTTACCCAAAGGATACAAAAATACAGATTAAAAGTACATGCACTCCAATGTTTATAGCAGCATTATCAACAATAGCTAAACTATGGAGACAGCCTAAATGTCCATCAACCGATGAAGGATAAAGATGTGGTGTGTGTATATATGTATATGGAATATTACTGATCAAAAAAGAATGAAATTTTGCCATTTGCAAAAGTATGGATGGAACTGGAGGGCATTATACTAAGGAGAATAAGTCCAAGAAATACAAGTGTCCTATGATTTCACTTATACATGGAATTTAAACAACAGATGAACATGGGAGAGAAGGAAAACCACAAGAGAATCCAAATGACAGAACAAACTAAGGGTTGATGAAGGGAGGTGGATAGGGGGATGGACTAAATGGGTTATGGGTATTGAGGGCACTTGTGATGAGCTCTGGGTATTGTATGCAAGTGATGAATCACTGAATTCTCCTAAAATCATTTCACTGTATATTAACATTTTTAAATGGCATTTCTTAATAGCAGTAACGTGTGATTAGTGTTCCCAGGTTAACTTGCTCAAAAAGGCCAGGGTCTTGCAGGATGTTAGAGGAAATAGGAGTAAAAACACTCTTGGCATTGTGCTCATAAATCAAACTGACCAACCCTTATATTTCTAAGAAGAAATAACTAGAGGCATGCCAAGGACCCCCACAAATAGGGTTAGCTGCACAGAACCCATGGATTGGCCACCAAGGGGAAATGGGAAGGTTCACACAGCTACAGAGTCTACCATGGTTTGGAAGCTCACTTATGTTTTTGATTACAAAAGAAAACTTTACAAGGAATTGACAGGACATAAACTGAAAGATCTAACTTTCTCCATTCTCAAAGTGATCTAGTTCAAAGTCGTGAGCCCTGATTACTCGGAACAAATGTTATGTAATTTGGATTTACTTTGGAAAGATGACTTTTGTCACTGGGGAGTCCAGATCTCAAGGATACCTTGAGACCACTGGGTATTTAAGAATCAAAAAGTTCTGGAAGACCAGGAGTGACTTCTTGTACTATAGAGTGGTATAGTCACCATGAGGGTTTAATTGAATTATGAAATTTCTGGATGGAACTGATGTTGTCACCTTAGTAAGAGGATCTTTATTCCAAAGGGACCCTCAGCAAGAAGTCTCCCAGATAAAATCATCTCAAAAAAACCTACCTGCTTGCTCAGGTAAGAGGTAAATGAAGAGGATAGGAAATTGCCTCCAGAAAAGTTGGAGGTGTGGGACCTAGGCAAATGCCTTGATCATCATCTCCTGGTGACTGAAGAGCAGGACCTTTGCTCAACAATGCTGTTCATTCCCCGTGCCCCAAAGAAAAAGGGATATGTTATCATGACAAGGACTTCCCTGGGTAACGACCTCCAGACAACCTAACTGGTATTGGCTCAATCTGAGATAAAAAAAAAAAAAAAAAAAAAAAAGCCATCCACTGACATGTCCAGCATGAACACTAAGAAGGGGTTCTTTCCTAGGCCACTCTCAGACATCACTAACTCTCAAAGTTCCTCTTCCTGCTCTATCCCAACTTCTTTTGAGTGATGTTAACATAGGTCATGCAGAGAAAACATTGTTTCCAAATACTTGTCATTAATATTCCCTGTACATCCAACAGACTGGTTTAACCAGGGATTGATCAGAGCTGAAGACCCTTATGGGACACTGAAGATGTAGGAGGCCCAAGCTGTTTGAGAGTGAAGCAACTTTTATGAACCATATGGAAATGAAGAGGGAGAGTTAACATCAGCATCAACCCAGCCCTCAACAGACCCAAGTCTTGGATGCCATTTAACTCATTTGGGAGTCCCATCATTTGGTGCCACTTGGTGGCCTTAAAACAGGTCTAGAGGCTGGAAGTCCTTGTGAACAGAATCTGGCATGTCACATCCCAACCACGATGGACTCTGTACCATACGGCAGTCAAAAGACCTCAGTATATACTTTCACAAATCCTAAGAACTTTTAAAGAAGCTATGACTTAAAGATGGAATGAATCTTGGATCTTGAAATTTTGAGACAGTCATTCCTCTAAAGGAAGTATAGATATAAAGAGGCAATGTTTCACGACAGTCCAGTACCATAGCAAGAGAAGAAACCCTTGAGGAAACAAACATGACCAACCCATGGCTCCCAGGCAAACAAAAGCAGGGTTGGCTGAAGCAAATTCTCAGGGGCCCATGAAGGCTGGGAAGTGGCCTCATTTTAGGATAAATGAGGTTACCAGAATTTGCCAGTAGAAGTCATTAAGACCTGGTAAGATAGGTCAGATGGCTTGCCTAGTGTTTCTGATCTGAGAACATTTCTTCATACTCCAGATTAGGATTTTTTAAAAATCTTATTTCAGGGGTACCTGGGTGGCTCAGTTAAGCATCCAACTTCAGCTCAGGTCATGATCTCATGGCTTCTGAGTTTGAGCCCTGTGTCAGGCTCTGTGCCGACAGCTCAAAGCCTGGAGCCTGCTTCAGATTCTGTGTCTCCCCTTCTCTCTGCCCCTCCCCTGCTCACACGCTGTCTCTCAAAAATAAACATTTAAAAAAAATTAATACTATTTCACACTTGTATTAGAAGACTTTTAAAGGGGAGAAGGGAAACAAGTCAAAGACAACAGCAGCTGCCTAGGTCCATGTCCCTATTTGCTTCAAAACCAATATAGAACAAGTGAAACTACACAAAAACATGCCTCTAAAGTAACTGGAGGAAAGAGTGCCTGAGGTTAGTCATTTTTAAAATACCAAAGGCCGGAAAGCAGTTTCTCATGCTACTTCACTACTGTGAGCCTCTACAAGGAGCATGAGCAGGCCCAGAGAAATGGTGAAGGAGAAGAAACTGGTAAAGACTCAAGGAGGATATAAAACCACCATCAGAAGATCTAAATGCACCTCAAGTGTGATCAGACTTAAGTGGCCTAGCAGAGCAGAGCAGGGCAGGGCACTATCAGCAGTATACATGATTTCAAGGGTCATGCTTTAAGAAGACTAGGTTCTGGAGAGAAAAATAGTAATGGGAAGAGTAATAGTAATGGGCACTGTTTGACAATTGAGTGATAATGGAGAAAAAAAAAAGACATGTAGTGGAAGAAAAAAGCTTCCAAAATCTCCCAGCCATCGATATAATCATCTGGCAGCTATAGCAGGTCATTTTCTGAGCACTGGCCTCTTGGACTGTTGAGGGTAGACTGAGCCCTACTGTTTTTGGAGATACTGCCTCAAGTGCAGGGATTTTATCACATTACCCATGATCCAAGGATTCAACACATTCTCTGTACTGAGGCTCCAGATATCATATATATGCCTTTGTTAAAAACAATATAAAAGATTCAGAAATGGTTGTCTGTTCAACCTGAAGTTCATAGAAGGAAATCCTTATCCTTATACTCCCAGAAAAGTCCCCAAATCAGAGGTCTTCCCTTCAGAACAATTTGGCCAGAAGAAAGTTGGCAAACATTCACAGCCAAGCATCTGTGTCTATCATTACTTGCAGTCGTGTTGGTAGATTGTTTTAAAAGCCAATTGTAGGAACAGAAATAGGGCTGGCAGGAGAACAGTAAGAGGGGTTCCCCTGAAGGATGTAGGGTGTAATAGAGTAAGTCCTGATGATCAATGGTAGTGCTCAGAAAGGCATCACCTAGATTCCTCAAGGAAGAATGTGATGCCCATCGCTGCTTAGAGTGCTGTCAGCCCTTTCAGGTCTTAATTACCTTTGTTACAGAGCACGATCTTGCCCACAGTCAGTCCCTCTAGGGATGTCCCACATGCAGTGACCTATCAGTGAGTATATAAAAGCCAGGTCACTTCAGCCCAACGTGGAATATTTACTCAGGCAATTTTAGCTACAGTACCCTTGTAGGATCTTTCGAAACTTAGGTCATACAACTGAGCAAACTATAGTACTAAGGTTAGAAGTGATGGGGGGAAAATGGTAAATAGACACTATGAAATGCTCCAATGAGAAAACAACAGGTCTCTGGGGTTCTGAAACATGCCATCTTCAGAGAATTCTTTTGTTAAAGAACTCCTACTGTTACTGGGCCTTGATAGAGAGGAAAGGTCCAACCACACAGCCACAGTTTATCGTTAGCCAGGTTCTGTCAGACCTATGGCCTAAGGCTGGATGATCCCAGCCACAGTCTGTCATGTTTTGGAAGTAGTATATATGGAACTGAACACAAGAAGGGCCAGGACACAAGCAATCTTATACCTGGTTATATCTGAGCAGGTATCACAGACCCCCATGTCTCTACTATTGCACGAGACACCCCTCCCACAGTTCACCCCTTTGCCCAAATGTGAGATCCACTACAAATAGCTTAACGAAGGAGAAAAGGCTGTATTTACAAATGGGTCATCTCAGTATGTGGGTATAAGCTGTCAAGGAGGCCTGCTGTTCCAGAGCCTCACTCAGGAGTGGCCTTGAAGGACCAGGATAAGGAAAAGTCATCCCAATAGGCAGGTACGTTGCTAGAAATTCTGCCTGTTTTATGTGGAAAGAGATGTGACCAAAGCTGGGTCTGGGTGTATTTATGACTCATGGGTAGTAGCAAATGGCCTGGCCAGCTGAGCAAGAACATGAAAGGAAAAGTTGGAAGACTGGGGAGAAGGCTGTCTGGGTAGAGGATAGGTAGATAGACATATGGGAGTAGGCACAGATGAAGATCTTTGCATCACATGTTCAACTGATTTTGCCAGTTGATGTTCATCACACTAGCAAGTACCACGGTGGCCAAGAACACAATAGCCATGGATGCAGAGATAGTCGCTGTTCATGGGCACAGCAGTGAGGGATTCCACTGGGCAAAGTTGATTCAGCTGCTTCTACCACCTCTGAATATCTGACTTGCTAGCAGTATTGATCAGTGCTTAACCTCCTAACATAGCACATACCTTATGATGGCAAAACAACTCACCAGCTGACTATCTGTTTGGTTTTAACAGGAAAAACACATTGGCCAGCTGCTGGCTCAAAATTTGAATACTTCAGATGTGCCCTTGGCAGGCCACCTCTGACAATGCTTTAAGGACAGGATGACATCCTCCAGGATGAAGCACACATTTTAATTCAAGTACTTTTTATGGCACTTTGTCACCAATAACAATACTTAGAACCAAGGGGCAAAAGCAGAAGTAGCCCCACTTGCCATCATTCCCAATGACCCACTTGAAGAATGTGTGCTTTCCTTCCATGCACTTTTAGGGACCAGGAGCTTTAACTCTACAGAGCCCCCAGGAATACTTCCTCCAGGGGTCATGGAGTTCTTCATATCCACACCACCAGGAAAGGAGAGTCCTCTTGTCACAGATAGTTGACTGATCAGCCTGAGAACACAGGGCTAGTGAGACACAGGTGGGGATAGAAGGAATAGGTTTGGCCTATCAGTGGCCCACTTGGACACTAGTTGGTACTCCTTTCCCAACTGTGAGAAAAGGCAGTGAGCAATCTCAACCCGAAAAAGACATGGTGACCAGGGGCTCAGACCTTCAAGGGAGAATACTTGGCACCACCTCTGGTTGTCAGCCTACCAAAACAGCAGGTCTATGGGGTTGACTTAATGCTGGTTAAGTATTATAAAATGTTTTGTTCCTCTTGCAATGGCCGTTCTAGACAAAAAGCTGTGGATAGAGTAGGGGATGACTGGCAAAGAATGTCAAGTTGGAGCTGCTAGAAAGGATACACTGATTCTGTGATAGCACAAGGAGAGAAAAAAAGCCCAGGCACCTTGTAGGGGATCACCTCAGACCCTGGGAGGTACAGGGGGAGTGGCAGCCATAACCTTCACCTTTCAGGACAGCTTCTGGAAACTTCCTCCACAAGAAATCTACCCAGATCTGTGAGCACCAGAAATTTAATGGACTACCAAGTCTGCCATCCCCTGTCAGAAAGCTCTGACCACAAGACAGCAAGGGATGGTCCCTGCCACTCAACCCCCCATGAAAAAGACCCTTCCAGATGCCATCCCCACCTGCATTCTCAGTCGTGTCATGGGGTAGACGAACAAGAACTAGATTCCAATGTCCAGACCAGGACCTTAGAGCTTGCCAGCTGCTGGGAGGCCTGGTGGATGACCATGGTCCTACTGTACTTTCTGACTAATGTAATTCCCACCTGGGGCCAGGGAATATACAATTAAGTAATGACTGTTTCCAGGGGCACCATGTATGCACTCAGGACTGTTTACTGGGTGAACTGCAGGCATTAGCTTCCTTTCCTCATGAAAACACTGATTTGTGCCCCCTTCCAGGGAAGGGGGGGGCAGAAAACAGACTTTGGCTCTTTCCAGAGTCCCATGTCTCAATATTATTTGAAGAAGGACAAAGTTATACAGCTATGTTTCAAAATAGTTGCCCATTCTTAGCTCTGTACAGGTAAATATCTTTGCTACAGCCACCTCCAAGGTAGCATGGTTGCCCCACTCTATGGGTTCTCCCTTGGTCAGCACCTGCTCCAATTCTCAAGTACAAGAATGGGAATTCCTGAGGAAGATCAGAATTGGTGGTTAGAAACAATTGGAACTAGTGTTTAGGGACAATTTAAAAGAAAATGCTTGGCTAATGGCACCATCTCTGAGAATGATACCTGTCCTTTCACCTGCTGTGATGAGTGGTATGGCCATCAAGGCCAGGGGTAGAGGTAGCAAGAGGTATCCCCTTTATTCCATCTTCCTTCCTGGCTAGAAAGTCAGCAGTCATTTTGGATCATGAAGTGACCTTAGCAATAGAATCCACCCAGAGTAAAGCAACAGAATAGAGGAACTTGGAGTCTCCTTTACTGCGCAATGCTGTACTCGCCTTCATATTCAAGAAATCTGGATACAGAATTCTTAAAGAAGTTACACAATCTCCATTAGGATTATAAAAGTGTTTCCCATCCTCCCTGAAGTTGGTGAAAAACAGGGGAAGATTTATGTTACTGGGGTGATAAGGGTCTCTTCTTTCTAAAGGCAAAACAGACCCATTTGGATGGGTAAAATTTGATATATGGCCAATGGGTAGGAGAGATCCCTTCCCAGCCAGACTTCCTGCAAATATGAACTATGTAGGTCTCTGAAGGAGGATGCAGGTTTTTAGGGTGCTTTTGAGAAATCTTTCTTATGGCCAATACTAGAAATAACCAACCTTGAAGCCACCAAAAAGGAGGATTGGTGTGCTTCATGCTATAATGCATGCTACCAAGCATCAACTCTGTGGTCCCTCCCAACGTGGGTACAGAGCTTGGAATCTGCCATCTCCCCCACATCCTTTTGGACACATGTCAGTATTTATGGCAAATAGTCGAGTTAAATGAAAATGCTCAAGTACATATACACATAGCATACATTAAGATGCTTGGCTAAAAAATGGTCCCAGTTCTAAGTCCCAACCACCTGACAGAAGAACTCTTCATAGACTTCCAGCATGGACCTAAACTTTATAACCTGGGACTTCATTGGCTACACATTTGAAGGGGGTGGTTAGTAATCGCCAGCCCTGCTAGAAGCTGCAGAAATATGCACTTAATGCTAGAGGCATCATGGCCTACAAGTATCTGCTCATCTCCAGAGGTGGCTCAGTACCCGGACGGCTCCCAGAGTCCTTGGCCTTCGTGTGGGTTGGCAGAGAGAAGGACACAGCGTTTTCAGGCTCATTTCTCACTCTCTAGGGTCCAGGTTCAGTGTGACTATGATGTAAAATGATCTCAGAGTCCTCTAGACTTCAATCTATGCATCCCATAAAGACCAGGTGAAAATACAGCAGCTTCTCTCCAAAACTTATAGCTCAACTATCTAGATTCTCCCAAGAATGTGGCCACAGGCCTAGAAGTCTATAATTGTGGAGGAGGGGAGAGTGATAAGGGAAGAAAAAAAGGGAGTCTTTGTACACTGAGAATTCATCTTGCTCACTCCTTTGAAGGGTTTGGGCTGATATCTACCTGTTCCATTGATTCTAGTTGTAGACCATGTGCTTACAAATGGAAGTTCACACAGGTGGTTCCTTCCAGTGCTCTCTTGTTAGAGAATTAGTGGGGCAGAGGAATAGGAGCTATAGCCACAGTTGTGTGCCCTTGAGAGCTTCCAGGGACAACTGGCTTCCAAAGTTACCTTTGGGTAACTTCACCCAGAGGACGGCAGCAGACCAGACTCTTGAATTAGCTAGATGCCTTCTTCCCTTTCTGCAAAGAGGGGCCTTCACATTTGGGACAGAAGAACATACTTAGAAACAAGGGATCCAATCACTTAAGACCTTCTCACCATCCCCAGCCACACTAAGTGACCAGAACCAGATTCTTCTGATTACTAGAACTTGGAAACTGGAGAAAATAGGACTAAGAATAGTGATGTCTTTTGACCCTTATTGCCCCTCAATGTTCCAAAAGATAGGAAAACCTCTAAAGACACAGATTAAAGAGTCCTCATTGAATGTAACAGCTGCTAGTTGTATGCACAAGCTAGCTAATGCACTTGTTATAGCTTGGCTATCTCTAGTGTACATGTGACCAAATGAAAGATATCTAGAAGTTGTGCTGTATTCTTCAGATCTTGGTCAAAGGTTAGAACAGCATATTTTTAAGATTATCCTTTTAAGATGCAAAAAAAAAAAAAAAAAAAAAGAGAGACTATACTATCCACCTAGCTTATCTAATACCTATTCTTCTTGCATAAGATTCAAACTGTACAGTTTCCCCCCAAAATGCTCTCATGCCCTTGCGCACACTATCTACACTCCTTCCCCACAGCCTGTTACCTCCCTAATATCCTACAAGGGTTGTATCATATGGACAACATGATCTTGGGCATTCCTTGGAGTAAAGAATTAAACATCTCCCTCCTGCAAGCTCAGGCTTTGGTAAAGGTAGTCAAACCCTCATTTCAGTTCACAAAGTTCCCAGTCCTCAAAAACTGAGGTGACAAGTATGAAATTAAAGGATCAAGGGAGGGGGCAGAGATTTCCTCAAGACGTCTTGGGACACTAGAGAAACACATCAGAAACTGCCTACCAGTGCCAGGGGAGTGATGACAGCTCTCTTCATCCCCTTCTACGTTAAACATGGAAATCTGGATGTGGCTTGAACCCTCAGGAACTTACATCCAGGCACAAAATTCTCCTATCTCCACCTTTCTGAGGTCAGAGATGAAGGATGAATGTCCAGGTTGAGGGGACAGGTCTCCCTTCTGGCCCCAGGTTCTGTAGGGAAGGCAGTGGATTATCAGGTTCACTTTCTAGGTACTTCCATCAATGAATCTTTCAGAAAAGGGTGCTATCAAAGTCTCTAGTGCCTAGAACTACCTGGAGACAGCTTGGAATGGGTATCAACCAAGGCTAGTTAACATTTTACATCATTAAATCCCAGTGACAAAGGATCTACAATTGAAGCTGAGAGATCTAGAAATATGCAATGAACTTTGGTGTTGCAGGAGAAGCTGTAAATTCAGGCTCAAGTCCACTAGGATATAAACGAATTTTTTTTTTTTTTTTACACACCTCCAAGAGCACAGAATAGCAACAATGCCAATCACGTAAACATCAGACTCCCAGTGTGGTAACAGAAGGCACAGTTAGCATAGGGATGGACATATCCTCAAGATTTGGCACCTGACCCAAGTAGTAAAGGCTTGACTCTCGTGGGAAGCCAGAAGTTGTCAGATTCTTGACATTAAGGTGACATTCCCCCACAGGAGACTATGCAATGAAACTTGCCTGGTGACCAGGCAATGTCATGGCAGTTTAAGCTGCTCTAATAAAGCACATTTTGAGAAGTGCGTGCACAAAAGCTGTACATTAGTAAGAGCAGTCCACTCTACTGACCGTATATATGTACTTAGTTTTGTCCTCTGCCTGCTTCTATGAAATACTGATTACCATTCTAGGGTCTAACTCACCCCGTAGTAGTCCTAGTTTTCCTCCAGTCTCAGTACCAATCTCACCCACTGCATGCCTTCAGAACAAGATTTCCCCTAGGCATGTGGTCCCCACCAAACCCTCAGATGTTCAAGAGCTACAACTCCATCTGCCGCAGAGGTCTGGAACACGAATCCTGGGAGAAAAGCCGATCCAGCAACCAACTGTTGGTCAGCCAACAGCACAGACTTGGTCAATGAACAGGACTGGACATAAGGAGTGATGGGGAGAAGTCATGCATTTATCAAAAAAAGAACAAGGGCTAGCACTGGAGCTAATTCCACTGGATAGGTCCTCAGAGTTCTAGAGGGGGCAAGCTGTAGCAACAAAAGGCCAATGAGAGGCAGCATGACCCAGTCCAACTACAAATTCAATCCAGGATAATTGGAAAAAAGGGCTACTTCTCAATGTTAGTCTGAAGGCATCAAGATCATTTTAGCTCAAGTGCAGAAATCTTAGACAAGAAAGAGGCCATTAAAGGTTTAGAACCTTCTCACAAGTATCATATCTGTGATACAAGATTAAGTTCATGGGTTGTACACTGTCTTCAGTAACTCTTGCCCTATCCCCCCACCCAACTTGGAGGCTATCTAAGATGCATAAAAGACTGAGCAACTAACAACCCAGTTATTTCTGGTCTTTCAGAACTGGGATTTATTAGCTACAGAAGTTCAAAGACAATATTTATCTTTCATTCTTGTTGTGCACACCACCTACATTGCTAGAATACTGAGGATCTCTCAGTGTAACAATTATGCTAAGGAAACGTGCACCAGTCTCCAGTCCCACAAAGATGAGCTAAAGCTTTGGAGAAATTCATCTGGGACTAGAAATTAAGTATTGCAAAATGAGGGTAACTCAGCCAAAAAGCCCTGAGAATCAGGGCTGACAGATTAGTGTTAAAAGACTACAACTATCAAAACAGAACTTCTGTGAATATTGTCATCTATAGGTTTCCATATAAAGTCCTGTCAATGGCATCCTGCAGCCATCTCCAGCACTGAAGCAGTATTTGGAAGGATTCTCAGACACCACTGGCCAGGCCACTTCAGAGAGGAATACCCATATGGGTAAAACAGCCCAAGTTGAGTCCACCGGAAACCCATGCAGGATAGCATTTTTCATCCCGAACCAACACTCTTGAAATCACACTTAAAAGTCACCAACTCCACGTGACAGAACTAGCTACTGCTGATAGAAATCCAGATATGCCTAGTTTTGAGCAGCCCCCACCACCAGGCCTCTGCACAGACCTTCCTGTCCCTTGCTTCTCCCCTTGCCCTGAAACCCCCTCCTGGCACTCAGCATGCCTCCACACCTTGCTTTCAAGGCATGACACTCCTTCACCCCTCAGATGCTGGGATTTCAGGGATGCACCCCCACATCCCTAGAGCCTTCATTCACAGCTGTGAATTGCCAAACTGCTGCCTGGACCTCCATAATGCACTTTTCCTGAAGAAAAGAACACTCAGGATAGGTAGACATTGGAGTAAGGACAGGTAAGTTTGCCAGGGGGAGGAACAGCCTCTGATGTCAGCCCCTGCTAGGTGCAATTCTTTATTACCCCAAGACTCCTTTGTCTGAAGAATCAAGAATTTAAGAGGTTTCTACAAAGCTCTCAGTAGTAAACATTCAAGGCAAGACTCATGCCTTATGGCTGCTCCATTGCACACCCAGGCAAGAAAATACTGGAAAACCCAGAGAATTCATTCATTCAGAAGACAGGTCTAATATTGGAAACTGCTGACAGAAAACAGGGTCTAGCTATTAGGTCAGGGGCACTAGGGCCAGTCATGCTTTCCCACCTGGAGCTAAGTTCTGGTTCCAGGTCAGTCACTGGATTGATGTCAAGGAAGTTTTTCACACTGCAACACCCCACAACAGAAGTCCTATGGAGGACAACTTCCATAGGCCTAGAGTGACTCAGCACATCCGTCCGATGCCAAGGACCAGTAAAGGATGAATGATAATTCTAAATGTTACAACGTAGGGAAAATCCCCACATGCCTGATAAGCCTCTGGTCATTTACAAAAGCAGCCCTGTTCTCCATCCTTCACAGGAAGGCAGGGGCAGGGGTGGGGGGGCAGTCCTCAAGATCAAACAATTATCTCCCATATCTGGGCAGATAGGCCTCTTATTTACAAGACAGCAGTAATACAGCTAAGGGAGGTATTTAAAAAAAAAAAAAATCAAATGCCCAGGAAGAACATGGGTACCTCTTTCAGGGAAGGAGACTAACATGGGAGTTTTTCCTTAGCTTTAAAGCCAAAATATTCAAGAGATGACCATCGCAAATTGAGGATTGAAGCTTCAAGGCATTCAGACAAATGAACAAAACCAATCATGTCAAGTGCTTTAGAAATTCTAAACTCCTGCTACCCCACATCTCATGTCCCCAAAGTCTCAGTGGGCTCTGTGTATTGTCCAAACAAAATTTCATCGGAGCATTTATGGTGAAGTTTCCAGCATTCATCTGGGTCAAGGGATATTTATCCCATTATTTTCCCCTATTACCACAGCCTGGTCCATCATGGACAAACCAGAGGTTGGCCAGGAGCCATCTTCTCTGGCTCTGCAAGAAGCCTAGGAAGCTCCAAGTACCACGAGTGGGCCTCCCAGTCAGACCCCACCACCCCACAACTGATGGCACCCCTTGCCCAGTCACACCTATACTTCACACTGGCCTCCACAGTTTTGGATACACTGTGGGACATGTGACCAGCCTACACCTAATAGTATGTCTTTCAGAACAGAACTCTGATGGCCAACTCCCCAAATACTGGGGTCTCTTTCCATGTGGACCTTACAACAAGAGCAAGGATTTCAGGGATATGAGTCAGGCATTCATGATTTATAACTTATGCCATAAGAAAAACATCTGCTCAATGGACATTATCTGGAGGCTGTAGAAATAGTGGCCAGTGTTGGAAACCAGGAAAAACAGGTTTTTGTACAACTGTTTTTTCTAAGACCCAACCAGAGATTGAGAATTGAAGTCTCCAATTTCCTGAGAGTAGTCAGAAGTTATCTGAGGTTGGCTATCATTAACAGGGGCCATCACTCATGCCACCTCCAAGGATACATGTACAGTACCATCAATGAAAGTGGTTTCTCTCCACATCTTCCCATGCCAGCTAAATGCCCACACAGCATCCCACACAAGGACACAAAGGCCAGAGTCAGATACTTAAGTACTAAGAAGCAGATACGGTCATATATATGAGGATGTGAGGACTTTGAGCTACAAGTTGCAGGACACAAGAGGTAGAAAGGGATTTCCCAAAGTGAGAAAAGGGGTAGAGACAGTTCTCAGAATGCTGATGAGCCAAGTTTAAGGTAATCATCCTAAGAGGTAGACAGCCTGTTTCTCTTGGGGAGTTCCCACAGCCTCTGACCAAGGCTGTCTGAAAGCTCCCATGTTCTAAAATCAGTGGAAAGCCAATTCATCAGCAGCCAACATTCTGCCATCTAACCAGTGCAAGAACTGCAAGGCACCCTCTAGTGTTCCTAGGAAAGACCTAGTCAGTGATCTCCAATTGGGAATGATCCTATTACAATGCAGGGAGAGTGTTCATGGTCACAATTTGTGGAAGAGCACTAATGGCTTTAAGAAGAGGCTGGGTGCTGCTAAAAATCCTGGTGTGCAGTGCCCCCCAACAAAGAATCATCCAGCCTAAAATGTCAACAGTCCTGAATTGAGAAACACAGAATAAGCTGGTGCTTTTGCAAGAAAATATGAACAGTCTGCAGCCTTTGGTGTCTGTTCAAGAGCATAGGTAAGACTTTCAGGATTTTGAAGTATTCATGACCTGAAGCTGCACACAAACAAGTCCAACCCAAATCGCCAGAGTTTATTACCCAAAAGCAATAAAGCATATTCAATCTAGCTCTTTGAGCTTTCCCTAGAGACTACTGCAATGCACTGTTGCCTTCAAGAGTGTGTACACAGATGTTGAAGGTAGGTTGGATTTTCCTTTTCCCCGCTGGGGCCATTAGCAATACAGAGGCTATTTGACAACATCTAGAAAGCTATGACTAGGAAACCAACCTAGTCATCATTCTACTGGAGGCCAAGTCTGCTGTGTTGGGTACAGGACTCAGACCCCAAAACAGCAATCTCTGTAGCCCTGCCCAGGTTCCTTTTCCATGCTCAGATTTGTGTTCACTCTCTGTATCCCTTCTCCCAATTAGCAACAAAGCAGCATGGACAAGAGTCTCACCGATGTGAACGTAGACTAAGCTTGGGTAAGATCAGGGTGCTCATGAAATATGCTTTGGTCTCCATGGAATTATTTTCCTTTATGCAGAGTGATTTCAAAAATAACATGGGGTTCTGACACCTCAACCATGGGAAATATCTCCACGGCCTCCATTTTGCTGTTGTCCTACAGATCCTGTAGGCAGGCTACATTCTACAGAAGAAAGTGACCCTGGTGGAGCTCTAACAGGTCAACATGGATTGAGATTACATGACTATTGTGAACACAAACTCCAGGTGTAAGTGTCTGAATCAAAGAGCTTTTACACCTAGATGAGCAAATTGGGCCACCTCCAGGAGCTGTATTTAATCTTGCTCCTGCCCGCCCACCAGCTATCACTGATGAAGGCCTTGGAACAGTGTTGCAGCAGAGTCTAGAAACCACCTTCTAAATCTCTCAAGAGATGGTCCTCAATAACAACTTCAAGTCTTGTCAAATCCTTGACTTTATGATGGAGAACCTCAGAGCCTTGGAGCACCTAAAATTCAAGGCAAGCCTGCCCATGGTGTCTAACATCTCTGATGCCCTCCAGCCCAAAAGCCCCCTTGCCACCTTCCCATCTTTGCTTTCAGTCCCATTGCAGTATCAGTTCTTGAGCTATGAACGCATTTAGCAATGATTGAGCTGCAGGCATGGCATACCCAGCTCTATTGAGAGGAATCTGTCCTGCTGGAGGGAAGCAGCCAAGATGGTGGCATTCATACACATGTACCCTAGATCTAGTGGCCAGGGGCAGAGGGTCCGGTACTACATATGGCCATGAAAATACTCCATGTTCCAAATGAGTTCTAGAGAGCTGGGGTGAAGATGTGGACTGTCACCATCCTGTGTCTTCCACAAAACCTGTATTCCAAGAAAATTAAGGTGTCAAATGAAATGTCTTGGTCTGCTATCTCCCACCTCAGGGCTAGACCAGGCACTCTGCCTGGTTGTAGGTGGCTCCTGAAAACAAGCTTGATCATGGACTTTCAAGAAACAGACTCTCAAGGAAGTTGGACTGTTCAGCTTGGGGCCACTGGAAAACAGGAGACTGCATTCACAAAACAGCAGATGTAATGGGGAAGAAGAGAGCTCAACCAATACAGAGGAGCCTGAGAATGGAATTCAGCCTAAGGCCATGCTAATGGCAAACCTGAACAGACCACCTGGTTGACCTTCAGGATCCCCATCATGGGAATAAGCATAAGCCTTTATTATATGCCACAGTCACCTAGAATAGAGCCTAGCATATGAAGATGCTCAATTTTTTTTTTTTTACTGTAACTAAGGAAGACACTGGAAAGGGAACCACACCTTATCAAAAGGTTCCCTCACCCTGACCAGAACCTCCTATTCATAGGACATCTCTGAGCATTACCATTGAGAAGATGCACCCTGATCAAACAAGGCCAGGCTTCAGCATATCCATGACCACCACTCCAAGCTGGCATCTACACACAGGCAGCCCCATCACCTCTCCCATCAACTCTACAGCAGACTACTCCTTCTGGACAGAGCATAGGATGGATGTATACATCCGATAAGCAAAATCAGGGAGGATGGAGGAGAACATTCCATGACACAAAGCACACAAAGGTCCTACTATACAAAGAGGAACAAGCCTGAGGCCATCTCTGTAGAAGATGGATGCTGATTAGATATGAGCTTACGTGGTTTATTCTGATACCTTGAAGCCCAAGGGAAAGCCAACTGAGCCTGCCTTAGGATAATCTAGTCACTGGCTCAATCCAGATAGCACTGTGTATTGAGGGCAAGAATCACCAATGACCATCTATCCCAGTATCACCAGTCCCTTCACCAGCAAGTCAACCTGCCAGGTGCTAGTAGTTAATGGCCAAACACAAGGTTGATGATAGATGTATAGACATTCCCTATATAAAAAGAAAAATGATCCCTTCCACAGGAAAGGTCCTCCTTCCCCTCACTTGAATTACTCCCAATTGCTCTGAAATATCTACAGTTACCTGTGGTTGTGACCTAGACTCCATGCCAATGATCCAGAAGTTGGGCTTTGTTGTCAGATAATAGGAAGACATCTAGTAAAACACATGGAGGGCAAATATCTGCCTCTCAAACTTCACGGTACCATCCACATCTCCAGATCCAGGGAGGCCTATAGAACTTACATGGGCCATAGCAGCACATGGAATAATTCGGGGAATTTATGAAACCCAGAACACTTTGCAGCAGCTCACACTGTATTTGCAGCATGAACGGGACATACTGCTATATCAGCTCTGAGTATGAATATCTATTGGTATTTCTGACTTCTGCTTTGGGAAAAAGAGCATCCCATGATAAAGCTACTGGAGGATTTCAAGAGATTAGTATATAGAAGTTTCATGTTGAACAAAGGATCCGTTTTCTAGTTTTTAGCACTGGACTCCTTTCTTCAGAAATAAGATATCAAGAATGTGATAAGCAGTTTTGTCAGCTTGGTAGGCTATAGTTCTGTTATTCCGCCAAACACTAATCTAGGTGTTTCAGTGAAGGTATTTTGTAGGTGCAGTTTAAGTTCACAACCAGTTGGATTTAAGGGGAACTATCCTAGATAATGGGGGAAGGCATAATTCAATCAGTTGAAAGGCCTTAAGAGCCAAGCAGAGGCTTCCCTGAAGAAGAAATGCCCCTTCAAGACTGAAGCCTCACAGTTCCTGCCTAAGAGTTTCAGACCACATTTCCCAATGGACTGCCCTATGGATTTCAGGATTTGGCACACCAGTCCCCACAATCACATGGATCCGCTCCCTGCAATAAGTCTCCTGAATAGGTCTTTAGTGAAGCCCTGGATTTTACCTCAACTCCAGAGGGTATTCAGAAGTCTTCTGAAGGTGGTTTTGGCTCCAGGAGGACATGGTCCAGGTACAGCCCTTTAGGTCACCTATAGAGGTGGAGGCCACTGCAGACATCAACAGGGCACACCAGCTCTTAGTATCTACTCAGATGAACTAAATATGAACCAGAGGATGCTGGACATGACCACATAGTCAGGTTCAGACCCCTGAGTAGTAAGAAGTCCATAATGGGGTGTGTACAACACACAGGATGTTTAGCCTCAAGTCTGATGGCAAGAATCAGTGATGGAAAAGATTCCTCATGACTCAAGTGCTGGGTTGTTGGAACTGACCTATGGGAATCTATTCAAGGTGGGAGAGAGTTGGCTTCAGCAGGGGAAACAATCCCATCCCTTCCCTGAAAATCTCTCCTCCCAAGGAGTCCCTAAGAAAAATATTCAAGCATCCAGCACTCCAACCACAAAGTCCCAACAGGGAACTACAAGATGCCATCAGGTGTTCTTGAAAGACATAGCTCAACAGCTCTCAAACAGGGGACATTTTGTTCCCCAGGAAGACAGGGCTATGTCTGGGGACTAGTCCAAATAGCATCCTTGGATGCTGTATAGGACAAGAAAAATCTTCGAGATCTAGGATTCTTGGCACTGAAGAAAAAAGATAAATGAGTCCTACCTTTGTTGAAGCTTATTTTTGGGTGGAGATTAACTTCCTTCCACCTATTCCCCTCAAACATTTCTCAAAGACCCCTCCCCCTCTGCCAGGCACTGTCACCTAGAGGGCTTTTCACAAAGATGTTGAAAGTAAGAGTTTCGTGTTGCCCAGTTTCTCTCTGGAGACACCGACGACATGGTTGTCAGGTTGTGACATCTTGAAAGTTATGACTGGAGACAAGTATGTCCACTTTTTATACTGGAGGACAGACTGGGCATGTTGGGTGCAAGCCTCAGATGCCAGGACTTCAGTCTCTGTGGTCCTGCCCTGGCACCCCTTTCTTGGCTAAGCTTTGTGTTCACTTTCTGCATTCCTTCTACAAATAAGCAGGCCAGCAGGGATAAGAGCCTCAGGCTATAAAACTAAGCTTCAGTGACCATGAAATAGAGATTTTAGCCTTAATGGCAACTGACAAGAAAATTCTATTTCTTTGCACAGAATAACTTCAAACACTGGGTCCTGGCTTCAACAGTGCGGGAAACCTCTGCAGCCTATACAAGTGGGCCTCAAATGCTGTGTATGACAATTGGAGGTGCCTCTACTGGAACTTCACTGGTCAACATGGATAGAGGTCACTAGACCCTGGATACAAAGCAGCCTACTTCTACAGGATCAGGCTAAGATGTCCCCTATCTAATGAGGTTCATAGATCCTTCTTACTGTTTTGAAGTTTCAAGACCACAATCTCACAGATGCCAGCAGCCATGGCCCTGCCCATGGAGAAAAGCAGACAGTAGAAGCAGTTCAACCTAACTGGATGACTTCCCTCTAGAAAACTCAAGAGGTCAAGGGTAAAGTGAGTCAAGGCTCCCAAACACTCCCTGGCTCTTTTCTCGTGGGACTTCATTTTTTGATTCAACCTGTAAAAGATAAACAGATCCAGCACAATATATCAGAACAGAGGTCCTCAGGAGATTAACAATATAGGAAAAGAGCCATAAAGCAAGTCAGGGGAGGCTCTAAGAGACATGCTCAGCCTTTAAAGGAGAACACTCTTTCTGACCAAGTAGTTGAAGATAACAGGGGAACAACAGAATCCACCTACCAAATCACAAATGACCCTATCCATTCACTAAACTGTTGTACCTTCCAAGGGTGACTAAGGACCCCTCTAAGACAGGAAGGACAATAAAAACAATGTGAGGACAGTATCTTGATCAAATGCTATCTGGTTGTCCCAGAAAAAGATGCCTGTTCAAGCATGAGGGTGATACATCAAGTATGTGTACCTGAGTCCTTCAAGAGTCAAGTTCAGAGTGCTTATGGAACTTCAGGGCAAAGAATATGTGTTGCTCCAGAATGATCCCAATTTACGGGCTGATAACTTGTAGATGATTTCCTAGTAAAGGGTATGTCCCCTTGTTTTCCATGAAGAGCCACCCTGCTCCATTTTATAGTTCTGGGTACCTGCACCCATCCTCATGGATGCTAGCATGTCTTTGTTAGCAGGGAGAATTTAACTTTCCCCACTAAGGCCATCTTGGGCATGCTGGGGCCTAATATGTGGTGAACGTACTAGTTATCAAACCTAAAGCCTGATCGTACCAAAATGCCCCAGCCTATGGACAATCCATCCTTGATACCAGATTTTTGGTACCCAGCTACCTGGTGTCGGAGTCATCTGCAGGTGCACTGTTCTCAGCACATCCACTGCCCTGTGGCTCAAACAGGTTGGGTCTCAGATCCATTTCAATCAAGGAATAGAAACCAGATGTGAAAATCTTGGTCTCTGAAGAACTTCCAGAGTGGGGAGATGTTATGGTGCCAATTCTTTTTTTATGGAGTAATTTGTACAACATCTTATTAAAGGACAGGACATAAAGAAAACAAGTCTGAAGCATGATAAATTCCCTGGAAACACTACACAGGCTCTTAAGTACCCCTTGCACCTCAGTAACAGACTGGAAGTGGCTGTAGCAAGGGAAGGCCTCATGCTTCATTACCACAATCCCTCCAGCAAGGTTCACAGAGCCATGGATTTCCTAATCTTGACCCCTTATCTAGATTATTCCTTGGGGTAACTAAATGGATGCCATCCAATAAATAGGTGTAGGCCTCCTCCCTGAGAAAGGCACAGACATGGGGAGTCCCTTAAGCTGCAACCAGAGGTTACAGAAGGTGGCAGCATCTTCAGCTCCCTACAAATGAAAGGATTTGCAGAACGGAACAAAAATCATTGTGGCTCCCCTTAAACCATTCCACGACACCACCCACCCCACCCCCAAAAAAAAAGCCCTCACTAGGCTATGCTTACTACTCCAACCTCATTGGAACAATTTTATCACTAAGTTACCATTCATTTCGGTCATGGGGCATTTATGCAAGGATACACCCTACATAATTATACACAGCCTGTCCTATTGCTTGTAAACCAGAGGCCAGGCAGGTCTCCATGCCCTCCCTACTTTGTGGCTCCAGGAAGGGCCTATGAAGCTTCAACATCACGAGTTTGGACTTTTTAGCCCAGTTCCCATAACCCCAGACTTTTCAGCACTCAGGTTTGTGACTTCTCGTGTAGCTACACCCACCTCACACCAGCCATGGACTTGTTCTAGGAAGTTCCAGAACATGTCCTACTCATAAGTAATAGCAGCTCCGAGTACAGAAATCTGATGGCCAGATTTCCCAAACTCCAGCCTAGCTTACCTAGGACCCATACTTCAGGGTTAAATCACGAAACAGGCAGAGCTCTAGATCTTTCCCAAGAATCCATCTACAAACCTTTCATCAAAATTACCCTCCCTTCTCTCCTTTTCTCTAAGTTTGTCTTTATTGGTATTCATCCACGTGTCAGGCAACATTAGAGCTCAGGTAAATGGAGGAGACAACCCACAGCTTATGAAGACAGCATCACCATGTGGGACTCCTGAACCACTTGGACACCACCCACCTTTCCATGTTTTCACATAAAAATATGATTCTATAGTTTTTTTATGTAGCAATTCTGCATAAGAATCAAGAGGAAAGTTCAGAAAAGCATTCTATGGTCTAGAGCCATTGAGGCCATCCAGGGATCAAGTCACCTCCAAGTACCTTTTCATGGCAAACTGATCACTCTTCAAGTAACCACCAAAAAGAAGATTGGTTGTCTATAAAGGGTGGAGGCTGGGGTCCTGATAACATACTTCTTCCTGTATCCTAGATTTCCCCACAGACTTCTTCCAGGTGATCTTTGTGAGCTTGACCCCTATTCTATCTGCTGCAGACAGTCCTAGGGACAAATGTGTGAATAGAATTACAGTCACCCGTTTCATTGGTCACCACTTGACTTGTGGTCAGTAAGCCTCAAGTAAAGAGTAAAGACCTGGAGTCAAATTGTTTCTTGGCTTGGGAAACTAGGTGATTATACCCGATTCACGGTGAAAGGACCTAGGTTCGCTGAATCAAGGACCTTTATCTGCCCACACTATCTCCGCCTGCCACCCCACACTGGCTTGACAGATTGTCTAGGTGTGGAAGCTTGCAAACTGGCAGCTACTGCTGACCCTCCTTGTGGTTGCTCCTAGGGCACTGACCTTTTCCTTTTGCTATATTGATCTCCCGTACCTGGGGCAATGGTTAAGGCCAAGGAAGCAGGTCTCTTTCCTCCCTCTCCATCCAGCATCTTGGGCTGAATTCTAGTTTTCCCGAAGAAACCTAGATTTCTAGGTAAAGAAGCTCCATTTTTAAAAAGGCCTGGCTCAAGAGATTTATGACAGATACTCAAGGGCTCATATCTTATAGGAAATTGGAATGGTTCTGGAATGTTCTCCAAAGCACAACTCTGTTCTATTTCAGTGAATGAACTAGGAAGGACTTCTCAGCACAGAAAATTCACACTGACCAAGGCAGGTTCAAGTTCACCAGCTAAGATCAGGGTCTTTCACAGGCCTACTATTCACTTGGCTATTAGTTATGGAAATCACCTCACATGTGACTTGAAGTCTTCGAAATTCTTTGTTTCAGTTCAACATTTGGGCTGCATATTTACTATATTCTGCATAACAGCTATGATAGGTTATCTTGATTATTAAAATCACTATTTTGTATGTAGCTACTGGTCTAGAGAACACATTTCTTAATCCTCTGAGGGAAGTGTATTTGCTTTTTCCCACGGGAAGGTCAGCAATATGCATTTACAGCCTTATCTTAAAGGTTACGTTAACATTCCTCATCTTTGCCATACAATCTGTAGGAATCTTGATTATATTGACATTCCCCGGAAGACCTTGCTGGTATACTTTGCCATTGTCATTCTGCTGGACTTAGAAATCAGGAAGTAGTAAGTACTCTGGAGAACACCTACATGCCAGAGTGTGAGATGTAAACTTACAAAGACTCAGGGGCCTAACATGTGAGTGATGCTTTTAAATGTTAGGGCATGCAGGGATAGCACTCCCAGTTACAAATTCAAGAACAATGCTGCATCTCCTCCCCTGGACTTCCAAATTGGTAGCCCTCTTTGGATTGTAGCAATAGCACCATGTCACGCTTAGGAACATTTTCCATTGGGCTCCGAAGACGAGTCTTGCGTAGGACTTGGAGCAAAACATGGCCCCGCAACTGGTCTAGGTTGTAGCACCTATGGCCTCGCCACTCAAAATAGAACTTACCCAATCTCTTAGCATTAGGTATACCCATGGTAGAAAGGTAGGTCTCTGTAGGACTCAATAGGAAAAGTGTACAACAGACCCTTAAGATTAAGATTGATCTATGCATCTGCCAGAAGACAACTTTAATCTGGAAGTTGGTCCCAAACAGGTTACTAGGCTTTAGTAGAGACTGTACCCCACCCATGAAACATCAAATAACTGTTTAGCTCTTCCCATTAGATACTGGATGCTTTAAGGCTCATAGACATAAGGGAAGTGGCCACAATTAGTTCGGTGTGGGAAATAGTATACTTATGGTGAGTCACAAATCTGATGGCACTTTTAAGTCACAAGAATGCATGGCTCAGACTCCTCTTCCCCTACCTCTTGATTCTACAGTGTCTCTCAGTTCGTACTCATGGTCTCATGGGTTAGATTCCTAGGATAAGGATGGAAAATTAAAGCTCTGCTTCATAGGTGGATTAGTTCAGTATGTAATCAGGAATCGTAAAAGGACTATTGCAATACTAGGACTCCTTAGAAGGTACCCTAGAACCTTTCTGAGAGAAAATCCTCCCAACAGGCAGAAGTCGAGTCAGTACACTTGGTCATCTTATCTAAAATAAGGGTCTAAGACAAGTATTCAGAATCCCATGCATTAACAAATGGGTTGGCTGGCTGGAAGAGACAAGATTAGAATAGAGATAAGGTCTGGGAAGAGAGATGCAGGAGGGGCCTATAGAAATAGGCACAAAGCTTGAGGATTTTTACATCATGAGACCATGCCTACCATAGCATTTGCCATGGAAGATGTAGTTCATCAAGTGGACAGGAGACCCCGGTCTGGTAGAAGTTAGCCAGTTTCTGTGTTCAGCCACCTAATGTGTACAAAGACAGCCTACACACTCCCTGGGTCCAACACCTTGGGCTCCCTCTCATCACGGCCAGTCTAGCCCTTGCCAATGCTTTAAACCTGACCTGTCACCCACCAGCAGAAGCAGATGTAAAGCCCTCCATGTGGTGCTATCCAGCCTCTTGTTGGCAAGGTGATTACATCTGACCCTTCTGCCCCAGAGAAGGATGCATCCATCCTATTGTGATTGGTAACTATTCTGAATGCCAACTTACTTTCCATTCTCCAACACTTTCACACATAGTGCCTGTCCTAACACCTCCAAGGGTTTTCAGACTACCTAACTTACTGCATAAAAGCCCATTAAGTCACCAAGAACAAGGGACTCCTTTTACAGTGAAAATAGAACAATGGACAGATCATAAAAACATTGTTATTTAGAAGCTGTCAGCCTGACATACTAGAATGACCTTAAATGATCAGCTAAAACACTAGATTGAGGGTGAACTGCAGAGATGGGATGTACCACCCAGATCACCCTTCAAGGCAGGACATGTTACTTGGTCCTTGGATCAAGGACTGGGAAGCTTGGATAGCTTCCAGTTAGCTGTCAGTCCCTCCAAAGGCAGCCCACATCCAGGTCTGGAGAAGTCAGTTGTAGAAATCCCAGCCCCATTAGCCTACGTGTGACAACTCTAACAGAAGATAGCAACTATGGAGCCCCCTACCTGGCTCACCAGGGTTCGGCCAATCTTCCATGCTTGACTTTCGCCTAGTTCCTCCTTCCCCTTCTAACAAACATTTTATAAGTCAAACTCCCTTGCATTCTTAAGTTAACATCTCAGAATATCCTTCCCAGAAAACTCAGCTGCACAAATACCACAAAAGTAATAGATGACATGGTCCAAGGGGTGGAAGGAATCAGATCTGTGACGTCCACTGTTCACGGTCCTCCTGAGGTCACTAGCAGTTCCAAGACCACTCATGAGAAGAACTGAAACTTGAATGCACTCAGTCATAGGTTGGGATTCTCTGCCAGCAAACTAATGGCTACAGTTGCGTCCCAACAGCTAGAGTAGAGGTCTGGGAACGAAGCAGTGGAATTAAGTTTCTCCCTTTTAACATCTTGTGACTTAAGTTGAGAAACCTGTGTTTTCCATCCCCACAAGATTGAGGACCTCTTGACCTGAACTCCATCTAGAAGCTTTTAGCAGGGGACTCAGACTGTGCCACCAGGCCATTTTGGTCTCCTTATTCCAATAGACAAGCAAGATCTTCTGCCACACAAAAAAGGAAAAGGAACATGGAACCCAGGCTATTCATTAGGGCACTGCTTGGTGCTCCCATGCCCAATGTTAGGAGGATGTAGGCAGTTGTAGCAAACATGGCAGGATAAGGTCACCAGGGGTTCAAACCTCTTAATGAAGGTGGTGACCACCCACCAAAAAAGCGAAACAATGGAAATTCTGGCCAACAGTGAAGGACTCTAGGATTAAAGGTAGGAGAAACAATGTATTTTATATTGATGGCCCTTTAAGACCAGTTTCAGCAGTTAAAGGTGGAGGGATTGCAGCTACCCATTATACTTTTGAAGATGTACCATACAGCCCCCCCCCCCTACACTTCACAAAAGGTGCTGTCCAGCTTGAGGATCATCGTTCTTTGACAGCCTCCAGCTGTTAGCTCATTCTTAGGGTGGCTCTAAGCCAACAACCGGGCATGCTCTGCCACAGGGCTGTTGGGCTGGCAGAAACCATCAGGTTCACATTATGGTCTGACCTCTCCCTCTGCAGAATCCAGCCTCTTCCCTGGTCTTTTCATAGGTAAGTCTTGTACATTCCTAGTCTTCTCAGTACACGGTGTCACCACTGAGAAGCAGGGGGAGGGGGGTGGATTCAACGTGTGCCAGGAGTGGGATGCCCTCCCTTCCACAGCCCACCAGCTGTTTCAGGAGGTACCTCCATCATACCCACAGCCTTCCTACCTCAAGTGCCTACATCTGACAGCTGAGGACAGTCTCTGGTGCCACATGAGCTAGCTCAGTCAAAAACACATACAACTCTGTCTCACAGTGGGCAGTTTGAGCCCCATGTTGGGGACGGAGCCTCCTATGCAAAAACAAATGTAAACTAGAAACCTCAAGGGAGATAATGCCCCTGCGGGTACTTCCAACTGCTGAGGGCAAGACAGTCCTTGAATGACCACCTCACACCAAGCAGGAGGGTTCTTAGGTGTGCTCTGCATAGACCACACACTAGAGGCTCCCGCAGCAGGACTGAATCCCTAGCGGTAAACCCACTTATAGCCACATAACCTTCAACTTCATCCTTTCCTAGTCCTGCTTTCATCACTGCTTCACTCATGCTTCCGGAAATCATCCAGCAAGCGAAGTCCTGCTCACAGAGCCTTCTCTCCATCTGCTCTCTGGAAAGTCAAGCCAAGAAATCTGGGTCGAACTATGGAATTCCAGTAGGTGGGAGTCCAAAATCCAGTGACCCATTGTTCCACACAATGTTTGTGCCCCTCTCCTCCAAACTTCCTATGAAGTTCTAGCCCCCAGTATGCTACTATTAAGAGGGGAGACTCTGGATTAGGGTCTTTCAAAGAGACCAGAGATCCCTTGCTCTCCATCCATTTGGCGACACCAGAGAAGACAGCTGTCTGCAGGCCAATAGGGGAGCTCCCACCAGGAACCAAATTCTGCCAGTACCTTGATCTTGGACTTTCCAGCCTGCTCATCCTTTTCAACCCATCAGGCGTCTGGCTTGGCAACTTTCTTCTCTCTCCACTCCACCCCCAGAAGGCTGTCGTGTCTCAGCTCTACTCCTCAGGGGTTTCCACACGCACATGTCTGCTTTGCTGGATGAAGTATGGCTCTCCCAGTGAGAGGTGACCATAGGAACAAGGATGGAGGTAAAGCAGATGGAGAACATGGCCTTGTGCTTCCTGGTACTGAGCGCAGTACCTGGACACACGCCTATTTCCAAGTCCTTCCTGTTCCTTTGAGTCTGAGCCAGTTTGACAGGGAGTTTGACTCCCCTGTCAAAGTGTGAATCTCTGAATCTAGTATCCTATTAGTGCATTAAACAAGACAAAAATCCATGTTCAAAATAAACTTCTGTCTCCAGATCAGAGAAACAGCCAAGCAGAGTTTGAATGGGGGAAAACGCTAATATTCTTTGATCAGGAAGTCACTAACTACAGATGAGTAGGTTAGACATTCTGTAAAGATTCTATTTGAATGTTTTTTTTCTGCTTGTCCTTTTTATGTCCCTTTAACTTGGTTAAGGCCACTTATTCTGTCCTTACCTCTGCTAAGGTATTTAGGGTGCCCTCAGTCTGTTAATAAAGGATAGACACCAGCCTAAGGTTGTTTTGCTAAGTTCTTAGAACAAGTTCATAGTCCTTAACACCTTGTCCCTCAGATTTCTCGTGAGGCCTGGCCTATGGACTCAAGCAGTTGGAAGATTAGAAGTCCACTGGAAGGTTAGACCATGAGCTTAAGAAATTTAGCTCCAAATGGAAGAACTCTAGAGAAAGACTTCTAGGTCATCCTGAGAACCTAGCAACTCAAATGTAGTTGTGGGTCACCGGGTATGTTACCAAGGTTTTATGTAAGATGTTGTTTCAAGAAAAGCTTTAGAGTTTTAGGCTCACCATATGTAACTGCTAGTTAGGTATTCATTAGTCTTGAAGGCAGTTTTATGGTTTATCCCTATACCCCCAATACTCACAAGTCAGGTTTAGAATCTAAGATGTAATTGCTACCTCATGAATCACTGCAATCTGTCACGGTAGGCCATTTGCTTGGCCTTCATTATTGCGGAACTTGCCTTTGCCAGTTTCTAAGTTTGGTGCTTAAGTTTTTACTTTTATATTAATGCTTTAAATAAAAATTTCTCAAATCCTCTTGTGTGAGGCCATGTAAGATCACAAGAGCAAGATGCTCACATGATGAGAGAAGAGCTTACCTGCTTAGTGCACATACCCAACTTGGCAGACAGGGGGAGGCCTTGGAAGAAGGCACCCAGATCCCTGGAAAGGTCCCATGCTCCCCTGCTCATCAGGAGGGCTCCCCACACATGCACAGCATCACCTATGTTTTGAACTCACAGCAAGCTTGTTATGAAGAGATAGGATGAGATGGTTCAGAGGAAAGAGTTCTCCGAAGGGAATTAGGACAAGAGCAAAGGCAGTGAGGCAGAGGAAAGGCTCCCCATTGATGTCCTCTGAATCCATTCTTGGTCCCCAGCGTGCCCAGGACTCTCCTGGTTTCAAACACCACTGGCAGAGGGGAGTCCTTTAGCGCCACCTGGTGGCCTTAGGGCATCACAACCGTGACGCGAGTACAGAAGCCAGTGAAGCTTAATATTCCGCTTCTCAACATCACTCTGGAAGATCCCGTGCACCCTATGGCCGTCCTACTTCTAGGAAAGGAAGACAGACATCACCCCCATTAGAGGGGAAAGTCAGGCAGTAAACTGGACCTTTGAGAGGACGAAATGGCGTGGCTGTATTTAAGCAGCAAGAAGCAGGATCAGGCCGTGGCTCCTTAGGATGTGAGAGCACACAGCAGCCAGCTCAGCTCCCTGGCCTCCAGGCAGACAGAGGCAGAGCCTCCACAGGGACCCCCTCCCCCCAGGACGACCCTCACTCCCTGGTCAAAGGATCGGCCAAAGACAGTATGTACCTCCCCACAGGGCTCTGGGCTCACGGTGTATGCTTGTCTACTTTCTGATGCAACACAGCTCTTACCGAATTGTGAGAAGAGAAAATTTACACTGGTGTTGGGGAAATAGCTTACAGAGGTCAGTTATAAGGACGGGCACCAAATGACGTATATTGAAGGATTTCTATTAAAAGATCACTTCCTAGGATGGCTCCTTCCCCTGGAGTCCAAGGTAATATGTTTCCATCGTGCCCCCTTGCCCTTCTATCACAGATCCCAGAGCTCACACCCAGGCCCCAGGTAGCCCGGCTGTCGTGCTCACCAGCCAGTTCACTCTCACCCCCCACCCACCCCAAGGATGGACAGAGGAGCCAGTCCCAGGTGGCTGACCACCCCACGGAGGAAGCTACAATATTGAAACACATTGATGTCCAGTTCCCTGAAGAATGTGCTTATGCACAAGCCAGTCCTCAGTTCTCGGGTCTTATGCAAGAACTCACCTACTTACAACAGGCTCCTGTATAATTGCTTTGCTCTGGAAGACACAGGGAGAGCTCTGCTGCTGCTTCTGGAAAAAGCAGGTCATTCTCAAGCCCCCAGGGCCCTCCCCAGTGGGGAGAATCATAGAGCAAACTCAGCCTCTGTGTCTTACGATCAGTGACCACAGCCTGCCAGGGAACCCCTCGGCTTCACAGAAGGTCAGGGTGATTGCCGATTTTGAAAAGGAGGAGGTGGAGTTGAACGTGGAATGTGTACCTGAAAGGGTGCATTCCTGCTAGGAAGGAAACCTCCCCACTGTCCCCCCAGAACACTCCTTGAGCTCTGGCTCCGGTAACTTCAGCCTCCCAGCTGGTTCCGTGGGAGTGAACATTTGTACGTTGTCCTTTGATCCGATGACCACTGAAAACCACCTCTCTGGAGTCTCCCCTTCACATCAGACAACCCAAAAGGTCAGGATGGGCCTGGACTAGGAGCCGTTTCCTCTCCGAGCCCCGTCTTGGAACACCCAAGGTGTCTCAGGGATACACCTGGGCAGGTCTCTTCCAGCCACAGCTTCTCGGCTGGCCCTGAACCCGCCTCGTGGCGAGGCTGGCCCCGGCCCACCTGGCACAGGCAGACAGCCTGCTCACTACATCGTCTTCTGGCTAGAGAGCACCAGAACAGAGACCCCAGCCCCCACCCCAGCCCCACTGCCTACCCAGAAGCCGCCAGCCACATCCACACCAAAGCAGCTGGGAGAGCCAGGGAGGATGTTCAGAGGCACCAAGACCCATAGAGAGGACACAGCCCCAGAGAGGTTCTCATCTCTGGACACAAGCATGGCCCTGTCTATGGACACATCTCTGGACACTAACATGGCCCTGTTAGTGTAAGAATGCTAACAGCACCAACTCCAACTTTGGCCCTTTATCTTATTTGTGTCCATGCAATGACACACACACACACACACACACACACACACACACACACACACACACACGGGGCCTACACATTACAGGCCCTGTGGAGATTAATGTATGCCCTGACCAGAATGCAAGAAGGCTCGTTCCAGTGTTCCCTAGAATTGTTCAGGGAACCAGTAGAGATCACCAATTTCTTCCCCTCCCCCCACTCAGGCACAGATGGCACCAGGAGGTCTGTTAAAACGTTAAACCCTCTCCATGGTCCTCTTGTTCCATGAAGCCTGCACATCCAGGTCCAAGCTTTGCAGACAACAGCTGCAGGACACCCAGATTGTCATCTACTCAGTTCCCCCCCCCCCATCAGTACATTACCCTGAAGACAACTGCCAAAAGGTACAGAGTGGCTAGCTTCATCTTTGGCTTCAAAGTCTAGTCTCCATTTGGAGGGTACTTTACTGTCCCTTCTCCATCTGACAGTTGGGGACACGTGCTCCTTGACCTGAGAGAACCCAGCTATCAGCTAAGCAGAACTTGGGAGAAGTCCTCTGCCAGATCCAACATGTAGATACAATAGCCCTGGTGACCCGGCTCTGGTGGTTTCTATGCTCATTGGTTGCTAGACCAGCAAGGGATACAGGTCATCTGCTTAGTACTGGAAGCATCCCATGATCACCACCAGTACACCCACCACCTCAGAGAGGGGACTCAGGACAGCATCCAGTAAACATGCAGAGTCTAGGAAATCATGCTGTGCTCATGTTATGCTTACTACATAGGTCTCAACACGTTCCTCACAAGCTCTTAAAACTGTCAATGCAACACAATAAAGTGGTTTCTACAGTCGATTCCCTTTTTGGTAGCAAGGGATGAAGAATTCAGAGTCAGAAATGTGGGCCACAGCAGCATTTATACTCTCCGTTCCACGTCAGACAAGCAGAGGATGGTCTAGTCAAAGCCCAGGACCTTGACAATCTGATAGGTGTTCCAGGAGTGGCTTCTGTTTGTGTTTAAAACCTATTACAGAATACACCCACTGTAACACGAACAGAACTGAATAGCCTAATAAGCAAGCCACTTAAGGGGACAATGTTGTCAAATCCACTCTATGTGGCACACTTGAATTTCAGATTTGAGGACAGGCAAAAGTCTAGATGCTTCAAGTCCTTGTTAGACACTTAAGTCAAAGGATTTTTACAGAGTTTTCCTTTTGACCACACGATTGCCAGTCCAGAACAGCAGGCCTGACTTCTCACAGGACCCTGATGAAGACAAACCTGGCTGACCCACAGGTTGCTCTCATAGTCCCTACCCACCTGGACCCCACAAAAGCAGAATTCCAGCCCAGCCTCCAGCAATGCTGGCACCTGACTGCAGAATGGATACCAGCAGCGGACACCTGAGACTAGTTCTAGTCCCCTGGGTGCCCCAAGTGTCTCCTTCCCTCTGCGAGCATAAGGGGTTCATTCTCCTCTTTAGTCTCTTGGCCAACAGCTTCATCTGACCAGAGCACTACAGCATAAGCACTGGCCTCCCCTTCTCTGCAGTACCCAGAACTACTCAGGAGGCAGGAGTTTTCTAGAATCGTGAACTCTAAGGGACAATAACTGGAGATTCTGAGCTCTGAGGTGCATATGCCCAAGGATAAGGATGCTCCATATTTAGTCCTGGGGAGTAAGCCATCAGGCTGTGCAAGCCTTCCTTGTTCTGCATGGCCAATCCATTTAGGCACACTATGCCTTCAGATGAGAGGTACATGCATAGCTTATGTTTGAAGATGACCTACAGATGGGCAAGCCTAACTTTTCATGAGTATTGAGGTCTTGGGACATCCTACTTTATGGTTTTAGGTGCCTAAGATTATACTAAACTATCTTGATCAGAAGATGCATCAGTGGCTCACATAACTCTTTTGGCACATTTCTCACCAGGGATGATGTTTCTCACCAGCCACAGGTGATCATCCAGGATCCTCCTGGGACACCCAACAGACTTCCTCACTCCAGGGCAGGTGGGAGTCCTGCTCCTCACAACCCTTCTATCAAGGCTAGTTTCAATGCCTTAGAACTGACCCTGTCAGGATTACCCTAACAATGTAGACTTTCCGCAGCCAGTCCTTCTCAGAAGGACTTTAATAAGCTGATAAAAGCATTCAAGTCTTGATTTTAAAAGATAGGATGAGAAGTTGGAACAACAACAGAAAAAAAACCTTTGTCTTTAATCACCATATCTACTCCCATGGATCAAGGACAAAGCCTAGAAAGATTCAAGAATCACAGATAAGCATCATGGTGAACCACTCAAGGTTTAAGATTGGCTGCCTAATGGAAGTTTGGCAGGGCATGCTGGACAGGTTGGGTACCTTCTTGAAATGTTTTCATGAACAGAAAATATCCTGAGAAGGTAACAAAATCATATTGAAGAGATCCAACATGGTTCTCATTCTCTGGAAAAGGATAAGGGTCATAAGCTTCAAAATATAAGCTTACTGATTAATAGGGCAGATATTTAAGGGTCATATTCAGTTTGGGAAAAGGACCAATTAAGCTTTCAACTATCTTCTGAGTCTTAACAGTTAAGTGTCCTTGAGGTAAAAAGGATCTGGACCATCTGGGTGGGTAGGTGGGCTTCTTGATCTATATGCACTTATGTAGCAGATAGGACCTTCCTAAGTATAAGGACTTCCTAAGGAGTTCATTTTATCTAAAGTGTGGGGTAGCAGATTATCCAAAAGGACCTCAGGAAGAAGTCTTCTGCAGAGAACCACCTCCAGAAACAGTTCGTGGTCTGCCATTTCCTCAAAATGCTAAACCCAGAATTACCATCTGATCCAGGAATTCCTGTGAGGTAAACATCCAAAAGAATTGAAGCCAGGGACTCAAGCAGATACTTTCATACCAACGTTCATCACCATATTTGCAAGAGCCACTATGTGGAAGCCCCAGTACCTACCAGATAAAATGGAATATTGATAAGATCATTCATACAGAAGAATCAATGAAATTGATACATTGTTATAACAGACCTTGAAAATTCTAGTAAGTCACAAAAATTTCAAGTTATAGGAAATCTCAAAAATGGGCAATAGACAAGCTAGAGATTGCCAACAGCTAGGAAGCAGGGGGCATAGGAGCTATTACTTAAGGGCTGCAGAGTTTGTGGGGTGATGCACCAACATCACTGACTTGAAAACTTGCTTAGTATGGACAGCCTAATGCCACTGGTTGCACACTTAATAAAGATGGTTCAGTTGTCAAGGTTTATGTTCTGTAGATCTTACCACAAAAAAAAAAAGTTGAGGGGGGAAATAGCCATTCATCTACTTGGTGGGCTTTAAAAAATATATATTCCCCAGGTATAGACTGAAGGTCTCCCCCATCAAGTTCCTATGTTGAAGACCTCACACAGCATGAGGTCTGTGGGAGGTGGGACCTGGGGATGGTAATTAGGTTTAGGTATAAAGGTAGCACTCCCATAACAGCGTTAGCATCCTTCGATGGAAAGGAATGGACCAGAGCTCACTCCACCACGAGGATACAACAAGAAGGCCACTGTTTACAAGCCAGGAAAAGAGCCCTTAGCAGAATTTGCTGGTACCTTTGTCTTTGACTGCTCAGCCACCAGAACTGTGAGAGTACCATTGTTTAAACAACCTCATCTATGGTATTTTGGTCTAGAAGCTTATAGGAAGGTTAGGAAGTTTCCTCTCAGGATGGGACATGTGAAGAGTTTGGAGGTCAGCTTTTACTCCAGAGGAGTAGCAAAGTTGACACCAAATGAACCAGAAAAAACTTAGATCCCAAGAGGTCACAGGCTAAACTGGTGCCCCAACAGGTGGGGAACCAAACAGGATAGAGTCTCCCTTTATAAGCAGAAGACCAGGAGAAGCCTGGGCAGAGCCAGTACCTTTAGAAACACATTAAACTAGAATTGACAAGTTGATCCAGGCTCAGTATCAACTGGTAGAGGGTTAAGAACTCCAGTGGGAGCCCAGTCTCAGGAGACCAACAGTTTCATGGCTTACCTGTAAGCTTCCCCACCAAGTCTCACTGCAGGTCACAGGAAAATCCCTGTGCTTCCAGCACACAGGGGAGAAGAGCCATTTTGAAATATACACAGAGCTCAGTTTTCAACAAGGCCTGTAAACTACTTTACCTGAACTATTTTACCAAAGCCTAACCGATCTAAGGGATAGGTGATATACAACCCTCAGCCCCCTCAGACTTTCCACCTTCCCTGAAGAATATTTGAAGCAATAATGGGTAAGAATTTTCCAAGGTTAGGGACAGACACTATGCCCTGATCCAAGAAACTCAGAAAGTTGAGATAAATACCAGAAGATCTCTACCTATCCATACCATATTTGAGCCTCAGGGTCCAAGACAGAGCCAATCTCAAGTTCTACGACAGGAGACAGGGCAGAAAAACAGGCCACAAGCCTGTTCCCCACCAGGAACCTGGTGAGGGGCTTCCCCAGCTGTGCTCCTGTGTGCCTTCCCATCATGGGGACAAAGCCAGGAGTCCATGAGAGCTCCCCAGACTAAGACACCCCAGGCAGGCTCTGTCTGCTGACAGCTCAGTGAGAGTCTCCACAAGCATATGTCCCGAATGCCTTTTGGAAAACCCCTCCCACTAGTCTGACATTCTTCCCTCTGCCTAGAAACAGCAACACTATCCACCCATCAGAGCTTGGGGACCAGGAGCCTTGAGGAGACATCCCGACACCCAGCCCCCAATCCTCATGTCCCGTGTGGTTCTGTGGGAACAAGTCCCAACAGAAGACCCCCTCAGGACACCTGATCCCAGGAAGCCCCCCCAGGAGTTGGGAGGGTAAGGACTAGAGATAAGAGACCTGTGGGGCACACGAAGTTATAAGACCACCCCAGCTGGGTCCAGGATATGAAAAGATCAACCCCAACCAACTGAAACTGGTAGCCAAAGGGCTCATGGACTAAGTGTGGCAACTTCTTACCCAGACCTATTTTCATTTGCCCTTAAAATTTCCCTGACTCTCCTCTGGGGAGGTGAACTTGAGGCTTACTTGCTCATCTCCTTTGGCTGCCTCTCGAATAAACCCTTCCCTTGCCACATATTCCGTGTCTCAGGAATTGGCTTTGCTGTGCATTGAACAGACAGACTAGGGGCCCATGCTAGTTCAGCCTGGCCCCAGAGCTCAGAAGAGTCTCCAAAGTTTGGCAGGGGAGGTAGAGATTGAAGAAAACCTCACTTTCTTCTGAGTCAGCCTGGGTGAGTTCACAAATGCCCAGATCAATCCTGACCCAGTCTCTGCTCCCTAAGCGCCTTCTTCCCTCTTCACCACAGTCCAGGGATGACCCTTACTATAGGGGTGAGGAACCTAATGCAGGAAGAGGCCTTCTCACTCTCGAACAGAAGGTGAAAACTCACAGGAATGAAGTGGACGGAAGTACTCCATTCTCCAACACAGAAGCTGCCGGGTTCAGGGATGGTGGAGACTAGGAAACACAACAGGAGATGCCACTTCCTAAAAGGACCACCCTCTGCAACCAGGAGCCCATTACAGACCCCATGAGGTTTTTCAGACTGTCCTAGACACATGGCCACTGATGTGCAGTATTCCCCACTTGGTGCAGGCTGTAGACCTGTACCTGAAGAATCCAAGGACAGGTCAAAGAACCAAGAGAAACAAAAGCTACAAGCGAGTGGATGAAACTTCAATCTAAACGAATCTTGCCAACTCAGTGGCAGTGTCTAACTTGACCATAAAAGGAATCCCCCAATTCGACAGATTGCCAATGGACGAAGATTCATTGGCATCAAATTAGAGAGGAGTGCTTGATAGGGCGTATCCTATTTGATTTTGTGAAAATGAATAAAGACCTCATTTTAAATGGAGTCAGAAAGTACTGAAGAGGTTTCATGCACTACCACTGCCATTGGCAAACCCCAGCGGGAAACACTTTACCTCCTCCCCCAGCAACAACCCAGCCAATGGGAAGCCACCACAGCCCTGAACTCTTGCTCTCCTCCAGTGGATTTCCATTCCAGACAGCCCCTCCCAACTTCCTTCTACAAGAAGAATTCTTCCCTTCTCTGGATTTGCCTTTTGTTTTTCTATAGTTTTCTATAGTTCCAAATTGTAATTCTATCCCTGAGTAACTCCTTTTGCTGGTAATGTGGCTATGTTTAAGATTGACAATATACAAAAGGACTGGTTGCTGAGGGGTCTGTTGAATCTTAACAGCAGTGACCCTGCAGTGTCCTTGAGGTAAGGAAGGATCTTGACAGTTGGAGGGGGGAGGGGGAGGAGGGGCAGGAGAGTCTTCCTGATCTAGACCCTGAAAAACCAGATTGCCTTTTTCAGTGAATTCCAAGCATGAAACCAAGCAGTGGATTTTATCACCTAAGGGGAGGGGGGATATTCCAAAAAGACCTCAGGAAGAGATTTTCCACATAGAACCAGTTCTAGAAACCATCCACGATTTGGCAGTTCCTCAAAGTGCTTACGATGCAGCAATTCTTTTACATACCTCAGGAACTTAAACTAGGAACTGAAAGCAGGTAAGTGAGCATCAGTATTCATTGAAGAATTCAAAGGAACCAAAGGAAACCAGTGTCCTTACCACAGAACAAGGATATGTGCATGTAATGTGTTTTTCAGCCATGGAAAGGACCCAAGTGCCCACACCTACAACATGGATCAACCTTGAGAAACCTTAAGTGAAACAAACCAGACACTAAGACAAGCGTCTTATTCCACTTTTGCCAAAGTCCAGCAAGGAGTTTCCTCTGCTGCACTGCTCATATGCCCTGAAGCCACATACTCCACAATGGGGACATAAACTCAAGAGCCCATGAAGAACACGGGCAAGACATCAAGAAAGCTATGTGGTGATAGCTCAGTGATAGAATTACCCAAGTCATCCCCCACCAATGCATTAAGTCCTGAATACACGTTTGAAAGCACTTGCCATTGTTCTCAGTGATTCAGACAGTCTGTCTCCATTTAAACAAAGTGGCAACTTGGTCCACAAAAAAGCTATGAACATGTCAAAGCTGAGGGACCAGAACACCCTGGAGAAATTCCTGGTACCCAGCCCTGAATTCACAAGACCCCCCCCCCCGGACAAGAAGTAGACACTTCTGGCACTCAGGGTTACAAGACAACCCTGGTGAGGTCCAGCCAAGGACAGAAATGAAACCCCATCCTCCCCAACTTGTGCAGCATGGGCTTAGGCTCCACCACTATTTGGTTGGAGGGGAAGGAGCTAAGAAAAACCTCCCTTCCTTTCCGAGTCGATCATGATGGGTGTACAAGTGAGCCACTAAGCAAGGCCCAGTTTGATCCTGAGAACAGAAAATCTAACGACTGAACCTACAGTAACCCTATTTACAAGAAAGTCCTCCTCTAGCACCATGCTGGGATACCACTCCATATAAGAGGAGCCCCACACCTCAGGGAAATCTGTGTGAGGACTCAAGGCTACCAGTGACCCAAGGTCTGGCATGTGAGTGGGGAAAACTGTTGACTTCTATCAAAGACCACTGCTTCCTCACATACTAATTCTGTAGCTGATAGCTAACTAGACAGGGACTAGGCCTCCTCTCTGTGGGTAAGGCTTACACATCACTTCCAATGGAAGATCAGCATAGGTCAGGGGGAAAGCAAAGAGGGAACTGAAGTCTAGCAAAGACTAGTTGCTCAAAGATCAAGCCCCCTCAAAAGTCTACATGGGAAAAGTCAATGAAAGGCCCCTCAGTGATTAAAGCTTTTTAATAAAGTACAGATGCCACAGAAGAGAGGAGGTTCCTGGTCCTAAGGCTGAGATCATCTGGTCCAGGTAGTTCAGCAAAGTGCAGAGCTACCTGGTGAATAGGAAGAGTCTACAGATGGAGGGTATTAAGTGATCAGAATGCATACAGCAGGCCACTGGGCCCCCTTCTAAGGGCCAGATCTGTGACCCCATTCTTTCTCCCCACTTTCATGGCACCCTCACCAAGGACAAAGTGTGAACCACAGATCAGGAGGAGTTGGAGAGGTTTCAGAATCGAGCTTCCACGACAAACACTACGTGGTCATCCAGCAACTACCAGCCTCACCCCACTCATGGCAGATCAAACTCCACTATCAAGTGCCTGTGGTTGAGCACACTGTCCACCACCCTAAAGGGTGAAATCGCAGTTTGAACAGGGGAACAGAACTTCCAAGTGTCCCTGTTCTTTTCAGTAGTATGCATACTTGGAGAATCCAGAGAACACAGTTTACCAGGAATTACTGTTTAAAAGGCCTACATCCTAAGCTGTAAAATGGAAGCAGGTTTGGCTTCGTTGCTAAGAGCCAGAAACACATCTATCAGCATGTTTCCTTGCCCTCATTGAGCTTCTGGTCTGGCAGAGACTCCATCTCAGAAGATAGAACTTTGACATCCATCAAGTGAGAGGAGAATCAGCATGTCCTGCAAACTCAAGCATGGCATAGGTGTGGGTGTGTAGGAAGGAGCCCATGTCCACTGGGGCAACCACCAAGCCAAGCATGCTGCCCCCAAACCTGCTTCCATATTGCCCAGCACCCCCACCCCAATCAGCCAGCCAAAGCCCCCAGAGGAAGCCACAGCATCATTGGTCATGGCCCTCCAGGACATCAGGTATTACCAATAAATCTCATGAACAGATTCCCCAATGTCCCTTTTCTAAGCAGTCCAAGAAGCCCCTTGGACTGTGGCCCATCCCAGACCTTGTGGTGCAGCTTTAGGAACTTCACAGGAAGCAAGCAAGGCCTCCCTGCTTTGCCCATTTGGAGGCTCCCACCTGTAGGCCCTTAGGAGGCACTGGGCACCCAATGATGCTGGTCATCCTACAGAGGTCTTTGACATTGGACACCCTGGTTTAGGTAAGGTTCCACACATACACAGACAGGAAAGTGAGGGGCTGAAGAGGCCATTCCTAAATTTTCTCTCCCATTTTCAACCAGTTACCATGAAATCTGCGTGGGCTCTCCAACGTGATCACTGACAACATCCCATTTATTCTCTAAGGATTTATGTGGCAATCTCCACTAGAGCCCAGAAATGAGAAACTCAGTACAGGTTTATAGTCTCCAAATATACCTGTATGCAACCCCATCCTGTGCTCATGGACTCCAGCTTCTTGTCCACATTCCTGTGTGACCCTACCCCAAGGGCTCCCATACCCACGTGCAAGTCCGGACGTTATCTCCTGAATTATGCCAGGCACCCAGGTTTCAAGGATTATTCCTCAAAAGTTACAGGACATGTTTGCTGGATGGGACCTGAGAAGGACACTGCTTGGCACTAGGTTACAATTGGGAGTCCTGATTCCCACAGGGAGGACTTGGTCTTGGATTCCAGATCGTCAGGACTGGGTACTTTGCTTCTCCCAAAGTAACTGGGAGAAGCTGACACCCTTCTGCCCACCTTGCCCAGTTGGCAAAACCCTCCCAGGATGAGATGCCTGATCTCTCCCCATCCCACCGCTGTCCGGATCCCAGGGCCTCCTTTTGGGAAGGGTTGGCAGCCCACTTAAGCTCCACGCTCCTGTGCAGAGCTAGCTACTTTCCCACTCGTGTCTCCTTCAGATACCCTATCACATTTGGAGCTCCCTGTTCATGGACTAGGGCCCCTAGCTTGTGGAGACCAATACAGACTTCAAGAGCAGGTGTGTCAAAAAGCCCTACAGAAGGAAGGTCAACTTGGGGAAAAGTTAAGATTCCAGGATGTTGGGCCAGGAGAAAGGTAAAGCCAACCTTCTCTGCACCCCCTCAAAAATGGTCTTTTCACTTTTAAAGAGAGGTTTGTTCTTACTACAGTTCTTTTCTATTTGACTTGACTTCTTTTAACATTTCGTTCAGTTTTGTCGAGTACTTCATTTGAGCCCATCACATAACCTAGTAGTATCTGGATTCCCATGGCCATTCATGTTGTTCCTCATGGTCTCCCCTCCCTCCCACCTCTAGTGCACCTGCAATATTCTAGGACATCAAATCACATTTGGGAGACAAGACGCCACGAGTGAACAAACATGAGTGCAAAGGAAAGTTGAAATACCCCCTGCCCCCTTCTAGGCCAACCTCCTGTATCCATGGCCCTCCCAGAATGGTAGGACTTCCTGTAGAGGAATGGCGAAGGCTGAAGGACTAGAACTTAAGACCAGGGCAAAGCAGTCTCCATTTAGGGGCTACCAGCACAACAGAAGTCACCCCTGACCACCAAGTCCTCAAAGCAATAAATACAGGCCCAGTCTTCCATCTTAAGGTCTTCTGTATAACCGGTTGAGTAAGATGCTGTGATCAAAACACCAGGAATCCCACAGCCCACCTAAAGGGGCTATTCAGGATGGCTTCAGGCAACTAATGGAACCTTCGTTGTAGTCTTGCAAAAATATTTCTTGGAGAACCCAACTCATTTACAGCAAACAAGGGAGACACGTTTAAACCCCATCCAGATTTACTCAAAATTCAGACTGACAAACATTGAGACCATCTCCACATTGATGCCATACTGCCCTCCAGTGAGACAGATGCACACAAAAGACCTTGCTTACCTGTTTGTGCATTAAGTGTGCTAAAGAGTTTCTCTGCAGTTAGAGCTGATTTTCCACCAAGGGATACAGGAAAATGTGAGGCCAGCACAGAAAAGACTCTTCTCCATGGTCGAGTGTCACATGTCAAAGGGATAAGGACCCTTCAAAGGTGTTCCACAGTTACCACATTGAGCTTCCTCAGAGAGCCATCGCCCTATACTCCTGGTGTTCTAATGCTGAGGGCACACTGAAGGCTACTCATGCTGTTGACATTTGGGGAATTTCTCTCCATGACCATTACCCCCAGGTCTCCCATAGGATAAGGAGGCACTGAAACCTCAGTTGCATTCCCAGGGTCCTCTTAAATCCAACAGGAGTCAAGTTTGCCTGCTCTCATTGATCCAGAGACTCCATCCCCATAGCTCAAGCATCTCAAAGGGTGAGAGAGGCCCAGCAAGGCTTTACCCTCTGGTGAATTCCACAGCCATGGCCCCATAGGTGGCACTGGCTTAGCAGCAGCCCCCGTGGGACAGGCTGAGTCTTGAAAAACTTGGCACAGATGGGGGACAGAACATGGTTGCTACTGAGACAGTAACTTTGTTTGAACAGGGTGTTGAGGCCATCCCAAGTCAGCTCTCCAAATTACTCAGGACTGAGGACGGCACACCCAGAGATGCCAGGCCAGGAACACACCACCACACTCCTGGAGCAGCTCCCCCCTCCCACTCTGGCTCCCAGAGCAGGCTCCCAAGTTAGCCAGCACTGCATCAACCAAGCAAGTTTCTAGGCAAGTTCCATGCTCAGGTCATACTCTAGTTCACTAGGCTCAACCTACAGAGGGTTCCATAAATACCAGACAACACTCCTGGCTCCATTCCATGCTCCACTTCTAGCCTAACAAGTCTGACTTTTCCCAGGGAGCATGGCCCCAAAGGCATCAGAGGCTTGGGCTGGTCAAAGAGCTAGCTGAACCTCTGTCTCAGAGACCAGCTCTGGTGCTGTGTCTGGCATCCCCACCTCAAGCCTCTTCAGACCGCAGCAAAGAAATTCTCCATTCAAATCCTAGAGTCTGCTCAAAGTGGGGGTGCAGATGGGTGTACCTCAACGAAGATAAGTTTTCCCAGCCCAGCTAGAGCCTCGTGCCTGAGGGTTCCAGTCAACGTCATGTTTGATACTCTAGCGGTCCTAAGACTCCACACGGCTAGGCACCCTAAGGCCAGTTGTAGCCATAATAGAGGCTGACTTCACTCAACACAGCCAGGGTGGCCCACAACTGCCAGGAATTTAAGCGGAGAACACCAGGACCTCTGTGGCCATACCAGGAAGCACATTCTCCCAAATTGGCCCTCAGTCTCAACCCAAAGACGACCATGCACTTGAGAAGTTAGAAGTCCTCTGTTAAACTGGAATATAAGTTCTCTCCACTGAACTTTACCATTACAAAAGGGATTCATCTATTGCCATTTGTTAAGAGTCCCTGGAGTGCGCTGCCTTTTAGAGACCCCAAGGGCAAGGAGATGAAGGTTGGATTTAGGCACCAACACTCCAAGTATGGGAAGTTCTGATTGGGTGAGCTTCCATGAGGAAGTATACTGCAGGACTTCAAGAGCAGCCACGTAGATCCAACACCAAGAAAGCAAGAGCCAGAAGCCAGGGTACACAAGACCAGTGACCTTACTGCCCAGAGGAATCTGTTCCCTGGTGGTGAGGACAATTGTGAATAAGAGTGAGAAGGTCAAAGGGCACAGCTCCCTCCTGTAGAATGGTAAGAGTGCCCCCCCCCCCCGCCCCATAGGGAGGTAGCTAGTTCTTGACCCTTCACCCTCAGCATCCCGGAATAGATTCCATCACAGAAGCCAAGGAAGCTTCTCTTAGAGCTTAATGCACACCACCCATGACCCTAGCACCAGGTTTCCAAGAAACCTCAAGAAACAGCTAATCTTTTTGCTCAGCTGGAATCAGCACTTAGAACTCTACAAGTTCCCGAAAGCCAGCAACATTCTGCCATCAACCAGCATTTGAAAGAATGCTGTATACAGCTGGGCTTTCTAAAAATGGACACAGCAGTTGCCAAAAATGGCGAGATGCTCCTCTCCTAACTCCAACTGCATAAAGCAGCAAAAAAAGGCCTTGGCTATATGGGAACTAGGAGACAGTCGAGCAGCAAAATTTCCTGCCAACAAGGGTTCAAAAGTTCAGAATTTCATGCTGATTTGTGGTTCTGAAAGTAGGAATTCAAGGATCTTTTCACATGGGGTCATAAGTGTTACAGAAGACAAGCCCTCAGTGACAGGATCAAGTCTTGTACCCGGACTGATTTAGGTCTGGCCAGTTCTCACTGTAAACTGGGGCACCATTGTTGGCTTAGGGGATCAAACGCCAGCCACCAGAACATGCAAACACTACCTTAAGTACTTGACATTAAGGTGATTAACCTGAGGAGGCCATGAAAGGACCAGTGTCTGTCTATCCAAAGCAGTTCCTACCCACTGACTTGAACTTGGCTGTGGCCACAGAACTGAATGCTCCCATAGACTCAGAGGCCCAACTATAAAGTGTCCCCATAGACACACTAATGCAGTCGCTGTTCCCATGCTCATTAGCACTATCCACCCTGTCTCTAGAATGAGCATCCACTGCCAGTCCCTAGGAACAGGAAGAAACAGGTCTTCAAGCAGTAGTCTGATCAAGTTTCCTTGCCGAGAAGCTTCAAAAGGCTTACCCACCATCCCCTCAGGAAAAACACAACACCTCACGCAGGCCAGCCCTTCCCTGGCCGGCTCTCTGGATGGTCTCTTAGGGCAATCCTTAGCACTAATTCACCTGGCACCTGCTGCCAGACTTTATTCTGCTTACCTTCTGTAGACTTCTGTATACTAAGCAATCTAGCTTCAAAGCCATTTTTACCAAAAGTCCCTCCCAATCACAAGAGGTAGGAACAGCCCCTCCCCCATCTGAACTTATCCACCAGACTTCCTTTGGTTACAGACTATCAGCCTTTTACCTTCCCCACAAGTAATTAACCTCGTTCCCACAATGAAATCCTGGCCAGAGCAAAAGTCGGTCTCCCAACACTAGGCCTTTGGAGTCCTTACACATCCTAAGGCAATAGTTATGAGCAAGGACCCAAGCATCAGACAGCCCTGGGCCCTAACGCCACCCAGGCTTTTAGCTGGGAGGTCTTGGGCCCTCAGCACATCATCTGAACACAGGAAGAACTTTAGATGCGTAGTCCATATTAACTTGTCACATCTGGAGAAAACATTTTGACAGTTTACAAAGCACCTTTATGTCCACGCCTCAAAAAACAATTACATCAGTGTGGCAGAGACTCACTGGTACGTTCTGTCCGGCGAAGGATGCATCTGAAGCAGCCTGTTCCTGTCTGCAGAGCAAGATTAGGTACATTGAGTTAATCTGGAATTAGGCCAACAATACAGATAGGGAGATTCAGTCTTGTCACTTAAGTTTTAGGAGTCCTGTGTGCACAGGTGACTTAAAGCAGCAGCTGATTTAAGAACTGCGATTTCATTTAAAGGTCTTAGTTTCGGTCATGTTAGTGACTGGGTTTGCCAAGGGAATAAGGTTACACAGCCGAGCTATCCTCTTAAGTCTGGAGCTAATTGTAAGGTTTCTTTTGTACGATCAGCACTATTAAAGCTCAGCCAATTCTCTTTACACTAGGTATGATTTAGCCATCATCAACAAGTCAACCACAGAAGGAGTTGACCTGCTACTAAATCAGACAGCTTTATGGGAAGTAATTTTGGGATTCTAGGTCCTCTCCAACATCAGGGTTAAAGGCCAGTTCTGTCCAGGTTGAGAAGTCAGGAAGCCCGCAGTGTGTCCTAAGTCTAGATGTTTGCATCAGGTAGAAATACAAGAACTGACCTCTATTTGCTCAGAGCCATGTCCCAGGACTCAACCTCCAGAAATTCACGTAGAACTGGGTTTTCTAGCCACTGGGACACACCCAAAGGACCCAGACCACAGCCCAGAGCAGTGTACCCAAACGATACTATCATTTCCGAAGTCTTAGCTGTATGGTTAGGACCTTGACCCCCAACCATCCCCGATAGCTGTAACTCCTCTGTATACCTGAAGAGGAAACCTCTATTTGAGAGAGTCAGGAGACCTAGGCTCCATGACTTGCCCCAGGAGAGTCACGGTTTAACTGCAGTTAAGAATATCCCATGTTTAGCATGTGCAGTGTTTATAATGAGACTGACAATTTTAAGCACTACGAAAAAGAAAAAAAAAAAAACAACAGATTAGCCCCAGCTGGTTTACTCCTTTACAGTATGGCAGGGGTCCTGGGAGCTGGTTTGCAATTGCTGGTTCTGGGGAATGCCTAATGGAAACATCCAGAAGCGTTGGCTTGATTCCTCAACGGTCAAGTATCTTGACACTAGAAAGTGGGGTGTGGTTGGTGGGCACCAAGAGAGGGTTGCAATCAGCTCTTTGCGAGCAAATACTGATATACTGTGCTACACAAGCAGCCATTCGCTAGAATAATGGCTGTCTCTGCTCTGTAACAAGGCATTTGCAACTAAGGTGCAAAGGTTGCAAGGACCACCACTAGGAACACTGGATCCCAACACTCTTGGAATTTAAAATCTTCTTCCCCTTTGGTTTCTAGTGGTCCAGGAGGGAAGTCCTCTACTCAGTATCCACACCATACCAGGCAGACACTAGGTGCATGGCTAATGTGCAAACACAGTGCCTGACCTTTATCATTTCTAACCGACAGGGGCAGGCATCTTAACGGCCCACACTCCCTCTCCCACGTTCAAGTCTCCACAGTAGCCAATGCTGCACCATGGTCCAGTCTGGGATTCTCTCAGACATGTAAGTACCTGCCCAATCCTGAGAATAGGTGCAGCCCAGAGACCCGTAGGGCTTGAATGGAACAGACATATCCAGAGAAGACTGCAGACCTTATTTTAAGAGGGGGAAGAAACCAAAACTGGAGAATTTGAGTAGGCTCCAAGACCAACATGGGGCTTTAACTCAACACCAAGGAGGAAGAGTCGCATGCTCTAGCAACTGAACCGGACAGGCACCCTTATAGCCAAACTTCAATCATCTCACAAAGCTGTGGTACTCACACGGTATGGTACTGGCACAAAAATGAACACATTAGATCAATGAAACAATAGAAAAACCAGAAGTGAACCCACAACTATACGGGCCATGAAAGCAGGAAAGAATATCCTGCAGGAAAAGGATAGTCCTTTCAACAAATGGTGTTGGGACAACTAGACCACAACATGCTAAAGAATGAAATTGGACCACTTTCGTACACCATACACAAAAATTCAAGATGGATTCACTCACGACCTAAATATGAGACCTTAAACCATAGAAATCCTAGAAGGGAACACAGGCAATACCTCTTTGAGACTGGCTGTAGAAACTTTTTAGGTAGGTCTCCTGAAGCAAGGGAAACAAAAGCCAAAAAAAAAAAGTGACTTCAAAGTAAAAAGCTTCTGCACAAAGCAAACAGAACTAAAAGGAAACCTATGGGATAGGAGACGATACTTGCAAGTGACAGACCTGATGGTAAAGAGTAGCTGTAAGCTTATTTTTATAGATTTTAAAGCTCAGTAGCCCTGGGGTGGCTCAGTCGGTGAAGCATCAGACTCTGATTTCAGCTCAGGATCTCAATTTTGGGAGTTTGAGCCCTGCACTTGGGGTTCTCCCCGCTCCCCTGCTCACGCTTGCTCTCAAAATAAACATTTAAAAAACCCAATTAAAAAATGGGCAGAAGACCTGAATAGACATTTCTCCAAAGACCTACAGATAGCTGACACATGGAAAGATGCTCAACATCACTCATCAGGAAAATACAAATCCACAAGGGGATACTCCTCACACCTGTCACAATGGCTAAAAACAAGACAGCTGTTGGCAAGGATGTGGAGAAAGGGGAATCCTCTTGCACTGCTGGTAGGGATGCGAACTGATGCAGCCATTGTGGAAAACCGTGTGCAGGTTTCTCAAGATAGAACTACCCCACCATCTGGCAATGGCACTACTAGGTATTTGCCCCAACACCACAAAAATACTAATTCAAAGGGATACACGTGTCTCCATATTTATAGCAGCACTATCCACAATAGCCAAATGATGGAAGCAGCCCACGTGTCCACCAACTGATGGATAAAGATTTATGTCCAGTGGAATATTACTTAGCTATCAAAAAGAATGGAATCTTGCCATTTGCAGAGACATGGATGGAGTTAGAGTATAAAAGAATCAAACACTCTTACAGAACAAGCAGTTATAAGATGGGGGATGGGTGAAACAGGGTAGGGATTAAACACTTGTGATGAGCACCAGGTGTTGTGTGGAAGTAATCAGTTGTACACCTGAAACAAATGTAACCATCAATTGAATTTAAAAAAAAATCAAAGCCAGATGCAAGTTATCCCCAATTGTATGTAGTGGTGCTCCTTGGTCCATTAACTGATGTCAGAGTCGTAATAAAATCAAAACCAGATGCGAATCATCCCCCAATGTAGTGGTGCTCCTCAATCCGTTAACTTTGATGTCAGTTGGAACACCGTCATCTCCAGCCTCACTCTGCAGTGTCCCTTTAGAGCTACTGCCTTGGAAACAGACATTACGATACGGATCAAGTTGCCCACGTACACAGAGGCCAACTACCCTAACTCAAGGCCACTGGTGGGGACTAGAGCCCACCCAGCCAGGACGAAGGGCCTAACGAAGGCCTTCTGCAGGCCCAGACTTAAGCACGGAGGCCAAACGGCTCCCGGCCATCCACGGCGGCCTCCACCCTGCGGCCAGAAGTAACTTCATGGCGATGCTAGGTCAGGTCGAGGAATTGGGCTCACAGTCCCAAGGGCAGCCAGTAACTACCAAACATGCCCAAAGTGTTCTCTGGGGTCTGTTCCAGAGGCAGCTGTTTAATGTGCTACATTTGAGCATTTTAGAATGGAATGCCAGATCAGGGGGTGGGACAGACAATAGCTGTTTTGTCATTACTTTGGAGACCCTTTGGTAGGACACCTGCCCATGATCTGTTCGTAAACCCTAGTTGGTTTTCCCCAAGGGCAGGTGCTCCAAAGATGGGTGGTGAACCTCTCGTGTCAATGCTGTCATTGCCAAAGCATACGTCTGCACACTCCAGCATCTTGTGTCTTTCTTTCCAAGGGGGCCTCAGGACATCAATCAGGGCTCAGGGTGGGAGGACAGTCAAGTGAAACCAGCAAGCTTACCTACTGTTATGGACATGTATCCCCCCAATGATACATTCAAGTCCTAAACCCCAGTACCTCAGAAGGTGAATTGGAAATATGGTCATTGCTGACCATCTATTACGATGAGGTCCTACCAGAGTAGGTAGGCCTCAATCCCGTATGGCTTGTGTCCTTATGTAAGGGTTAAATTGTAGTGTAGGGCTAACCTGTAGCCTTAAGAAATAGCTTTAACACTGTAGGTTAAAAGATAACAGCCTTATCCTATCAAGAGATAGATTAGTGTTTGATTGGATTGGGGCAAGGGCCTGTTTGAACTGTTTCCACCTGGGAACTATTCCTGTTCTGTTCCCAGGTGATAAGACGATGTGGTCGGCTATAAAACCTCCCATACCCCGGTTGTTCGAGACCGCACTCGGGTCAAGAGTGTCGGTCCCGATCCATCGGTTTGCCTTGCCTCTCATTGCAATAAACTTTGTTGTGACTGTCACTGGTGCCCGTAGCATTCTGTTTCAGGAGTCGTGTGGATGCAACAAGACCAGACACCCCAAGCACTGCAGAATGTCAAGGGATCGCATAGCCACACGTGCCTGCTTTATGGGTACAACCTGGACAGAGGTCCCCAGAGCCAGATGGTGACTGAGACAGCCGGATCATTTTCTGGTGTAAGTCCGGGAAAAGGCCACATTGTAATTCTAAGTATCTGTCCCAGAAGGACAGAGCGTTTCAACTAAAGAATGACGGACATCCTTGCACTTGCCCAAAGAGCTACTGGATTGCACTGCTCACTGCAAGGGGATAAAGCGGTCTATTCATCAACACCAAGATTCGCGAACGCTGCGCTGGTCTCGTTCAGCCCTTTCCCCACGAAGGGCAACAGTTGTGCTCTGGAGACAGCAGACCCAAGCTTGAATCCTGGCTGTAGCCCTTTGCTTTGAAACTTGGGCAAGTCCTCACGAAAAGATCAGGGAAGTCCAAGAAAGCCCTTCCTTCAAGGGAGGCAGAGGTGAGGACAGGGACTCTACCTCCCTTCAGGGCACCATTTCACCTGCTGTGCCAAGTAGCAGGCAGCAGAGAAAAGCAAGAGCAGCGGCTGTATTCATCCTACAACTTACAGGAGGTCAGTACAAAGAGCAAAGACTGGCAGGGAAGCGGAGGGTTGGCCCAGAGCCTTCACAGTCCTGTGCTCAAAGAGTGAAGTTGTGCAAGTCAAGTCTCGAACCAGGTTAGGACAGATAGCGGAGGTTTAGCAGTCCATGAAGCAGGACAGATAGCGGAGGTTTAGCAGTCCATGAAGCATGGCTTTGAAGAACGAAGATCAGTAATCAAGTAAGATGTGTTCCCTGAACTGTGTTTAGTCTGGAGCTACGCAGGAACAGAGTTCTCCTAGAGATAGAGGTGCTATAGAGAAGCTCAAATGGGAAAACAACTTATGCACAAGTTCCTACGGCTTGCGGGAATTCGAACACTCTTGTCGCACTGGTTACAGGTGTTAGGCAGTCATTTGGCAAAGCGTGGTTCCCCCAAGGGGCCATGAAATACCATTGGTTTTTGATTGAGCAGCTTCACAGGAAGCATCCACAGCAAGGCGTGACACTCAGGGCTGGAGAATTGACACATCAGAGGTTAACACTCTTCTATAGGTTTAGAGAGACAGGCCAGGGTTTTGCATTATCAACCCTCTTTGACAGGACAAGCAGGAGAGCTCGTTGGGTGATGGCTCCACTCCCAATAGTTCTCCCTTCTAGGGGGGCAGCCCAAAGCCCTGCCGCCCCAGGCTCCCAGGATCACGGGGTGGGTAGCCTATAGCTAAGTCTGCCCCGTGTCACTCTGCTCCCATTCATAGGTAAACTAGGGTTTGACCCTTGAGCCAAACCTGGACGTTTCCCTGGCCATTTCCAAGTGAGGGTCTGCTCATGGCAGAATGGAGAGGATGGCGGTATGGCCAGCTTAGAGATGGAGACGTTATCTATTGCAGCAACATTTCAGAGATAATCGAGGGTGGCTTACCCAAGCTGGCTTGCAAATAGTAGGGTAGGACCCAGGAAAGAGACCAAGATTTCTAGAGAAATCTGAGCCCGTGATGGGGAAGGTTCCCCTACTGTACAGGACCCTGCCTCCAGGAGATGGACTAGTCCAACCACAAGCTCTTCTAGAGGATCAGCACCCATTCTTGGGCTCTTGCAGCATCTGGACACAGTGCCCTTTGCAGGGGCCCAATATTCTTTAACAGGAAGGAGATCCCTTTCCAGATCCTTAGACATGAGAACAGGAGGGTCGGAAGTGTGCAAATAGGTTTACAGGCCTTGCACACAAGGCCAGAATTCCTGTGATTCCTTTGTTTTTCTGCAAAGCTCCTGGAAGCAGGAGCCTCAAAGGTCTCCTGTAGGTTCCTCATTTATGGAAGGGGTAACCAGGACGCCTGGGCTAAGCGTGCCACGCATTCTGAACCCTTATTTTCACCACAAAATATTTGTCAGAACAGACTTGAAATGAAGCGGTGAGGCCTCGTACTTACTCCTGGAAGCCCGTGTAAGGGTTTTGTCAGTTACCCCACTCAAGCAACTGCAACCAGGTTACCCTGGGGTGTCAGGGAAAGCTCAGAAACCACAGGTGCCACAGCTCCCAAGCAGCCACTGTGCAGAGCAGCAGAGCTGAGAAGCCCTGAGGTGACCCCTGTGGCTGGAAAAGACCCAGGGACAGAGCTACTGGAGAGCCAACCAAAGCCTGGGTCCCCCAGGGCCTTAGAGACCAACATCCTCCCCAGGCCTACATGTTAAGAGACAGGTGTGGGGGTTGCTGACAAGGTTTGAGGTTACGCTGGCTCTGAGTGGATACAGCAGTTAGGAAGTGGTTAAAGTAGCCCAGAGGAGACGAGAAAGCTTGAAGCCCAGACGTGTTTAGGAGATGAAGGGTTAGATTTAAGAGAGGCAGGCATTCAAGGAACAAGATTTGGTGAAGGGTCGAATGTAGGGGTGAGATCGGGCTAAGGTTTCTGACCAGTGCAGCAGGAGACAGGGATTACTGGTCGCTGTGGGAAGGGAGCCCTCAAAGAATCAGCCCTGTGTAGGAGACGTGGGGAGGGTGGGGTGGGGGGGGGGGGGAAGGAGTTGGTCTTAGACTGGTTTAGTCCCAGGAAGTGCCCTGGGGACTTCCCTGAGATGCCAGGGAGCAGCTGGGAACAGGAGTTGCCAGAAGTGGCTGGACCAACATGTAGAGTAGGAGTCACCAGGATACAGACATTCAGGGTCCTCACTGGAGACCAAGGGCAGGCTGTTAGGTGGTTGTATTAACCAAGGTGTACATAAGGGAGGAGAACCCGAGGAAAAGCACTGGAACTACGGTTAGTCACAGCACATATCACTCAGGGGTCACTGAGTCCTTACAGCTTAGACAGCCAAACAGAACGTTCCAGATGTGAGAACAGGATTCCTTTTCAGAAGGAAAAGCAGTGCTGTCAATAGGTTTACAACCTATTTGAAATACATATGAACCTCCCCTCTCCGTCCCCGCCCCCGAGTTCTAAACCCTTGGATACTTCACTTCCTGGTTCTTCCCCTCCCCACTTTTGCAGGCTTATTTTCTTGGGCTTTGCAATGAGCATGCACCAAAAAACCGAAGTCTCTGCGCCCCTCAAGGACTATAGTTTTTGCCTTACGTGGGCATAGCTGACCTCCGGGTAAGGCAATAACCTCTGTAGTATTCAGCCAATGAGGAACCAGGGGAGGGATTTGCACCCTAGGAGATCAATTGCCTGTTGTAACTGCCCCATTGTGTCTATCCAGTTACCTGCTCTTGCAAGAACGTTCATTACAGCCTCGCTTCACTGTGCTCCCAGTCTCCGTGTCCCCCTGGATTGGGTCAGCGGGTTTCTCACACTAGAGACGAACCAGAGGAATAACACCCTGGTATCCCAACTGCCTGCCAAGTCATGTTGTCTGTAAACTTTAAGCTAGTGGCAGCACCCCCATCCCCACCCCCAATTTAAGTCCGCAGATCAACATCACAAGCTAGCAGCAAGACCTCGAGCCAGGGTTTGGGGAATGTTTTACTTAGGTTTGCTTTCCAAGTAGCATCAAAATCCAACAGAAGGCTTTATGTACATGTTAAAGCTTGCAAGTGCTTGAGGTTGGGGACCTTAGTTTTATTTCCACCAGGGTCCTTCCACGACGTAAATATCCTAGGGGTGAACTTAAATTCACCTGTTCTGAACCTTAAGTCCCATTAAAGTCTGATCATTAAATCCTGGTTTCTCTGGTTAATAGCCAACACTTGCTTGACCACTTGTTTTAGGAATCCTCATTTGGTACAAAGATTTAATTAACGTTTCTATAGTCCTGTTCACAGAACGACCTTAACATCCCTTGTTTCTTGATCCAAGACTGCACGTGGGGTGCAGGGGCATCCATTTGGACATCCAATGTGGGCCAGATGGATCTACTCTAGACAAACCACAGGAAAGGGAGGATTCAGGAATGTATTCCTAAGGGCTGGAAGCTTGTGACTTAAAGTAAGGTCGTCAGGGAAGGTGACGTTTATTGAGGAGACCCTGAAGCAGTTAAGTACTTCTGGAGAGAATAATTCAAAGTAGAAAACAAGTCACCCAGGCCCTGGAGTAGGAATATGCCTGTGACATTCCGGGAGCAACAAGGCAGCCGGTGTGCGGAAGAAAGATAGAGCTAAGGGCAGTCGATGGAGTCTTTTGTAACCCTGAGACTTTTTACTTAGGGCCCAGTCGGCCACTTTGAAGGCCTCAGCTTTTGAGCCCACGAGCTTTGAGTTTTGTAAAGCAAAAAATAGGTTTCAGCTTCTAGAAAAAAACGCTCAGGCTGCAATCTGGAAGACAGGGATGAAGGGGAGGGAGGATAGGAGCCTAACAGACTAGATAACAAGCACCTGCAATTACCCAGGTGAGCGTTCAAGGCTTGGTTCCTGACTAACAGCCAAGGAAGAGAGAACCCGGATCCAGTTCGAAAACAGAGCCTACTAGGCTTCCCAGATTAGAAAAATAGGAATTCAAGCATCACAGTGAGGTTCTCTAGCGCAGGCTTCAGACGCTTACGTACCCACAGGTGTTTCACAGATTCTCGTCTAGCCGCCCCCCCCCGCCCGCCCGCCCCCATCTCAGGAAAACTACAACCCCTGCTGAAAAGTGAGGCTCGCAGCAACACCTCCGAGCCGCTGCTTCGATCTTCCAAGTTCCCCTTTGCCTTCCCCCTCCGTCACTGACCCACTCTGGTATTCTTAGAACCTACGTTCCCTTTTGCTCTCCTTGGCTTCTTAGCTTTCTAAAGTTTTGAGAGAGAGAGAGAGAGAGAGACAGAGACAGAGAGAGTGAGTGAGTTTGGGCCCAGAAAGACACATCCCTAAGGTTTCTGCTGCGAGACAGTTTTTGAGGAAGGGGGAC